>NC_133930.1:84358461-84661961 GCF_964199755.1 Larus michahellis
TCTTCAGTGCTTTGTAAATCTCTACAATAAAACAAGTTTAAAAAACATTTCCTGGAATACCCCCACATTTTAAATAACCGGCCCACGTATATTGTTCTCCTGTTTCAAAGTTAACATTTATCTAATCAGGAAGCAGAAAAACAGACGTGTGAATCACGTGACCAGACATGCCGCGTGAAATGAAAAACAAGGAAGGAGCAAGGTGAATAGTCTGTAAATTTCCTTAATCTGTGCTTTTCATCAAATAACCAGATGCACCAAATTGTCTTAATTAGAGAAAATGTCAGTGTGCAAACTGTTTGGCTAGGAGAAAATTATGTATTACGAATACTGAACAGTGAGTAAATGAAGGTTGTGCTGGAAGCAGGTAGAGCTTCATAAAGCTTTTGCAGACCACGCGCCCAGTAACGAGGGGCTGGTCTTGGGGGGACATGCGCCCTTCTGAGAGGTCCTTCGGGCCACCGAGCTCGCAGGTTCACCCACGACATGGACAGCCATGTCCAGTCTCCTTTGAAGCTTTAATCTCAGCCCAGATATTTGGGAATGGGAGAGGAAAATGGGCCGTAACGGTGGATAACACATTTTGATAATGATTTTGAGGGGAACTAGCTGTCTTGTAGAGCATGCTGTTGGCCCCTCGTTCCCACGCATTATGTCTTTATCAGCTCTGAGAATTGATAATGATTGTTAAAACGAGGCCATTTTTCTGGAATAAAAAGTTGTTTTACCGTTTATTGGTGGGCATTTCTGTTATATAATGTGCCCGATTTCAGTTGGAAAGCAATTCAGCATTCATTAAGAGCTTTTCCTCAACAAGAATGAGAAAATGCAATAGTTTACGAGAAACAGACCTGCTTCCCTGCTGCTCAGGAGCAACAGACCGTGTAACAAAGCAGAACGTTACCCATTAATATGTGCTGGGTATCCAAACGGATTCAACTCAGGAGGCTGGAAGGGCACTGCGTGTTATCCGATTTAGTTGTTTAGCCATGTGACATACATTTCCTAGGACATGCACTTGATAGAAGAATCATCCACTACGGACAAATTGTTTCCGGGCACTTCCTGCGGGAAACGGTTCCCATCAGAGACGAGTTTATAATACAAGCTATTCTAGCGCACGGAGGGGAAAGCTAGTCCTTTCCCTGTAGCTTCTAGAATAAACATGCAAAGTGCCCTATGGGGGGACAATAGCCGACTTACAAAACAAAAAATAAATTTAGAAAAGCACAAGAGGAAAAGGGCAAGTTGCGTGTTTGGGTTATCTGATGTTTTGAGCTCCTTGGCAGTATGCTCCTGCTTATATTGTGTTGTAGCATCTGTCTTGCAGAAACATACTCCAAGCTCTCAAGCGAAGGGCCTCGGCTCCTCATCTTTTCACTTGCAAAAGCGAGAGGAACGTTTACCTCTTTTCTTTGCATATGACTGCCTCCGTGGATTTATTCAGGAGATTATTTGCTGGGGTCAGGAGTGAAAAAATAAGCTGGTGTTTTATGTGCTTCTCTCTAAGGGTTAGGATTTTCTCAAGCCGTTTTGCATACGCTGTGCTCGTATAGATGATGGCCGTGTTTTTCGTGCGGTTAGGGGGTGTTTCTGGTTTGTACAGCTAATGTCATCAGCGGTGTGTTTGCCGTTCGATGGATCCAAAGTTCAGGGCGGTGGGTGGATCGCTTCCCATTGTTTGCAGGGGGGTTGGGTTGAGGCTTCAGACCCGTTCTCGGGCTCTTCACCGCAGCCAACTTTCTGAGTACGATCTTGATTATTCTTTGGATGTATTTCCAGCCAAAAGTGCTGAACACCCCAACCCCCCATCTTATAATTTAGAGTGTATCTGCACCAAAAACTACAAGGTATTTGATACCCCTGAGCTACCCCTGTCATGGTTTCCTGTGCTAACCACCATGTCCTAGCCGTAGCAGTTAATTAATTTACTTTTTTAATAAATAATTTTGAATCAAAACCTTACTCTTATGAAATACTGAAAATTTACCCATCAACAGTATAAAAACTCCATTTTTCAGCAGTTTCAAATCAGGAGAAAAGTCAACCAAAACTGGGAGGTATCCGTTATTAACCACTGTGTTCAAAAAGATCTTGTGTGGTTGCTTTGGCTGATACAGAGAAGGGTAAAATGCCTTTGCCTGCTCTGTGTATGAGCACACCAGGATGACCAACAGCGTCACCTGTAAAATACCTCTTCCCAAGGAACACAGGAAAAATCTGGAAGTAAGAGTTGACTGGTGGTTTTTACAAAGTGGGCAAAATGGCTGACTTGCCTAATAGGGCAATTTTTAAAAGTCAAATTATTTCTAGTGGATTAGAGTAAGAGAAGATCCAGGAGTCCAGGTACAAATGTTTGAAAAGCCCACAGTACGTTTAACAATATGGACATGGAGAAAAGGAGTGAACAGGCGCATGCCCAAACCTGGCATAGGCTGGAGCAGACGCGATTCACCAAATAAATTCCATTAATTAAAACAGCAGAGGCAAACCAGAATGGGAGCGAGGGTTAGCTCAAGTAGCAAAGGAGCAAAATGTCAAAGAAAACTAGTAGATACGGTGACAAGAAAAAAACCAAACACATTATATTGAGGAATACCCTGTTTGTGGGACAACAGAAAATAAACATAGCAAGAGAAATCAATATGACACAGTTTTTAGAAGTGAAAACAAAGTAAAAAAATACAGCATATTGAGAAAGGAAGAAGAGAGCAAAGATACACAGTTTTGTAAATGCATTATATTCATGTAGCAAAGTAAATAAACAAAAGTATATGGTTTATAAAGCTCATGCCAGCACCAGTTGCAAATGAAAGATATGTTTTTTCCTAGAACATAGTATTTAACTGTGGGACATAGTCAGGGGACACTGAGAAGGCCACTGCTATAAATAGCTTCACTTCCTGTTTCTTATGGCATCTTCCTAAAGCATCTCCGCTGGATGAGTCAGAGATGGACTAGATGATCCCGAACAGCAGTTCTGATGATATAAGACAACGCAAAAACAAACAAAATCAAGTACTAGACAGACACGAGATGTGAGTAAACGTGGTGGGCTGCAAAAGGCTGCCTAAAGACTTTGCAAGAAGTGATTCTATGCTGCAGAAAAGCCCAACAAAAGACAATGAAGTCACCATAGTATTGCCAGGGTAAGGTGAACTACAAGCAGAATATCAAGAAAAGCACATAAACTTGTTCAAGTAGAAATAGTCCAAGTAATACCAAACCCTCTTCCATCAGCTGAGTGCATAACCAAGCACAATTAAACACAGCTCAAAGAATTCATATACTACCCCGAAACAAAATAAAATATGCATCCAAAGCAGGCATTACATTTCAACATCTGTGCAATAAAGTAGATTCCTATGCTATCTCTGGGGGCTTGAATTCTCTTCCAGACATACTATACCTGGAGGGAAAGAAAATAGTGTACTCTGTACAAGTTCACTTGTTTAACAGCAAAGTAGAAAAAAGAAGTTACTTTTGTTAAAGTCAAAGCCCCTGAACGTTTGTTCAGCATGTACACTTATTTTCATTTGTTAATTTGTTAATATAAAGCAAATAAAGAAAGCTTGTCACTTTTTGAGAGATGGCATTTTTTGACGTCATCAGCTAAACTTCTGGGGTGTAATCCTGATTGGGCAATAGCATTGGTATGCAATATACCAGCCGTGCAAACTTTAAAAGACATTTGCGTGACGCTTATTCAGTGCATCAAGACAATGCAGTATTCGGTTTTGTATCCCTTTCTGTATGTATATCACTTCCTTCTTAAAGAAGAATTCTCTGTGTTCATAATTACCACATACTCTAGTACCTGATCACTGTAATGACTTAGGAAATTATGGTAAAATACTCCCTTCACCTATTCAAGTGCTTACGTAATGGACCCAAAGTCAAGCTCAAGCTGAAGAGAAAACAAACAAAAAAGTGTGCAGTGTCAGGTAAACAAAGGAAGCATTGTTAGGTTGGAACAAAGTATCTCCTAAATACATAGGAGAAACTGATGTCAGAAGAGACTAGCTTGCGTCTAGAGCTGTGTTTATGATGATGAACGTATACAAAATAATGCATAATAAAAATGCAAAAAGCACAGAGTGAAAGAATGTACTGAAGTGGGCTGTGATTTACTGGATTTTCAGCCAATCATCGATCAAGAACATTTAGAGAGTATTTCAATCAGTTGACCATTTACAATAGAAAAAGATGAATACAATATATTTTTTTTTAAAACAAATGTAGTAAATTTAGGTCTTCCAGCATTTATGAAGCTACTTCAGCAGTTCTTAAAGAACTTGCATTAAAAATATATCTCAGGAAAAGCCTCTAAACGCTTTATTAGTTTTTTGAGGTAGAAGATGACAAAGCAGTTTTAGCCATTCCCTTTGGAAGGCGTTAGTGATAGCAAGAATTAGGTAGTACATGACAAGAAGAAATGTACTGCTGCAGTCAATGGAGGTATATCCACTGAAGAGGACCTGGGATCTTCTTCCAGCTCTGTCAACAAGAGTCAGCTTTTCTTATTGTGGAGAATAAAATAACAACCATCTTGATTCGGTATCTGTAAAAAATCACCCACTTTTTCATTTTACGTTGCGGCCAATCTCTCACCATAAATAGCATTTTTCCAATAACTCAGCTAAAATAAGTATTTCAGTATAATCATAATGTAGAGTCAATCTTTATTTTGCCTTTAAATCCAGACTTCTAATTTCTGTACTATTATTTTCAGACCATTAATTGATGGTCAGTTCAGAAGTTGAGAACGTGGCTTGAAAACAATGGGTCTCTTGAATGTGTGGCTTGAAAAGAACGAGTTTCTTTATAATTGACTGAGTACTTAATGTAATTTTGTCCCGCACTGGTTTTCAGAGGCAAAGCCTGCTGCACCCACCGGCAGGGTTTGAGAAGGAGAGAGGCAGCAAACAGCAGGGGAGTAACAGGCTGAGGACCACTTAGAGAAGGTGTAATACCCAGATCTATGGGTATTGCAAGAGCTGCCCGTGTAATTGTGAGCCTATTTTTGAAAAATCAGGGTGACTGAGGATAAGTGTGATGGAAGGATAACATTACTCTAGAATTTTAGAAAATTCAGGAAATTTGTAGTTGACAGTAACTAAGGGAAGTGGAAGTCCCCTTGGAAATAAGGCAAACCACATACTGGGCTGCAGCAGGAGAAATTTGGCCAGTGGATTGAGTTATCATGCTGGTCTACTGGGAGCTAGTGAAGCCACACTTGGAATACTTCATCCAGTTTTGGAGTCTGCAGTTTTGGACTCTGCAGTTCTTGAGGTGTGTGGAGAATCACAGAATCATTTAGGTTGGAAAAGACCCTTGGGATCACCGAGTCCAACCATCATCTCCACTCTACAAAGTTCTCCCCTACACCATATCCCCCAACACCACATCTAAACGACTCTTAAACACATCCAGGGATGGTGACTCCACCACCTCCCTGGGCAGCCTGTTCCAGTGTCTGACCACTCTTTCTGGGAAGAATTTTTTCCTAATGTCCAGCCTAAACCCACCCTGTTGCAGCTTGAACCCATTCCCTCTTGTTCTATCGCTAATTACTTGTGAGAAGTGACCAGCAGCAACCTCTCTAGAATGGCCTTTCAAGTAGTTGTAGAGAGTGATGAGGTCTCCCCTCAGCCTCCTCTTCCTCAAACTAAACCATCCCAGATCCTTCAATCGCTCCTCATCAGATTTATTCTCCAGGCCCTTCACCAGCTTCGTTGCCCTCCTCTGCACTCGCTCCAGCACCTCGAGATCTCTCTCATATTGAGGTGCCCAGAACTGGACACAATACTCAAGGGGTGGCCTCACCAGTGCTGAGTACAGGGGGACAATCACCTCCCTCCTCCTGCTGGTCACACTATTTCTAATACAAGCCAGGAGGCCATTGGCCCTCTTGGCCACCTGGGCACACTGCTGGCTCATGTTCAGCCGCTTGTCAATTAGAACCCCCAGCTCCTTTTCTGCCAGGCAGCTCTCCAGCCACACTGCCCCAAGCCTGCAGCGATGCATGGGGTTCTTGTGGCCCAAGCGCAGGACCCGGCACTTGGCCCTGTTGAAGCTCATACCGTTAGCATTGGCCCATTGGTCCAATCTATCCAAGTCTCTCTGTAGAGCCTCCCTATCCTCACGGAGATCAACACTCCTGCTTAGCTTCGCGTCATCTGCAAACTTGCTGATGATACACTCTATGTCCTTATCAAGGTCATCGACACAGATGTTGAACAGAAATGGTCCCAACACCGAGCCCTGAGGGACACCACTTGTGACCGGCCGCCGGCTGGATTTAACTCCATTGACCACCACTCTTGGGGACCGCCCAGCCAGCCAGTGCTTGATCCAGCCGATCGTATGCTCATCCAGGCCACGAGCCGCCAGTTTTTCCATGAGAATTCTATGGGGGACAGTGTCAAATGCTTTTCGAAAGTCTAGGTAGACAATATCCACAGCCTTTCCCTCATCCAATAATCGGGTCATCCTGTCATAGAAGGAGATCAGGTTCGTCAGGCAGGACCTGCCTTTCCTAAACCCATGCTGACTGGGCCTGATCCCCTGCTTGTCCATTATATGACTTGTAATGGCACTCAAGATGGTCTGCTCCATGAGCTTCCCTGCTAGCGAGGTCAGACTGACAGGCCTATAGTTTCCCGGATCCTCCTTTCTGCCTTTTTTGTAGACGGGCGCTACGTTTGCTACCCTCCAGTCCATTGGGACCTCCCCAGTTAGCCATGACTTCAGGTAGATCATGGAAAGTGGCTTGGCGAGCACGTCTGCCAACTCTTTCAGCACTCTTGGATGTAACCCACCTGGTCCCATAGACTTGTGCGCATCCAAGCGGTGTAGCATGTCGTAGATCACTTCCTCTTTCATTGTGATGACCTCCTTCAGCTTCCCCTCCCTGTCTCCTAGCTCACGAGGCTGGGTGCCCAGGGAACAGCTCGTTCCACTGCTAAAGACTGAGGCAAAGTAGGCATTGAGCACCTCAGCCTTTTCCTCAGCCTTTGTGACTCTGTTTCCCTCTGCATCCAATAAGGGAGGGAGATTTTCCCTAATCCTCCTTTTGTTGTTAATGAATTTATAGAAACAGTTTTTGTTATCCTTAACAGCTGTAGCTAGGTTGAGCTCTAGCTGCGCTTTGGCTCTCCTAATTTTCTCCCTGCACAGCTTCGCTATATCCTTATAGTCTTCATGAGAGACCTGGCCCCTCTTCCAGAGGTCATAGACTCTCCTTTTGTTCTTGAGGTCCAGCCAAAGGTCCCTACTTAGCCAGGCCGGTCTCCTTCCCCGCCTACTTGTTTTTCGGCACACAGGGACAGCCTCCTGCTGTGCCTTTAAGACTTCTCTCTTGAAGTATGTCCCGCCTTCCTGGGCTCCTATATCCTTCAGGGCAGCCTCCCAAAGGATTTTGTCCAGCAGTCTTCTCAACAGGTCAAAATTTGCCCCCCGGAAGTCTAAGGTGGCACTTTTACTAACCCCTCTCCTTGTTTCCCCAAGAATCAGGAATTCGATCATGGCGAAACTGGTGAGGGTCCAAGGGTGGGCTACCACACTGGTCAGAAGCCTGGAGCACGTGTCCTGTGACGAGTGGCTGGAAGAGCTGTGTTTATTTAGTCAGGCGAGAAGGCCAGGAATGGAAAATGTAATAGCAGCATGCAAATATTTGAAAGGTAGTTAAAAAAATGATGATGTCATGCTCTTCCCCTCTACTCTCTTGATAATGCCAGGTTATAACAACAAGGGCACGTAGCCACAAAACTGTGGCATGTGAGGTTTTGAGATTGGACATTGGGAGAAATAATTCATTAGGAAGAACCAGAGAACTGGAACTGTTGCCCGGGGAAGTTTAGAATCGCTATTGCTGTATGGTTTGAAGTCTCAGCTAGACAAAGCCATACTGACCTGATCAATGGGCTGACCCTCTGAGCGGACAGAATCACCTCTGAAGGTCCCGATGGGCTGAAGGTCCCATCCAGCCAGTTTTCCTGGGATTCTATGATCTGACACGTGGGAAGCTGTATTCTCAACCCATTCGTCGTGATAGATAGATAACAGCACTGGCCACGTGCCCCTGAGGTCATGAATTTTTAGAAAAGCATCACTTACCACGGGACTAATGATAAAAATCAAAGACCCGGAAATCATGTAGACAGGAAATTTTAGGTAAAATGTTAGCCATCTTTAGGAATGGCTTTGGAGCAGTGGATTCAGTTTCTTGTGTTTCAGCACTGCAGAGCGGTCTCTATGCATACATGTCACCAGGTTCAATGTTACAAAGGCTGATCTGAACATTTCCGTGAAATAAACGCATGTAAAGTTTTAATAGCCTCTAGGAAAAGAACCATTCCCTTTTCCTCCACCCACACATTCCCTGCACAAGAACTGTCTATGTTGTATAAGCCTGATATTTCACCAGTATGAGAAGGATGTTTTCTCCTTTTCTTCATCATAAATACAGATGAGGCCTTGTTTGGGGGCTGCTAAAACTTGTGTTTAAAAAAAAAACCACAATGTAATCATTCTCTTAATTTATATACAGCTTCAGTGGCCTCCAAGAAACTCTGTAGAAAGAATGAATGGCATTACTGGTTTTATCTTTCATAGTTTCCTTATTACTCAGCATATTCATGATATGCATTTTTAGCAGAGACCATGACAAGCTACAATTTCATTCTGAAATAACACCGAAATAAAGGGAATTCAGTAAAGACTGACTTCATTAACTTTTTTTCTGAAGTAGTGTATGCAGTGTAAAATCCCTCTTTGTATTTTTTTTTTCCTTGACATTTTTAGACAGGTATCACTGTTGGAAAGTGTTTAGGTTTTTGAAATGTCATGCAGCTGATCAATGTGGAAGGAATGTGAGTTGAAGGACCACCACCCGGCCTTAATTTATAGGATGACTTGTTGAATTGGTAAGAGAAGAGAACAGGAAGGGGTATGAAAAATATGTTCAAGACTTGGAAAAAGAAAATCCAGTCACTTAGGCATATAGTTCTCAGAATAATGCGTGAAGGAACTTCTCTCATGTAGGTATAAAGGTTATTGCCTACACCAACCAGTGTGAGTTAAGTAGGAGTTCCAAACTTTAAAAAAATAAACCATGTAATAACTTTTCTCACCTAGTGAAATTCTTCTGTATTGTGGGCAAGACAGAGTTAAAGTCATCTTGAAACCATGACTGAGACCAGTTCTTGGCAGCTTTTGCTTATAGTACTTTTTAAAAAAAATAATCCTGTATTAATCTACATGGAGATAAACTGCAAATGTTTGTTTTCCAGTGAGGACAGCGGAGTTCTCCAAGTACAGTTGATAATGATTTTGCTAGCCTTGGAAATAATGAATTAGAAGTTGTCCAAATAGGACAGAGTTAGCCTAAAAGAAACTTCGTTTTAGAAGTACTTTCTTCTAAAGAAGTGTTGTTCTGGGCCCTGACAGGTTGTATTAGGACTAAAAGGGAGGTAGTTTGCCAAAAGAAACGATGACTTCTTAGAACAGTGACACAATATGAAAATATAGTTTGCTTTTTACTTAAAATAATTTTGGAATAGAGTGAGCTAAGAATCATTGAAGTAAAGCTGGAGGCATCTAGACATCAGAAAAACCTTTTTGTGCCACAACATAGGTTCAGTTAAATCTATATACTAAATATATCTTGATTTTATCAGCTAGAAGCTGGTTAGTTAGACATCAGTTTTACAATTAAAGATCAGATACTTAAAAGTAAGACAAAATCTAGCTTGGATGTTGTGAAGTTGGGCATACTAGCGCAAGCCACTATCTGCTAATTGAGACAAAGGAAATGCAGCAAATCTGTTCAGCTCTCAGGGAGCTTTTTCATACAGTGCCACAACAGCCTTGGAGGAGTAAGAGTGAAGGGAAAAATACGGTAAAAATTGCACAGGAAAAATAAAAAAATAGTAATTTTGCATCTCAACACTAATCTTCAGTTGCATATTCATTATGACTGTGGCAGAAAAAATGCCAATATAGTTTTTTGATCACACAAATTTAGGGGTTATTGGTGATTAAGAGGGCTGGTGTATCCTACACAATAAAACTGATGATTTTTAGTCTGTGGAATGAATTAATAGCAATTATACGAGATCTGACAACACTAAGTGCAAAATTATGCACCAAGATACTAATAGCGAAAGAATTTCTTCTGTAAGTGGGTAAGTTGTATATAACTGAGAAGCGCAAACCAAGGTGGGCGTATTGCTTCGTCTCAGGACAAATGCAAATGACCAGTATGAGACAGGCTCGAGGGAGGCAACTGTGATGGTGATTTTCTACCCAACAGCAATATGAATGCCATTGTAAAAGGTACTGGTGACTCATTATTTGGGATCCTGTGGACATTTCTGAGCCCGTGGCTCCAAGAGATGAATTCTGTATGTGGTGGGAGTAGAAAACAAGCACTAGAGGAGATCAGAGATTTGAAAATCTGATTTCAGAAGCCTGAGAATATTTCACATGTCAGCAATCATCTGTTGTCTGTGTGCATACTGGCCTTGATCCAGCGGCTGTATAATCACTCCAGTGTTGTGTTGCACAGAAAATAATATATCCTGTCTCACAGCAGGCATTTTTTTAGAGACTTCAGTCCTTTTCCAGAGTTGGCCCTAACTCAGAACAACTTTTTGAGTTCCAGCACCTTGGTTTGCTCAGGAGGCAGGGTGGTGTCAGGGCATAAAGAAGGCATTGAGCATCACGTTCAAAGTTGAATTCACTTTGACTAGATCTAATAGCACAGTGCTCTGACAGCTGCGATTTGTATGGGCAAACAGTTAAACATCTAACCTGCCCAGGAACACTGAGTGTGGCTGTGATCTCATACTACTGAATTCTTTGAGATTTTCAGTATTTCCTTCTATTAACAAAAGGACCATAAATTTAAGGAATATGTTAAATGTACTGTTGCACATTCATTCCAAAATCAGTTTGTTTGAAAGTTTTTAAGTGTAATGTTGCCAATATTTTCTTTTCGTACTGAATTTTTGTGATGGATTTTTTTTCTCCAAAGGGGAACATGTCAACAGTTAATTGTGAGATCTGAATATAACCACTTAATAGGAACTCTCTCAGGAAGCTTTCTAGTGCATGTGAGGACTGCAAATCATTTGTGTCTGGAAAGAGTTGAGCAACTGTGAAGCTGGAGCTAACCACAGTTGGATGAAAATTGCTAAATTATGTTTTCTTTATTTTGACCAAAATGTCAAGTGTTGCTCTTTTGCCTTTGCCTTGACAAAGGTCAATTGGATTAAAAAAAGCACCAAATCAACTCGTACTGTCAGCTGATTATTTGTTTAAATCTTCAGATGTGTTGTTTTGCTGTTAGAACAGAGTCATGGAAAGTTTTAGTGACAAAGACATATTAGACCCTCAATTGCAAAACTGGGAACCACACAGATATTTTTTTCTTTGCTTTTTTTTTTTTTTTTATTTCTTCATAAAGGAAGGTGAGTAGAAGACTTAGTTTTGAGAGGGACATCATCTTATTTTCTCTGTATGTGTGTGAGTGTGTGTAAGTAAAATGCAAGATCTACTGGAGACTTCCTAATGTTGTGATTGTGCTTCAAAAAATGAGTAAGAGTGAAGCAGCCTGAAAATTCTAACACTTATCCTAAAATATACTCAGATACCCTACATACCCAGCAGTGCATTTTGAAAGTTCAGTATTTCTTATGCCCCAGCACCCTCTATGATTAATCTTCTGAATCCCAGGAAAGAGAATATTGGCATTTTAATCATTTGAATAGGCAGAGTGATTCCTTTCTGAGTGGAGTGGAGACAGTAGCTCTTGCAGGACCTTTTTCTCATTCCTGACTTTTGAAAACAGTGATTCTCACCATGAAGGCAGCTGCTTTCCTGCAAAGCTTTGTTACCTTCAGACTAGCTTTTGTGTAATTAGCTATTATTAGCCAAATAGGCCAACCAAAGGGACAGAAAATTTTATTTCATAAAGGCACTATGTGCTTATAGTCTATTTTCAATTCTGTTATTTCATTTTCATCACTGAACAAAAAAGGGTTAGACACGCTGCCCAACTCTGGGCACCTAAATTAGTACACTGGTTTCCAAAGGCTTTTTATGTGGTCAGAAAAGAGAGAAATGTGATCCCAGAGGATGCTTCACCAGGCACATGCAAGGTTCCTGCTTTCTCATTATTTTCAGTTAGTATAACATTTCAGTATTTAGGGTCTTTATACTGTAGTGCTTTATTAAATAGAAATGTCTTTGTGTTAAAAAAAAAAAAAACCACAACCAAAACCAAAAAAAACAAACTCCACCAAAAAAAGTGAAAATAATCAATAGTCATTTTAGAAACTGGTTTCTTTCAGCTTATCCTTTAATGATAAAGAGTGTTTTGTCCTTTCTTTATTACTATATTTTTTTGCTGATGAACATGTTCTAAAGTCTTGAGAAATAAGCTCAGGTTAGGACCACCTGCTTTGGCTGTGTACCTATACACTTGCCTCTCAGTAAATACTAATGCCTAGCAATTATTTAGACTGAGAAACTATTATTACCGTATTAACCATACTGCTCTGGAGTTCATGAATGGGCCAGACTTTCATTGTGTTGAATACTGTACAAGCAGAGAACAAAAAGATGTTCCATCCCTGGAGGGGTTCAAGGCCAGGTTGGATGGGGCTTGGAGCAACCTGGGCTGGTGGGAGGTGTCCCTGCCCAGGGCAGGGGGTGGCACTGGATGGGCTTTAAGGTCCCTTCCCACCCAAACCATTCTGTGATTCTGTTCTTTGTCCTGTGCCCTAACATGTCTATAAACTCGGATGTAAGACAAGCAATGGACACCCAAGACATGCAGTACAAGCAGGCAATGAGACAACAGGCCATCATGACAGGCAGGCAACAAGGTTTTGTAGCCAGAGACCTAAAAGGTGGACATCAAGAAGGTGTGCAGGTTGGATATTTAACTATTTGTCCATAAAAATCACAATTGGCAGTGCTCTGCCCTGTTCAAAGTGCTGCATGGTGTGAGAATGAAGGACAATGAGAAGAAGGTGAAATAAAGTTCAAGTACACTAGGTACCTTTGAGCTGAATCAGGGAGAAATAAACACTGTTTCTGTCCTCTAAAACCACGCTAACAGACCATCGCTGTGGAGCGTTTTGCAACAAACAGCGAAGCTTCTCCCCTTCTTCCCACGGCAGGAGTCCAGTCCCATCCTTGAAACTCTACTGAGATTTAGTCCCAAAGATACCCCTGTCCTTACTCACCTCCTTCTTTGTCCCCTTCTGCACACCGTCCATTCCCATATTTCTTTCCCTATCTCAGAAACTTTGTCATTTTTGCCTGAGAAATAGGTAATCTCGGAAGGAGAAACAAATAAGTTGTATCCACATTTCCAAGGAGAGTTTTGCTTTGCAAATAGGCACGGTGTAGGTGTCCTCCACTACTCCTGTAGGCTACAGCAGTATAGGAGGTAGTGAAGCCATGGAGTCACGATGAGATTCTTGGACTGCCTGAAGTTTTACTTCAGAATTAGTGTAGAAAGAGTCTAAAAAGTAATTTATCCAAGATCTAGCCATGTGTAGTGAATTTTGTTTGAGTTATTACCCCAATCCCTTGAAAAACAATGTAACTGTCCTACTTTCCTCCTTTCAGGAGGCGTGAAAACCAACTGAGAAAGTATCCTTAGGGTAACCCTTACAAAATTTTAGAAATGTTTAAAGTAACAATAATTTGGATAGTCTTTCCTCGTACAAAAATTTGGATAGTCTTGCCTCTTAGAAAATGTATCTGTAGAAAAACAGATCTTATCTGGTGTATTTGGACAAGCTTATAGGGAGGCTTGAGAAATCCAGTATTTTCACTAATGTAATACAAATTTTAAGTTTATATATTGTAAAGAAATTTCAAAGCGGTCACAAGTAGTCATTTTCCGCTTGTGAAAATTATCACAATAGGATACATTGATATAATATATGAAAAACTGAGAGTAAATTATTTACATTATATTTTTATAAAGAAGACTATCTTCTTTTTATAGTTAATCTGGCCTGTAAGTAGTCATGTCTGCTCTGCAGGGGTATGAATTACCAACCTGTCAGTCTTCAGAGTGCCTTTCTGAGATGGATGTTATCATCTTGGTTTTATAGATGTCTGGAATAAAAGCCATGGGAAGATAAATGACGTGTGTAGGGCCAGCATACTTACCAACATAGGAAGCAAATTTGATGGCTCCTACATTTCAGGTTTGTGCTCAGTTTATTAAACCACATTACTACCAATCTCTTAGTCTGTATTGCCTCAAGTACTTTTATTTTTTCTAATGGATTGCGTTTTCTAAATGGAAGCCAAATATAGCGCTACTAGTTCATTGAATCCCTGTAACAGTAGAGAGTAGAAGGAGCTAGGGGATGAATGATTTTCAACATAACCTAAATAAAGACCCTCCTCTTCCTGGAAGTGCCTCTTTTTGGACTGCTTCAGATTGCCGTCCCGCTTTCCGCTGGCAAAGAGCATTAGCACAAACTGTTCAGTCACTTTGCTAACACGGCTTGCCTTACTTTGTAAGAATGATTTGTAACAGCTGAAATGCCAAGCATAGACTGGAAGAAAATAAGGCAGTACTTAACACCAAGTGATGCCTGACTTACTCGCCTGGAAATTTCTCCTTACGTAGAACCAGTACAAGCAATGAAAAAAAAAAAAAAAAGAAAACGCCAGGATCATAGTTATAGCTTTCTGCCAAGAATATGATTTCTGTGTGACTTGTATAGATTTAGCCATCTCCTCATCTCCTGCATTGAAAGATTGTTTTTATTAGCTTTGTTCACACACAAACCTAAGTTATACTGTGCACTTCAGCTGTTCAAAAACACGTTTGGGTAGGAGTTAAATGGTTCAGTCATTTTTTTTTAATGAAAAAGAAGAATCGGTCATCATGTCAATACTCAAAGACTTTGTGTAGAGGATGTACGAGTCTTGCCATTTGGGGTTTAGGTGTGTTTTGTAGGATATTTCATCCTATCCCACTGAGTAATCTCATCACCAGCACTGCTGAGCCAGGGGATCAGAAGTTAATTTTGTTTCTTTACTGCTATCTTCATTGCTATCACTTGCTGACCCCAGGAAGGCAACAGGGCAAAAATAACCCCAGAAAAAAGCAGCGTCTAAGGTTACTGTATCCTGTCCTCCTAAATGGTGAGATTAGACTGATATCATGTTTTAGGGGAGCCTTTCATTAGAAAACTGGATAAAATCTCAATTTCAATGACCTAACAAGAACACAGAACAACAGCCTTTTCATTGAAAGTGAAAGCTTCCTTTTAGCACATTCCACAAATACTGAAAAAGGTGCCAGGATATTTATTTATTTTCTTTACCACAATATGTTTAGTGCATCCTTAAAGCACAAGTGCTGGATTTTTGGGCTGCTGCTTGAAATATATCTGCTACGTGATATGACACAGATAATCCTAAATGGACGTAAAGCACATCTGCTTTGGAGCAGAGACTAATATAACAGTGTCAACAGGGAGTGCGGCGACGGGGGGAAAAGCTCCCAAGCTTACTCTGCTGTCGACCCGTCTCCTCCATACCACTGCTCAGACGATGACTCCAGCTACCGTCTTCCTCGGTGGCCTTTGGATTGATCATTCGGTTGGGTCACGTTTTGGTTTGTGGTAAATGTCGTCTTCTATTAAAACTTTGCTTTCAGGTGTATGCTTCAGGCTTACTAAATAACAGGGGCTTTGGTAAGTGCTTTGTTGCACAAAGTCTGTTAATGTCCAACAGGTTGGACTATAATTATCACAACAGCCATGCCACAAATACTGCACTTACTAACATCTGCAAAACATAATAGCCATGCCAATACCATATATTAATGATTTATCAACCTTTAGAAACTATGCATAAATAGAATCTTGGAACAGATTCTGCCAGTTATCTCAGAACTAATAGTAACTAATGATTACACCTGCTACGAGTCCATTTGCCAAGCATAAAAATGCCTTCCGTGGGTGACATTCTTGTATAGCTCACTGTATTACCGACCATTTTATGCTTTTTTAACTAGCAACTTGTCTTCCATTTTATGCTTATACGGGATTTTATTATAGCATTTCCTTTGCATGCAGAAGTTGAAGTGGTGTATGTGTGATACTCATCCATGAGAGGAAATCATAATCTCCAATTCCTTTTCTGTTGCTTTCAGCAAGTTTGGAAAGATTGCTACTACCATGACTTTTTTGTTCCATTTTCCTGTTAGATTCCTTTTCAAATTAAGAAATTCAGTTTAGTCTCCATTCATTCCGCTTCTGCAGTAAAGGCGATACATAACTAAAGCGTGACACAAAGTAAATTAGTTTTGTTGCTTTGATTCATATTGGTAAGTATACTTTTCATTGTAAGTCTATACTTTTTCATGGAGGAAAAACCCCACATATTATCACCTTTGTCACAAATTTTACATGCAATTTTACTTAATTAAATTTTAATGTAATTTTAAATTTAATTTTACATCTAGTAATTTATTACACATGAAGCTTAACCCAAGGCTGTGAGTGCAGTTACAAGTAACTGAATGCAAGTGCTTTGAGTAGCTCTATATCTGAACGCAGAGGAAGGTCCATGCGCAGCAGAGTTACCTAAGGCCTAAGATGGAAGTTCGTCTGTGTCCTAAAACTGGCCTTACTCGCACGCTTTGTTGAATGAACAATTGTGCTGATAGGAAATGTGCCTGTGCCTAGGGGATTGAGTGCATCCTCAATAAGTTTGCAGATGACACCAAACTAGGTGGGAGTGTTGATCTGCTGGAGGGTAGGAAGGCTCTACAGAGGGACCTGGACAGGCTGGATCGATGGGCCAAGGCCAACTGTATGAAGTTTAATAAGGCCAAGTGCCCGGTCCTGCATTTCGGTCACAACAACCCCAAGCAGCGCTACAGGCTTGGGGAAGAGTGGCTGGAAAGCTGCCCAGCAGAAAAGGACCTGGGGGTGCTGGTGGAGCCAGCTTAACATGAGCCAGCAGTGTGCCCAGGTGGCCAAGAAGGCCAGCAGCATTCTGGCTTGTATCAGGAATAGCGTGGCCAGCAGGAGCAGGGACGTGGTGGTGCCTCTGTACTCGGCACCAGTGAGGCCTCACCTCGAGTGCTGTGTTCAGTTCTGGGCCCCTCTGTACAAGAGGGACATTGAGGTGCTGGAGCGTGTCCAGAGGAGAGTGACCAGGCTGGTGAGGGGTCTGGAGACCAGGGCATATGAGGAGAGGCTGAGGGAGCTGGGCATGTTTAGCTTGGAGAAGAGGAGGCTGAGGGGAGACCTCATTGCCCTCTACAACTCCCTGAAAGGAGGTTGTGGAGAGGTGGGTGCTGGCCTCTTCTCCCAGGTGAATAATGACAGGACCAGAGGAAATGGTCTGAAGCTGCGGCAGGGGAGGTTTACGTTAGATATTAGGAAGAATTACTTTACTGAAAGAGTGGTCAGGCCCTGGAACAGCCTGCCCAGGGAGGGGGTTGAGTCACCATCCCTAGAGGGATTTAAGAAACGTCTAGATGTGGCACTTCAGGGCATGCTCTAGTGGCAAAGATTGTAGGTTGTTTGGTTGGACTCGATGATCTCAAAGGTTCTTTCCAACCATGAAGCTTCTGTGATTCTATGATATAGCTATATGGTTATACATATGTAGTTATAGATAGTTATGGGCAAACACAGATTAATATATTTTTCTGATACCCAGAAAATATATATTATATCTTAGACAATACAGAAACCACCTTAAAAACCCTCATGGGACATCTGTAGCTTTGAAACTCTTAAGGAAAAGCGTGGAGTGACAGTGAGGCAGAAAGTAGGTGTGTGGAGATGAGAGGCTACGGTTTTCTACTGAGAGCACTTGGAGGAACTGGCTTGGCCAGTTTTTAGCAGTGTCATTATATTACATTAAACTGAAATTTTGTGAGTGAGCCTGCAGCAAGAATCACCGTCCCGGTGGTGGTGGTGGAGACACCGTGCCCAACATAGGAGCAGAGAAAGCAGAAGCACACTCATGTTGTCACCATTTGCACTGTCCTCGCTGGAATGGGTTGGTGAACATCACCCTACATTCATTAAATTATATCTATTATTAATTATGTGAAACAGCACTGACACACCAAGCAACGAGACTGCCGTACTTGCCCATACAGAAATATAGGTTTTTATAGGCTTTATGTTTGACCTGCTTGACAAAAAATGGCTTCAAAATCCACCTGCCTGGTAAAGCTGCCCTGTCTTGGCTTCAGAATTTCCTACTAGTTCCCTCAGGAGATTGCTTTTACCTCTCGTCAGGCTTTTCGTTACTCGCTTATCAGCCCATCTTTCCTGCTAACTTCTGCAAGGAGCCAAAACGCTGTTACAAGCATCTGAACACGCAGCGGGTGGAAGCCTCATTAGGTCGGTGTTGACGATCCGGTCTGACCCGTACGTACCTGCAGATTGGTGGAGCTCAGCTCCACATGCTGGGCCTGCTCTGCAGGCAGAGCTGGTGCTGCCGGAGACCGTGCGGGCAGGGAGGAAGAAGGCTCGAGGTCTTCCTCCCAGGGATAATGGCAGAACTGGTAGCAGCTCTGCAACGACTGGGGGTGGGAAAGTGCAGAGGGAGAAAAAATTAATAGTGAAGGGCTTCTTCCTTCTCATCTTGACCCACCATGCGGCTCTGGAGTTGGCAGCTGCCTGTGTTTGCTTTCCATTGGACTTCGCCATGCAGCCAAGACAGCTGTGTCAAGCATTTTGGGTGGTTTTGCAATGAGAAAACATGATATTGCACAGCCAGCAGTTATTGCCTTACAAGGGTGCTGGAAAAGAATAGGCAGTGATCTGCGGCCCTCAAGCAAAGAGGGAGACCTCAAAAGGACATATATTCCATGCTAAGTAATAGGAAAAACTAAGCTAAAATAAAAACCAAAACAACAGCTGAGAAGCTTGTTGCTTTGAAAAATACGTGGAAAGTCCCTCCATCAACAGCTCCTATCATTTTTTCCTCTTAAGAAATGCTCCAGAGAGAGCAGGAGTGGGTCACCGAGCAGGTCACATCCAAATGCTTCTCTTTAGTGCGGCAAACATATCTTAGGTCACTTCTGGCACTAATCCATTTGCGAGAATTTCCAAGAGGGAAAGTAACATCTTGTTTTCCAAGTACAAGAAGAACCAACAGTTCGATACGTGTTTCACGACTTACACTATCTGTTGCCGACCATGGGTAGAGCTACATTCCTGCAGAATGCAATAAATATAGCAATGCGTGGAGGTCAAATGTTCCGATTGCTTAGTTTTAATATACTTCTGTGTATATATGTCCTTTGGTATTACCTTGGTATGTGTTAACATGCAATTTAAGCTTTTGTAGGCAGAATCATAGGGAAATAGCTAAATACTACAAGGCCATTACTCCACCAAGTGCTGTTCTTTCCTCAGAAGCACAGAGTGGACCCTGTTGAGAGTCAGCCAATGGAATTGCCTCAGTGTTAATTTCATTCCCTATATTCCATGTTTCCCCCTTTGCTTGCTTTTTTGTGTTCACAGCTTAGTAGTGGTGTTCCTGTCTGAGTCTATTTTGAAAGCCCTGATAGAATTTTTTGTGCCAATGATTTTTCCATTAAAAAACAAAAAGTTGTAGCCCACAAAGGCGAATTCTAGAAAGCTTAAGAGCTACCATTGCTAAAAAAAACCCTCAAAACAAAAGTTTCTAATACGAGGCTGACATCATGTCCATATTTAATGCGAGTTTGTTTTTAATGTTGCTTTGAGTAACACTCCCTATGAAAAGAGATCTCATTAACTTGTGAGGTACTTCTTTTTCATCCAGAGCTTTCTCTCCTTGCACAGACTGGGGTCAAGGATGAGGGGAGGAAAATCAGCTCGTTATCTCAAGCCAGGAAGTGAATGATTTCAATGACAGAGCCAAATATATTATTATACCTCCACCTACTCTTGTTCACCTACTTGTCAGATATGGAAGGACGTCTAGTCCTTGTCCTCCTTTTTGCCCACGTTTCCCTTTTTTTGAGGAGCATCCCTAACCAAAACAGTGTTAACTTCCTGCTTTATAAATAAGACCTGCCTTCTGCTGTCTCTGAAGCTGCAGAAAGGCAGTAAATATCTACAGTAATTTCGATTAAAATGAAGGGGAGTAGGGAGTGTAACCTGCTGACAGGTTCCTGGTTCCTATGAGTATCATTCAACAACGAAGCCTGCTGAATAAGACCTCTGCTTCTGAGACAATCAGAGCTCTCTGGCAAAATAACTGCTTCTTGTAGTAACTTGCAGGTCTGTTATTCTGGACCTAAAAAGCATAAAAAGTCATTGCAAGGTATGTGCTGGGGTCAGTTTTACCTAAGGGGAGGTTGAAGTTGGTGAGGCTTTATTTGGTGCTTTGCAGCACTGTGTGGCTGTCGCTCTCATGGGCTGCACCATCCCCAAAAGGTTTTCCCAATAGGCAGAGAACGGTGGGGAATATGAACACCTCATTCCCATAAGTCTTGGCCTAAAACACCCAAGCAGCAGGTATATGGAAGGTAATTACATCAGTGATGGACAACCCTTGGGTTCCCTCCAAGCGAGATTTTTCTTAAGGTTTCTTGCGTTTATGGCTTCTGAAGTTGCACCAGTCAGTTAAGAGTTTTACTCAGTTATGGCACTGCAGCGAAATGCTGCTAAATAAACGGCCTGGCCAATTTCTCAGTCAGATATCACAGAGTAGCAAGAAATAGAGAGATAATAGTAGACATAAGAGAGATTATGACACTGAAAGAATCAATTAAAGGGGAAAAAATGTTGTTCTGGCAATAACTTCTAGCCTTTCCTCAACTCCTCATTCTGAGATTTTCTGTATTAGCAAGTAAAAGTTCAGCAATAAACACAAAGTTAGCTTCTCTCTTTTCTCTCTTCCTGTCTGGCAATGCTGACTTGCAGTTCCTTGTTTCTTCTAACTCTCATGTGTTTGTCATTAATATACATAAGTAGAAGCTATTGCTTTAACAAAATGTAATAATAAGAATGGTACATTAATATGCTGCAGAAATAGCACTTTCTTGGACTTTTTAAAGGTTGACCTGTATTCAGTGATGCTGGTTCATATGGTCCCTGAATGAAACTTCCTCAATTGCTAATTCTCCTCATGGGTATTGCTTTCCTATGCTAGCTTTCAGCCTGCTTTTGGGTATAACCCGAGCATTAATTGCTCTAACGCTGTCAGACAGGGACTCTTGACCTGGGGGCGTAGGTGACAAAGGCTTTTTCATCCGCCACTTCTTGTCTGTTTCAGAAAGAAATTAAAACAGTGGTAGGCTTAGACTGTACGGTGTGAGCTGAAATGTAAGGTTATAAATGTTTACCTTGGAAAGCAAGTATGAGAGTAAATGTTTACAAAATATTGTAAAGCATAGGTGCAAGTTCATGACCTCCGATATTTCTAGGTCTTTACAGTCAATGCAGCTGAAAAATATGTGAGGAATAACCTTACATCTTTTGGTCTTCCTGGTTTTCCTTTTTTAGTGTAAGGTTCACCAGTGGATAAATATTCTGCCTTTCAATGATATGTGATCTGGCTGCTTTCTGCTACCAGAGAGGTCCTCCACATGGCACAAAGCACGAGAAGAGGACCTCATGAAGGGATGCTATCCAGCAGAGGGGAAGAAAGCCATGGGCAGAGAGATGGGGCAGAGACAGGGGGCGATGGGGTGCTTGTCTGCTTTGTCTGCCTCCTGTGACCACCTGTGGTTGGTGTGATTTACTAAACCTCACAGAGCTCCTTAAGGAGGGACTGCAGCCAGAGCTGCGGAGGGGAATCGCAAGCTGCTTCTGCATGATGGCTCTCCCGTGTTTGCCTTCCACAGATCACGCCTGTCCCACTGTTTGTACCTTCGGTCTTCGACTCAGCGTTTATTTCTTCCTCAGCTAAGCTGAAATATGAAAATAGGGCTTTCTCGGTATTTCCAGGATAACACGGTTGGAAGGAAGTGGTGGAATCTTATACCATCCCAATCTCCACATCTGGCAAGTTGGGCTAATTATCTGCATTTTCAGTGCATCTTCAAGCTGAACACCTCTCTTAAAATTTCAGTCTGTCCTGTTAAAACAACCAATGACAACAACAACAACAACGACAAAAAAATCCCACTCCAAAACCTTTTCTGATACTTGCAGGGCTGAAATCAGAGGTACAAATGACTGTTGTGTGGGAGTAGCTGACAGTGTGCTGGGAGCTATGCGGAATATTTATAGTGAATCCCAAGTATCCAAGCAAATCTGCCTTTTAAAGGTTTGCCAAAGTTTGTGAACCTTTCAGGTAAGCCTCAGCCAAGTGGTAGACTAAATCTGAGCTGAATGCAGTTTGCCAGAAAGGGATTTGTGGCTTTGGCTTTGGGTAGAAACTGCAAGATTCAGCATGGTCTTGGCATATCTGTCTCTGCATAAAGAGAAACTTGGTGGTTTAGACTAAGTTTCAGGTGTTACATTAATGTTGGCAAAATGTATTCATAATGCTGAAAGCACAGTATTTTTATCACCATAAAATCTACCCGTAACCTGTTCCTCTGTGGAATTTTAACTTTAAGAAGCAGAAAGCACTTAAAATAGCTCTTGGTGCAAATCTGTAAATACATTCTTAATTTAATGATAGATACATGAATGATTACTTTTCTTTGTTCCATTTTTAAGGTGACTTCTGCGCATGTATGTGTATGTGTGTGCGGTGGTGACTGGTTCAACAAGCGGTATTACGAGGCTGCCTACCAAGATGGTATGAGATGGCAGTCCTCAATTACATTTATCATTGTCTTTTGGTTTTGGTGTGAATTTTTAGAACTTCAGCTTTAACTGACACGAGTCTTTTCCTCCAGAGCAAAATGGAGAGTTAATACTTCAGGCGGCAAAGTGCAGATAAGCAGTAAATGTTCCCAATAGAAACTGTGATAAGTGAAATGATATGAATGATAAGAATGGTAACAGCTTCATCAAAAATGGTGCTTAATGGCAAATAACAGTCAAACCCTTGATGATACACAGCAGGTCCAAAATCAACTTATTAAGTGTGATCACCAGTGGGTAGGGTTGCACTGCTAGGGATAAGACTTTCACAACAGTCAATCTGAATGCAAAGAAAAAGAGTTAGATTTAAACAGAAGGATCTGATTTGCATTTCAAAGGTTAATATTTGTGGAGAGCTATGAGTGGGAGATTTTAAGTTATGGCGTAGGATATAGTATCATGTGAATAAGATGATGCTTCTGTCATGATGACACCAATAAAAGATCTTCAAGCTGTTCTCAAAGAAAAATATGGTTGAAGAAGATACAGAAAAATAAAATGTACATTAAAGTCTGCTTTTTGATATCTAGACAAGCACAAAAATGCTGTGTATGCAATTTATCATAATTATCTCTGAAAACAAGGAAACTTGCAGTAGGAAATAGAGAATTATATATGCTTTAAGTGTGTCACTTGGCTACCATTAATAACTGTGCATATGAATATTCAATTCCGTGTCTAATTTTCTTCCAAAAATAGATTAGGAAAGACAACGACACCAAATATATATCACACGTTGTACAATGGCCCTGATGATAATTTCCTGAATATGGTTCCTTTAACATTGTGAGACCTTTTTTTGCCATGTAGATATGAGCTTCCTGGATATGGTGAAACATGCGAATTATCTGGATTAATCAGACCAGCAATTTTGGCAAAAGCAGTAGGCACTTGTTACGCAAATCAGTGTTAATCCAAAGCAGGCTTTGACTGGCCAGTGATGGAAAACTACGTGAGAAAAGAGAAGTCTGCAACATAAGAACTTCCAGTAAATTAGTGAAATCCCCAGGGAAGTTCACAAGAAGTCAGCTAAGGCATTAAGGTGCACAAGCATGAGCCAAGATGCTGCCACCAGGAATGGCAGCAGCACCCGTGGCCATCGACAGCCACCCAGCCTGACCATTAAACTGACAAGAAAAGGACTTTCTAGGACTGGTTGCCAAGAGTAAATTAGCATAGTCCAGACAGAGAATAAGATTAAACCCTGATAAAATTAAACACTAAAGTGAAACTAACCAGAGTGTAAACCAGCATGCAGAAATTCCTCTATGGTGACTACAGACAGCATGTCGCAAAAGTTGATCCGAGTAAAGACAACTCTTCTGTTGGCAGAGATACCTGTTGGTGTGATTTCTTGGGGTTTTTATCACCTGGCACCAATAAATGTGTAACTTTAAAAATAATAGTGATGTTATAGCCACGGTGATCTAAGGATCATAGTGACCCAGTTCTGGATGCAGAGGTCTTTTTGTGGTCTAACACAAGGTTGGACGGGGCTGTGAGCAACATGGTCTAGTGGGAGGTGTCCCTGCCCAGGGCAGGGGGTTGGAACTAGGTGGTCTTTAAGGTCCCTTCCAACCCAGACCGTTCTGTGATTCTATAAGCTCTCTCCACAAGCACTGATTTCACTTAAAATAGTCTCCTTTGAAAAAACAACTTTCATGTTGTTTTTTCATCACATGATTGGTGATATAGTCACATGATGACAGTTATCAAATAAAATTTTCCAAATTAAAATAAAAACTCAAAGAGTGCATCTGTAGAGTGCACTGGATTTTTTTTTAGTACTGATAAATACCCTGAAATAGGTTGAGGTGCTGTTCAAATGGAGTGCTCAAATGACTTCTCTTTACCAAAAGTCCTACAAAGATACTTTAGTTTTATAAATAGAAATACTGTTCCTCTAAAATAGGTGAGATTATCTGAATCCACTTCTCCTTGGAAAAACAGATTTTTCAATTTCAGTGTAGGGTATCTCGGCTATGGATGAAAATACCTGTGTGAGAATTATGGTGTATTTTAGTTTTAAAAAAAATAATCTAATGCCTTGATGTATTAGTGTTCATTAGAGCAATAAAAGTCCTTTATCTTACAAGACCAATTTAAAATTATGGGATACAGTATGCATCTTGGCTTTCTCTCAGTGTGTAAACAGGAGATAAAGAAGAGGTTTGTTGATGGCCCACAGTCTGTTGTGTCCTTTCTCATTACTATTAGCAGAGTTATCTCAGTTTCCAAATTTAGACATACTGTAGTGGCAGCACAGGGAGCTGGAACATGCAGAATTAGAGGATAAAGGGACAGAGAGACTACAAGTGTCAAATGCTCAATGAAAGCTTTCTACAGATCGGTCCACCAGCTTTGCATGTGATCTTATGAAGTGTAAAATGTACTCTCTCCTTTTATTGACAGCTATGGAAGTTTGTCCATGGTTTACTAGCTTCCTGCAGCTGTCACTCTGCAGAATAAATAAATCAAGCTGTTGTGTATGAGAAACCTCCTCACACACATGCATACACAAAACCCTCCCACAAATTATAAAATGTACCAGGAAAACCTCCCACCTTCTCCTGTAGAGAACTTTCCACAGCCTCTTTGGGAAACTTGTTCCAGACCTTAATTATCCTCATAGTAAATATCCAGTTGGAACCTCCCATGTTTCAATTTAGGACCAGTATGTCATTCTCCTGCCATAGAATCATAGAATCGTGGAATCATAGAATGTGTTGGGTTGGAAGGGACCTTTAAACGCCATCTAGTCCAACCCCCCTGCAGTGAGCAGGGACATCTTCAACTAGATCAGGTTGCTCAGAGCCTCATCCAGCCTGGCCTTGAATGTCTCCAGGGATGGGGCCTCCACCACCTCTCTGGGCAACCTGGGACGTGTCTCACCACCCTTGTTGTAAAGAACTTCTTCCTAATGTCTAATCTAAACCTGCCCTGCCCTAGTTTAAAACCATTGCCCCTCGTCCTGTCGCTACATGCCCTTGCAAACAGCCCCTCCCCAGCTTTCCTGTAGGCCCCCTTCAGGGACTGGAAGGGGCTCTAAGGTCTCCCCGGAGCCTTCTCTTCTCCAGGCTGAACACCCCCAGCTCTCTCAGCCTGTCCTCACAGCAGAGGGGCTCCAACCCATGCTCCTCTGTCTTCTTGGTAACCACCTTTTGTACATTGGAAGGCTAATAGCATTTAATGGCTATTAATTACCCCCTGAGCCTTCTTCACACTGAAAAGCCCGCTTCCCTCACCATGTCTTCACAGGTTATGTGCTGTCCAACTGTCAAGGACAATGTTCATGCGTCCCTTGAAACAGTAAAGTGGTGCCAACTTGGCCAGAGTTGTTTGTATGATAAACAGTGAAACATATATTGCAATGCCAACAACCTTATTTTCATAGTACTTTAAGACTATTTTTACAATATTAAAGGATGAAGGGAAAAGGAACATCATGAGTATTGAAAGTCTGATGAAGGACAATTCAATTCTCAAACTAGTGATTTTGGAAAAACCCACTGAGATAGTGAGAACTGTGGTTGCAGTGACACAAGGCGAGTGTCTGCATCCTGCCCGCGCTCCTTCCGAGTAAACAGCCTGGTGACTGCTGGTGCTAAAATAAGCACGGATCAATGCAGCTTGATCCATGGCATCTTCATGTGTACGATCATTGGAACTCTGTGTTTGGGCAGGACCGTTTGCCTTGTTTTGATTTCCTAAAATTCAGTTGCAGTGGTTTCCAATGGAGACACAGGGTAGCGAATGTAAGACCACAAACCCCTTTTGATGCTTCAGACAAAACCATAGTGGTGGCACATAAGAACTCACCTTTACAGAGTATATCTTCTTGAGACTCTAGATTTGGGTAGGAATATGGGTCAAAGAAGGTTCCATCCTTTTTCCAGCTAAGCAAGAAATCTTCTACCCAGCAACACAGTTCCTGTGTCAACGCGTAACTTACTTCAGAGAGTTGGGTTTTCCTAGTTATAATAGTTTCTTAACCTTCTGTTTGTAAGGCATTGCAGTTGTATTTTACAAGGGCAGGGGAAGTAAACCTGACAGCTTTTGTTATTGTGAGCTAACCCAGTGTGTGACTCCTGCTTTCCTTGGAGAAGTCAAATAACCTACCTTGGTCCATGTGCTTATTATGGAAAGACCCAGAGGAGCCATCTCATCACCATCAATACGTGGCAGTTCTCTGAATCGCTCATATCCTTATCAGCCTTGAGGAAAGGAGGTCTGCAGCAGGAGTCCCACGCGAGGCGATGCATCTCAGCGATGCTGTCCTGCTGCCCTGCATGAGGGTCTGCGTCTCTGGACGACAGGGAGGGGCAGAAGTGGCGGCAGCTGGCAGGAGTGGCAGTAAGGAGGATGCTTTGGGTGTCAAAATGCCTTTCTGTGGTTCTGCCAGAGCAACAGTTCCTCAGAAACAGCACTATCCGAAACACACAGAGACTTAAATCAGGAATGAGTTAAAGAGATAATTGTGGCACTTTATTCCATGTTTATTTGTTTTGGAAGAATGAGTGCCCACACTTGGGGCTGCACAGGAGAGCAAACAGGCTTTGCACACCAACGCCTTACGTCCCTGCAATTCTAAGACAGGGCTGTGCAGCATTTTCAGCTAATGGGCTTTCGTGAAAAGTACAAAACCACTTGAAACGTGTGTGCAACTTTTGTGGCTATGTCCTTAGAGACCAAAATGCCAGAGGCTGCTCTGAATTCAGTGTCGTCACTGTTATCTGTTCTTCTTAGGTTTTTTATCCTCGTCACATCCATTAAACAACTTAAATTAAAAGAAGTCCATTTGCTGGTCCCATTATGCTTGACCTACATCAGAGTCCTTGGATTTGTTTATAGAATGAAAGGACATTTTAGTTCCTTTTTAGTGTCTCTTAAGTGCAACATGTGTTTGCATCAGGTTTTTGGAATGTATTTACTTACACGTATCACAAAGAAATTTCCCCTGAGTTAACTGTTCTGGGTCCTCGTGACAAAGAACAATAATCTGGAAAAGTGGGAAAATGTTCTCTCAAAATAGTTGTTTTTAAGACTTTTGTTTGCTGGTTTGCTGTTAAAAATGTGCACGCAGAGCTGTTTGGCTTTACAGCAGCTGTGTGAGGGTATTCCCAGTGCTTGACCAGCTGAGATTGAAATCCCATCGAATCCCGTAAACTTCTGTTATGTACCACTTGGATATTTGATATTATATATACTTGATATTATGGATCAGACTGTTTTGACATATAGTGTTAGCATTAGAAATTATGAATCTGTGGATCATAAAGTGTGGTTTAATGCTGCCTGTTTTACAGGGTTGGGGTA
The DNA here is from genome assembly GCF_964199755.1 of Larus michahellis. Classification (NCBI taxonomy): domain Eukaryota; kingdom Metazoa; phylum Chordata; class Aves; order Charadriiformes; family Laridae; genus Larus; species Larus michahellis. The sequence goes on from NC_133930.1 coordinate 84,386,607, forward strand.
ATGAACATCTATGTTGCGTATTTGCAGTCTCCGTGTATTTTCAAGATTCCTTCCATTAGGAATTCCCAAACATAAATAGGTGAAACTCTTTACTAGTTATAATCCCAGTTATTACTTTAATGCCAATGGGTACTTTTCCAATAAATTGTTCTGCTTAGTTCAACTGGTTTCAGGGGTCTAGAGGACAATGTGAGATACAAAAAAACCAATGCAAATGTAATTGTGTCGCAGCAATCAGGAAGAATCCAGGATTTTTGTAATCTTTTGGTTAACCTCTTTTTTATTAATTATTGAACTGGTTTATTTATCAATTGAAATGGATTCTTTTCCCTCAGTATTAGTGCAACTTAAGAATTAGACAAAGTCAGATTTCATATTCAAGAAGTTCAATCACTGGATTTCTTTGCAAACAGAAGACATGGTTATAATACTTTTCTTGGCTAAGTCTAAAGGTCAAAATTAGCAAGTTTTAAAGAAGAACTGCAGAGGCATACAGCAGAGCCTTTGTAGTAATCACAAATGAAAGTGTTGAATTAGTGGATATCATAGTGCATCTAATTTCTAGCTACAACTTGGTATCTGTGACGGCAGCAGTGCAGTTTGCACGAGATCGAAATTTGGGCAGGAATGCAAAGAGCCGGCAGGTCAGTCAGGAAATACAGAATTGTGGCTAGGGGCCAGCAGCCAAATCCTGTTGTAAAGGCGGCCCTTAACCACATTTTCACTATTATGACAACTGTGAAACTCGAGTTGGTTTTGTTCTTGTTGGGATCTTGGCTTTGCTTTGCAGCTGTGTGGGTTCAACCAAATAATCATTTTCAATGACTCTTTTGGGTTGTGTTTTGTGTGTGTGTGTGTGTGTGTGTGTTTAGCTGGAGGCCCCAGGATATGAACTTACTTTTAACTTCCAGATCTCTGGTGGGCAGTGATATCATCTCTTATTTTCTGTAGAAACTGGCTGCAGCCCTTTGAAGCACGGATTGCTAGCGTAAGGGAAAGCATCTGCGACAGCATAGAGGACCTTGCCATGACTGCGTTCAAACTCTGATCTAAGCTCCCTTCATTTCACACCCTGACGATGTTCTTCTCTCTCCGTTTCAGGGTCTTTATGTCTTTGTGGTATATTTTATCCTGCACAACCAACTTTGCTGTCCTGTGAAAGCAAGTTATACCGTAGACATGAATGGGCATACAACTCCAGGATCGGCTTTTTTCACACATGGCAGTGGTCTGCCAGCTGCAGGTGGAGAGATCAGCAAGTCCACTCAGAACCTCATCAGTGCTATGGAAGAGGTAACAGTGCTTTATAGTCATTACCTTGTGTATTGAAAATGTACCTGGAGATTTACGTGGCAGTACTGAAGTGTAATACGCAGGAATGAGATGCTAATTATTACAAGTTGTGTTTGCGGGGGAGGGGATTATTATTTATTTTTTTACCATAAAAAATGATATCTGAATGTTATCTTTATCCATGGTGATATTCTTGGAACTTACAACTCCCTGGTAACATCCCACCTAGAGAATTTCCCTTTTTCTACTCGAACCTTCAGGTTGTTATAGAGACCAATTAAAGTGTGGTCAAAAGTAGGTCATGAGAAATCAAAACATCAAGTTATTTTTTTCATCTTACTATAGTTCTTAGATGAGTTTTAAGTTTTTAATTTTCCAAAGTCATGCTGTGTGAAATTTCTGGAAATTTTAATAGAACAGAATAAAAGTAGAATAAAATTAATTTGGAAAAGAGGGGCGAGGCGGGAAGGGAAGGGAAGGGAAGGGAAGGGAAGGGAAGGGAAGGGAAGGGAAGGGAAGGGAAGGGAAGGGAAGGGAAGGGAAGGGAAGGGAAGGGAAGGGAAGGGAAGGGAAGGGAAGGGAAGGGAAGGGAAGGGAAGGGAAGGGAAGGGAAGGGAAGGGAAGGGAAGGGAAGGGAAGGGAAGGGAAGGGAAGGGAAGGGAAGGGAAGGGAAGGGAAGGGAAGGGAAGGGAAGGGAAGGGAAGGGAAGGGAAGGGAAGGGAAGGGAAGGGAAGGGAAGGGAAGGGAAGGGAAGGGAAGGGAAGGGAAGGGAAGGGAAGGGAAGGGAAGGGAAGGGAAGGGAAGGGAAGGGAAGGGAGGAGAGGAGAGGAATAAATTTTGAGGGAGATGATTTTCAATCTGTTTGTTGCTGGAACTGGGATGCTGCTAGTATCACTTTTCACTACCTCTAGTAAACCAAGGTGACTTTTGCTGCTATGTACATGTGCAGGTTGATAGAGCTGGTTGAAAATTTTCCAGCTAAACGGTTTTTCCAGGAAAAGAAAAAAAAAAGTTATTTCGTGTAATTGAAATATTTCAAGGGAACATGTCGGTACTAGCAATGATTTTTGTGGAAAACAAGCTGCTCACCTGGCAGCAGTTTTGCCCCTTTCTCTACCTGCTTGACAGTAGGTTTGTCCGGATTTTAAAGCTCCTCAGCTGCCTTCTGGCAGACCACTGAATTTATTTGACTTCTCAGCGTCTCATCTAAGGTGGTGCCTGACTCCCCAGTTTAGTGGAGAGCATAGCTTCTCGACTCTACATGGCGAGCTTGTATGTTCTGGGGCTACTGAGCAGTTGATGAGCAATAAACCAAGGAAATACATTTTGATTGTCCTAAAATATATATTTTTTAGAGTTCAGTATTTTGGCTTTTAATCACATTTAAGGAGGAAATAGATTTTCAAAGCCACGTCTTTTCTCAAGAACTGAAATTCTGATTCTTTGTGCGGCTCCACCTTAAACTCAAGTGGCAGATGAACTATAGCGAAGTTGGTATCAAAGCTGAAGGGCTTTATACCACCACCAGAACCTTCAAAGACTGACAAATTACTTCAAAATATTGTATTGGTAAACATGGGAAGCAGTGGGTTGCCAACTGTAGATCATATAATGGGAAGTAATTATGATTAGTGGTTATGGAAAGGAGAAGATGGTCCAGCAGAGGAAGAGGCAGTGGTAAGAGTGGAGTGAGCTGGAACCTTTCAGTGCTTTAATTTAAAGTTCTCCATAACAGGGGCCAATGTTCAAAAATAGTAATATTTTTTTAACTTTTTGAGATAACTAGGACAGGCATAATAAACACATGTTAAATGACTTGTAATCAAGTTACTTTTATATATATATATGTATATATAATTTATTTATTTTAGGGGGCAAAAAAAGGCTACCTGGTTCACTATAGAAGTGACAGAATAGCTGATTCCAAAATCTCTTGGTCTTGAGTTCAGCTCTGGTCATACTTTTCAGTTTCTGTACTATAGTTTTGATGGTTACTGCATCTCTGTGTCTTTTTAAACTTTACAGGTGCCTGCAGACTGGGAGAGGGCATCCTTGCAGCCTGCTAGTCAAGCTAGTGCTGCCTTTAAGCAGAGTCCACAAAATGGCAATGTTTTCCACCCTTCTGGGGGATTTAGTACCAGCTCATTGGTTGCTGATGAGGAATCACAGGAGTTTGATGACCTAATATTTGCTTTAAAGACTGGTGAGTGACTCTTCTCCCTGTTCCTCAAAGGTTATGTGTTCTTCACCCCTAATGGTGTCACCATTCCCTGAGACCCAATTAATGAGATCCGTTAATACAATCTGATTGCCAGTGAAAATATGAGGTAAAATGGCTTTGCCCTGGACTGCTATTGCATGAAAAATATTGTGCAGGCTATCTAAAATAACAGAGGAGCAGTCTGCAAAAAATGTTTTGAGTCATGATGATAAGCAGACCTACAGAAAGTAACAGCAGATTGGAGGATCTGACATTTTTTCACAAGTGCTTAAATGGCTAACTTGCTGCCTCTAGCCATGGGCTTTTTCTTTTCCTTTATTTTTCAAATTGATATATAGAGTATATACAACGATTATCTTTATTTTTTATATGTGCATATATATCCGTGAAAAGCAGCATAACTTCATAAAAATTGATTTTCCCAATAAGTGTAGGACAAATTACTTATACAAAATACATTTCAATCTGAAAAACAGTGTACGCTAGAAAGATAAACTAGACTTCTGCTCAAACACAAGAGCCAGGTGTGATGAGCTCACCATGCTGCTGGAGGATGGAAGCAGGGGAGGCCACTCCAGGTGCCCACACTCAAACTGCACCTATAAAACAAAAAATTTGTAATTAGATTCCTCTCAGTAGCCTTAGAGTTCAAGTCTTCAAAATCCCAGGCTTTGCCCTCAGTTATCTATTACTTTTCTGCCATCCCACCCACTCCACCAATGAAAATCAAGGTTATTCAAATGATGATATAAATAGATAGCCAGATGTGGTCACCGGTGGAAGAAATGAAGTGAAACCTGATTCAAAGATAGGTCAATATGGGAATGACTGATAAGATGACCACGAAGGCAAAGGAGCAGCACCACCTGATAAGACCTACAGATGGTAACCCAAACACGCGTTGTCTAGCCACCAGGTGAAATACAAATGGACTGGCTTGGCAGTAGGAGGTCACCTATGAATGATCTTTGGGGATACCATCAAGCCTTGCAAGAGACAGCAGCGAGGTACCGGTGACATTAGCAGGTTAAGTGCTCTGGCGCCAATAATTTCAGGAGTTTGATCCCTTCAGTGACACCAAGGGAAAACAGTTAAACTGGTCAGAAGACTGGGAATAATGAAGGGGTAGTTTTATTCACTATATTCATAATACTTTACCTCCTAAGCTAATTTCCATTGCAGGAAGCTCTTCTAATTATGAAGAAAACTGGAAGACTAATAACTGGCCTAGTGCTGAGAAATACAAATTTTTATGAAGATTGTCACAAAATCTGTATTGCACCTATTAACTTTCCTGGACATTTTGCAGACTACTTTTACTTTGTTATGCAGATAAAGATTTTGGGCAAGACCTTCAAATCTAGGTGCATAGGCTTACAGTTGCAAACATTTTTTAAGTACCTGAGAAGGCAGCTTTTACTTTTTTACTCCTTCCTGAATATTTTGAAGGAAGCCAGATAATTTATAGATAGTTAATACGATACGAAGCCATTCACATCCAAAACTCCCACCATCGCACACGATGTTTACTGCTTAATTGGCTGAGTCGGCATCAGTTGGCCTATTTTCTGCAGTAAACTCTACACACTGTGGAGGACTGAGTCTTAAATCATGAAGAACAATCTAGAAACAGCAGTAGTTAAAACGCGTGGTTAATATAATTCACCACAACTTTAGCATTTAATGATTTTTATAATAAATCCTCAAGCTCCATCCTTAGTTAAATTGTTTTCAGTCCTTCTAAAGGAAGTAGGGCTAGAACCAGATTTTGATTATTTTACATAAATTTTTCAGCCTTCTTTATCAATATGTTACTATCTTATGAGTCTTTTGTATTAATGTGATTTGAAGCAGAGACCTCAGGCCGCAGTTGGAGAAAAATATTTTTGTTCCTGTTACTAATTCAAGTAATACCTGACCATTTTACCCCAATGCTTATTGGTGTGCCCAGACTGTGTCCCCAGCAACATTACAGGGGCAAAAAAGATTATTTCTAAGCCAAATCAGTTGTCCAATCTGGTTCCAGGCCCACACACAATATTTGAACATGCCAAAATGAAGAGATGGTGTTGAGGCTAGAGTAGCTTTAACCAGCAAAGTAAATGTTTATCAGCTACTGCCTTAGGTAGAAGCTGTATCTCAACACAATCTTTAAGCCAAAAACGGTGAGCTCTTCTGTAACTAAAAATTTTATCTGTTTTACTGTTTTCATCCAGACCTGCTCTCGAGTCCAGTTCAGTGCATGGCCAAGGAGTCAAGGTGCTCCCCATGGCAAGAGGCAGGGAACTGCATGGAAGCAATAAATAGGCAGATGAGGAGGTGGAAAGTGGGATTTCTTCTGTCTTTGGCAGTACAGGCTTATTCACCGAGCTGTGGTCTGCCGGGAATTTTATGGTACAGTTAAGCTAGCAGGCACCGAGAGGAACCTGTCTCCCGGTCCCTCCTGGCAGCACGTCTGTCCTTCCTCTCTTGGATTGTTGCTCGTACTCACATGAAACCGCAACAACTCAGGTTAGAGACTTCTCCTTTTCCTCTTCTTCTCCCTATCTCTCTCCCTCTCCCCTTGCGACTCCAAGTCAGTTTGATGCCATTTGAGCACCAGTCCCAGCTCCAAGGAAGCAGTGGCCATCAGCAACTGGAAGACCAACACCTCTTCTCCAAGTAGGCTAAAATGTCTGGGCAGTTGGGTGCCTTTTTGCCCCCTTGCTCTTCTCTGTCTTTTGCTGTAAGCAGTGCTTCTCAAACCTTTTTAGACCAGGCTTTATTTCAGTGGGCTGAGAATTCCTCATCTGGAGCAGACAAGCCCCTGGGAGAGCAGGGCAAAAAAGGTGCTTTGCACCACATTAGCTGTTTTTATCACTCCTAAACGGGGGAGGTACAGCTTTTGGGTATAAAGGAAGAATAGAAATGCTTGCTCTAGTATTGCTTGAGCTTTACCTCTGATAAGCAGAAACAGAAACCTCTGTTATCTGTCCTTACCTAAAGCTGTCAATCTATAACCAAACTCAGCCGTAGCTGTGCTAAAATATTAGCTCCCACTCAGAAGGTTGGCTGAGGATCAGCACTGATTAGCAGAGGAGTATGCAAAAATGTCTTTATGCCTCTTTGCACTTCATCTGTCCTTTCTGCTTATGTCGTTCGGAGCTGTCTGAAGGTTACTTTAATTTATGCTCGCTGTCTGTAGCCGCGAGGTTTAATCTGGCAGCCAAGATCAGTAAGAATGAGGGTATAATCACAGCAACGCTAAAATCTCGTTCCTCCCCCTTTGCCCCACCCTTGTGCGGCAGCTGGCCGCTCTGGGCGGTAGAAACGAAGGATGCCTGGTGCAGGTTAAAAAAGAAATCAAACCAACCCCCACAGCACAGCTTTATTCTTTAACTTGCAGTGGTTTAGTAATTTGCAGTTCGCAGCGCAGCTCCGCAAATAGATGCGTTGGCACACTTGGCCTTATTGCTAAAGAAATGTGTTGTAGAACTGTGCACTTAGCCCTTGGTTCCGTAATCATTAATGCTGGGCCTAATTACAGATTAACCTGAAACACCGACTGGGTCAGATGAAGGCATACGACTGCATTTCTAGCAAATTAGGTGGACAACAGCGTACTGTTTCTTAGCCAGCTTTTCTGATAGCTTTATGCAACCTTTGCATCACGTGGCCGTAGAATTTTTTGTTTGGTGCAAGAAATCCCAAAGCTGGACTTCTTATATCATAAAGCCATGGTCTCTGAGTGCCTTAGCAATGAATTCCTCCTTTCCATCAAATAATTTCGTGTCCATACAGAAATATATGGTTAGGATTCACGATGGTCACTGCATCACCTCATCTCTTACACTGTGGGAATCTTTTGGAAGGACAGCCAGCTCCAAGGCAGTTTATGTGAAGGAAATTATAGAACAATTATGGCAGGAAAAAATAATTTAGGGATACATCCTGCCTATTGATATGTGCTAAAACATGTTGTTTAATGTTTATGAGTTTGGCATAAAATATTTATTTTATTATATTTCATTTATGGTTTTTATAATTAACAAAAGGCTTAGCTTCTACTGAGGATAATTATTTACTAATTAGTTTTTGTTAATTGCACTAATTAACTTTAAAAGCACTGTCATTTTGGAGCGTTTTGCTCTGATTTCTTATGCATGGTTTACATTGATAGGCAATTTAATAAGACCATTGCCCTCCAGATTGTCACAGAGTCATATGTTACTGTCAGTGAGGCTAAAGCCCGATGTAGCAGAATTCCCTAAGGACTTCTACTCTGGTTAGAGCTGGGGAGTTAAAAAGGGATAAAAGTAGATGGAATCTGTCCCAGAGCAACACACTCTCCATCAGCTTTGCTCGAAAGCACAAATACCATAAATGCACACTAGCTTTCCTGATCTTGGAGTCTCCATCCATATCCCCATCTCCGACAAATGCTCTTGTCCTCCCCCTTTTGTGATGCACAAAACCGAACCAGTTCCTTCCTTTGGGTGGGACGTGAATGCAAAACACAGCAAAGCCTTTGAGGGAGGCTCAGACCCCTGCAGTGCTGACTGGCGACACACCCCTGTAGGAGGGTGTTTGCAAAGACGTTTATAGGTTAGAGTGGAGAATAGCAGCCTAGCACACTTTTTGGTACTTTCCAAATATATACCGGACAGTATCAATGGAGGACATTGCTACATCCACATCCAGTGTATTTTTGCTCTTAATAGAGGCATATGTGATAAATCCTAAATAAATATTCTACATGAAGAATACTTGTAAAAAATATACTATATAGGTTAAAAACCCCGCACAAACGGAGCTATTACAATGATGATGCTATATAAATCAACTCATAACTTTCAATGCAATACACCTAGGGTTCCAAAGTCAGCCTTTTGTAAACCTTGGTGTTATTGCTGTAGGTGCCTGCTTTAAGAATTAGGTGTCTCATGTTGGGCTAGAACTAGAGGAAAAAATTGAAATTTAAATTTCTGAAAGGTGTTCAGTACAACATCCTGGAGACTGTCTGCCACGGGGCAGGTTAATTGTAGATGGTGGCAAAGTGCCAGCTTCTTGCCCAGCCTTACGAAACCACGTAATTTCTGTTTTGAAGGGCTCTCTTCACAGAAAAAAAGGAAGGAAGGATAGCCAGTTTGCATATTCATTCAACTTCTCATCTGTGATTGCTCACAAATATGCGATCTGTTGGCTGTTGAACGTGACTGTATAATACCCAGGAAGCATTTTTAGTCCAATCTGAACTTTATTCATAGAAGTCTGCATTTCTGTTGGTGTCATTTCTGTAAAGTCAAAACCCTGAAAGAAGAATTAAAGCTGGTTCATTTAGCATATTTATTTCTATCTAATACATCTTAAACGTACGTTATGAGACATGATTTATTCAGAAAGCAAGATGGAAGTGCTTATGAGATAAAAAGTCTCCCCAGAGATATAAGTAGGGTAATTACAAAACAAACTCCGTCTCCCTTAAAATGTTTTAGTGAAAGTCTGAGATATCTCTGAACAAGCAGATGATAACAGCTGGTGTTCAAGGGCACGTAGGAATGCGCTGAGGCAATCCTTCAACCAGTAGATGTCACTGGAGGGATCTCGCTGGGCTTGCAAAGCCAGCTGTGACTTTTCAGCTCCTAGCTAGTCCTTTGATACAGAAAGAGAGGAAGAAAGGCCTCATTTTCCTGCGTCTTCTTCTTAAAATAGTTTCTTCGCAAATTGGGGAAAAGTAATACTCCCTGCTACGTAGCTATCATCCAACTCTAGCATCTCTAGGGGAGCTTTTTTGGATCTGATTGTGTTTAAATTTTGCTCTAATCTGAGAACAAGCTGGACCTATGAACTCTGTGAAACTCCATCGTGTAAACAGTCGTACCCTTCCCTCTCTGCCGACTGTTTGGTAAGCTGGTATCCTGGTTACATTTCAGCTCTCATTCCTAAAAAGGACCAGCCCTTGCATAGTTTGTCTTTGCATCAGCAGCAGAACAAGGCCCTTGTAAACCCAAAGTAGCCTACTTCAGTCTCTGGTTTACCAAGTTCCTGATAAGAACCTCGGTAACAAAAAAAAAAAAAATAAAAATCTCGTCTTACTTTGCACAAAGTATTCACAAAGTATGCACATATGTATTTAAGAACATACACAATGTAGTAACGTATTTGACCGGTATCCAATCTTTTTGTAGTGACCAGCAAAAGATTCTTTTCTTAAAGAAACACCGTGCTGAGTAATTGCACTATAACCACCAGTAAGAGAAATATCTTTCTAACCCCAACAGTCAGTGTTCGTCTTAAAATCTGAACCCGGAATGATCATATTTATATAATATGATTTTAAATGTTTTCAATAATGTTTTTTTTTCCCTTTTTGAAATTTGTACCCTCTTCAGCCTAAATAAATGTTTTGAATGAATTGGTGCTACATGAGAAGTATTGTTATGTGTCTCCATTCAAAGTATTTTATTTACTTCAAGGTTATTACCTTGTTCTTCCATCCCCAAATGGTAAATACAGCAGTCTGATTTATCTTCTCTATTACACTCATGTTTCCTTTCTAAAACAAACAGTTTTAGAGAAGATAAGAAAAAAAAACAAATAACTTGCTGATGCAATTGCTGTTTTTCCCAGGACTCTCAAGCAGCTTCTAGTTATTAGGAAAATGATTCAATGAAAAGGTCAAATATGCATATAAATTTAAATCAGTAAGTACAGCTTAATCATCTTCAGTACACTTATAAACAAGTATTTTAATGATTCAGAGCCTAATCTTCCTGTCTTTATTATTATATCTCTGTACGTTGATGGACTTTTACTCTTGTCATACTCTGACAGTAATTGCTGGTGTCTCAAGAGTCTTGGGTCATACAGACCCAAGAACAGGACTCATCTAGTAGGTGTCAATGATGTCAAGGCGACCCAAACACCAAAACCATGTATAAGCAGGATCACGATGCAGAAATACCCACTTTTCACCTGGATGCAGTAGGGCTGGGTTCACCCAGTGTTGTACCTGAGTTGGGCCTCTACCAGGACAACCCCCAGACCTCTGCAGGAAAGCCTGCCTAGTCCTGTAGCTTCTTCATCTCAGGTTCTCGAGACCAAGCTCCATATTCAAGATTGCACCCTGACTTCCCACAGCAAAGGAACATCCCACCACTGCCCCATTTTCTGTACTCTTCTTGGGAAGTGGAACAATAGGGGGCATAGAAAGTTATGAGGTAACTCAAAAAAAAGTAATGACCCTTGTCTTTCGCCATACAAGCCAAAGTCTGGAATATCAGCTGAGGCAGAAATAAGAGATGCGTTGTACAACTGATAGAAATTCCTGAAAATAATTTTTAGTATAAAAATGCAAATCAGTGCCTCTCACAGCACACCCCGTTTGGGACTTTTTGAGCCAAGTGTCGTTCCTTTGTAACTCCCTTGAACTGCATGTAGTTACAGATCTATTTCTGCCCAAAATGAATAACTTGCTTAGTTATTTTTAAGTGACATTGCTGCAAGACCATGCCTGAAATTAGTCTGTCTTGAAAACACCATGCCTAATTACACTGATGAGCAACCTGATCTAGTGGGAGGTGTCCCTGCCCAGGGCAGGGGGTTGGAACTAGGTGATCCTTACAGTCCCTTCCAATCCAAACTGTTCTATGATTCTACAATTCACAACAAATTTAAAGCCCAAGTGTTCTAAACCCGGACAAAATCCATGTATTTTTCAGAATTCGCTCTGCAACTCAAAGAGAGGAGCTGAACACATGCTGAAGTTTATCGTTACAACTGATATTCTTCGAAGGAGTGGTCGGAAAAAATACAGATTTCATAAAACCTAGTGCAGGATTATGTAACTTTACACTAATCAACTCAAACCTCCTGCCCAAAAAAACCCCACCCCACCCCCCACCCCCAAAACAGGGAAGCAACAAGCTAGCAGAACTCCTGTGACAAAAGGATGGAGAAGGTGGCCTCCTGAGGTCTCTTCTAGACATGTTTTGGAAGTTTCCATGGACCAAAGTCTAGTATTCTTTCACAGTAGAAGAAAAACACAATGCACCAGCTTGTGCCAAATGTGGGTTTAAAGAATATTTAGTCAGCATCTTTTCTCATGTTGAAATTACAATCCTATTAAAACAGCTGGAATTATAGTTTAACAGGGAAATTGCATCATTAAAAATCAATTCTTCATGAAGAAGTCCTTGGAAATACCAGACTCTAACAGCCAGACCACGAACCCAGCCGAAGCCAGGCCTTGATTTATGCTCTTGTGATTTCAAGGCAATCTCTGAATAGCTATTGTACCATTTACTGAGACAAATAAAGTGACTGGCAGTGGAATTATGAAAAAGCGTATCTGGATGGTACAAAACTACGTCAGATAATGTCATAATCTGTGGTTCCAGAATTGTAGACTAGTAAGAGGAAACTTGCCACATCGTTGTTGGGTAGGGAAGCATTTAAACAACCAGAATAAAGCAGAGCCGGAAACAATATGACCATTTTTTTTGTGTCGGGATTTCGTTCTCACGGATTCTTTTGTTTGTTTGTTTGTTTGTTTCGCTGTTTCAGGTGCGGGTCTCAGCGTCAGCGATAACGAATCTTGTCATGGCAGCCAGGACGGTGGCAGCATGGCTAACTCCCAGATCGTAGAGCTTAGAAGAATACCCATAGCAGACACTCATCTCTAACTTCACGGCTTGCTTGGGTTTTTTTGTTGGTGGTTTCTTTTTTTTCTTTTTTTTTTAATTCAAGCCTCAGTATTTTTATATTTGTACTTCCTTTTGCACTAAAACACTATATGAAACTGTGTAGTAGAATGCTGTGAGCTTTACTGAACGTTTAACAAGGCATGTTTGCTTGAGGTTTTGTATATCAGAAAACAAACTGTAAATTTTTTACAGTGGCTGAGCATCAATAGATACTGTGGCAATTGGCCTGGATTTGTATCTTGTAGCTAGATGACATATTTCACAAACTGTAGCTTTTTTAACTAACCTGTTCATGTAACACTGATTAATAAAAACAGTAGAGTCCGTTTGATACAAACAAGTCTGTTATTTCTGCTCACTGCTCATGGAGCTGGAAGACGATGCAGAGACCCTGTTGGACGGGAAGGATTTTTAATTTACACAGTTGTTCTAAGTTTCCTAAGCTCATGCTCTTCTAACCGTTTTTTGAGTACCTAAATCTGTGAACTTTACAAATTCAGATAAAGACACAGTCCTGAGCCAGAGAGCTCGAAATTTAAATCGTGACATGATAAAATATGCAGTGATCTGAAAGAAAAAGAGGGAAGGGGAGATAAGGGACAAGAGTGAAACCACCGGCAGCTGCAGGCTGTCGACTGGGTTACCTTGCTGGTTTCTTAATAGGACACTCTATCACTCACAGTCAGAAATAAGGGGGAATTCCAAAGAGTTGGATTCTCTGTTAATCTCTGTGGGTGCTATATCCCGGTTCTGATTGAAGGGTTCAAGTATTGCATTACAAACAGAGTTAGATCAGTAATCCGGGGTCGTAAATGAGCAAGAAAAGTTCCTCCCCTGGGAAAAAAAAAAAAAAATAATTCCGAGGAAGTATTTCAGAACTGAGAGGGGGAGGCAGGGTGATCTTGCAGGAATCATTAACTCTGCTTCTGCACAGACACTCTGGAAGAAAAACACATTAAAGCAGGAGACCGGGTGAATTTTCCTCTGAACATTACTGAGCGCAGTATAGAAATGCAGTAAATGAGAATGCAAGCCTTTCATACCTTCCTCAGGAACTTGCCTAAAGGCTTAATGCTGAGCAAGCTCTGAGCAACAACCTCTCCCTTTAAAACGAAACTTTTCTTAGGGAAATCTTTCTGTGAATTTTGCTGTAGTGATATACGAATTTTACTGCATGTGATTACTTGTTGGGCTGAAAAAAAAAACCCCAAAAACCCGAACAAACCCCAGTTCTGTAGGAGCTGGTAGGACTGCACAGCTTACTGTCATCACTCATACCCAAAGCAGACATAATCTTTAACGTCTAATGCAAAAGCATTCACTGACACAGGAAACTATTTCTAGTCAGCAAAGCCCTTAAACAACTGCTTTTTAAGTATGCATTTGAGCTGGTGGGAAATGAGAGTATGTCTATATTTAATTGGAACATGTTCTGCTGCATCGAGTCTTAAATTTCTGACTCCCAGGAATTTTGTTGACTCCATTTGTGCTGGTGACGCGACGGAGCAAACAGGGCCAAGTCTTTGTGGTCAAGAGCAAAACTTAATTGGGGGGAGGAAGGTTAGGGGGGGAGATGAGCCTTGCCTCACGCTGGGCGATGCAGAGAAGCCCAGGGCCGTCAGGGAGACCCGTGCCCCCATGCAGAAGGGGAAACCTTCTCCGTCTGAAGCACAGCGGGTAACTTCATACAAGAGTGAACTGCCTAAGCCTATTTTATAATTCACTTTTCTGCCCCTACCTACACATGCTGAAAAGGGACATTCTGGGCAGTTGGATAAACTGCGAGTATCATCGAAATAAGTCTTTCAGTCTGGACTTAAAATTAGTTTCACATACTTATCAATGTAGTACTTTTTTTTTTTTATTTTCTACACAGGAAAACTGGCTCTTGAAGAGTTTTTTTGGTTGTTTTTTTTTTTTATTTCATTCTTCCTGAATCAACTGAGATGAGCATTGTCCATTGCCGATGCTGTTCATCTAACCAAAGCCCTCACGCGCAGCCTGGCCCTGCAGAATGATTGCAACACGGGCTGGGTTGCGAGAGTCAGGGCAAACAGATGTTTCATTACTCGCAGTACATGCTACTACACGCTGTGAGAAAGCTTATAAAAGAAGGATGTTTGTTTGATTTTGACTCACCACCATAAGTGTTAATACTTTGTGTCACTTCAACTTGTTGCACAACTGGCCTGGTTAGGGATTTACTGTAAATGCATCAGCGTTTTCAGGGCAGATCAGTAGGACGAAGACCGCTGCCAGCATTTGTTGAATTTTAAATCTCTAGGTGGTGCTCACATGGTTTAAGATCATGAGATGAATTTTGTTATTGTTCTTTTAGAAGCACTTTTTTTTCTTTTTTTTTTTTTTAGAGAATATATTTAGTCTGCAGGAAATTCAGTGTTTTAACAGCCTGGGTCTCTCTCGGCTGCTTTTTGCTGTTCGTTGAGCAGGCAGAGATGGAGATGGAGTGGGGCAGCTCTGACTCAGATGTGCCCGACAACCGCACCTGGGCAGGAGGAGCACCTCTACAGTTGGCTCGGCTGAACCTAACTGGACTGAATGCCTCCTGCCGTTGTTCCCTCATCTGGGGCGTTATTTACAATTTCATAGAGAGTATAGACCTTTGTTTCTATGAGACAGATAGCTAGATAGCCTTCAAACCCAGTGCTACCACAGGGCCTGCCATGCTGGGATGACTAACTCCTTCAGCCCTTTGCTTCTGTGTAGTGAAGAACACCAGGACACTTGCTGCCTTTGCTCTTTTCCCTATCAAAGGAGCCATCATTTATCCACAAGAGGCGATTCTCCACGTTGATGGTTGGACTAGATGATCTGAAAGGTCCCTTCCAACCTAGGCAGGTCTATACTACAAGAAAGCTATGGACGTGCTGGAACGTGTCCAGAGAAGGGCCACGAGGATGATCAGAGGGCTGGAGCACCTCTCCTATGAGGACAGACTGAGAGAGCTGGGGTTGTTCAGTCTGGAGAACAGAAGGCTCCGGGGAGACCTTCTAGTGGCCTACCAGTATCTTAAGGGGGCCTACAAGAAAGCTGGGGAGGGACTTTTTAGGATGTCGCGTAACGGTAGGACTAGAGGGAATGGATTAAAACTAGAGATGGGTCGATTCAGACTGGACGTTAGGAAGAAGTTCTGCACCATGAGGATGGTGAGACACTGGCACAGGTTGCCCAGAGAGGTGGTGGAAGCCCCATCCCTGGAAGTTTTTAAGGCCAGGCTGGACGGGGCTCTGAGCAACCTGATCTAGTGGGAGGTGTCCCTGCCCAGGGCAGGGGGGTTGGAACTAGATGATCTTTAAGGTCCCTTCCAACCCTAACGATTCTGTGATTCTATGATTCTATGTTTTGAAGGGTAGACGGAGCTGTGCTTAATACGGATGAACATCAGAAGCAGACCCCTTTTCCAGACAAGCTTCACCTAAAGCTACTTAATTATGTAGGCAGATCAGATAATTGAATGGATGTGTTTCAGGAGTTTATCACCACTCATATGACAACATAAGTAAATTCACTTTTTTAAAAGATGTCTGAATATATTTCACATTTGGGTGCATTAAGTGATGAAAAATGCTAAGTTCAACGGACATCTTTTAGGTGATGTTTTAGAGAAAGACACTGTGAAAGATTCTGATTTCACTTTTCTTGGTACATATCCAAAACAAGTCAATTCGTGTCAGGGACTTGAATAGAAATATTCAGAATTTTTTTTTCTTTAGAACCTAGTTGAGAGCCCCAATATATCCGTGTTCTGTCTCTACCATGCAAATGCTTAGTACTCCAAAGTCATCGTCCTGCTGAGAACTGCACAGTGAGAGCTTTGATCTGCAAAGGATTAAATTGTATTGAGAGCTTTACAGCAATAAAGTATGTATGTGCTCAACATGAAGTTATGTTAAACTGACTGATCATGCAGAGGCTTCACTAGAAAATTGCTTAAGTTCAGGCACATTCTGCTATAGCTCAGCCTATACTGTGGACCTCGACTTACTGTTGCAGATTCTGCTTCACCAGCACTGGTATAAACCCGTAAGAAATCAGAATGTGTGCCCAGTTTCGTGGCAGCAGAATTTGCTCCTGTGTTACTTGTACTGGCAGTAACATGTAGTGAAAATAACACCTGCAAGTTCGGGCTCATCTGCTCAAGTCAGTATGTTATTCTGTTAATTTTCACAGGGAAAAAAAAAAAATTTCCGTTTTTCTTTTCATGGTTCAAAATCACCTTCTATGCAATAAATACATTGAAACGATTACAGTGTAGTACTCCCATGTGAAATAAATACATGGAAATAATTGCAATGTAATACTCAACCATTATTGAACAAACTACCTGGGACTAATGATGTGCTGAAACTGAGAAAACAGTTGGGTAAACTGCCATAAAACTGCCCCAAAGCGGTAAGAATGGTTTTAGTTAGTCGGTTGGTTTTTAACCAAGTCAAAGTTGTGTTCATGGTAGAGATAGCGTTTTCACAAACACGCAAAATTTGGAAAAAATTGTAAATACCTTTTTTGTTGTTGTTGTTATTGCATTTTGTAGTTTTTTGCTTTCTGTGCAAACTGATGTGGCACCTCTTTGGTCCTGCCGTCCTGCTCAGCATTCCCGGGAAGGGGAATGATTTGCTCTTCCTGGAGATGGTGGTTTTACTCACAGGATTATTTTGCCAATGGCTCGTACCACAGACTGCCCGAAGGACTTTCCTGGATATCCAGAAAAGGGATTTATTCTCAGAACTGCGAGCACGGAGCTTGAGAGCACGGATTTAATAACGCTGACGCCACTCCCTGGCTAAAATGTACAGCGTGGAGATGGCCCAAGCAACTTTTTGGAGGCACAAAGAAGTGACATTCTTGCCATGAATAAACTTTGCAAGGGTTAGGGATGACAACAGAACACAATGGCTGGTGTCAAAAGTTCAGGGAAAGGATTTTTATGGAAGCTGTCAGGTTTTTCGCTAACTCAACAGGTCGGCTTTGAAGATGGTGTGGTCGCTCCTGCGCTGTGGTGCTGCTGTTCTGAGCACACGGCGATTTTATCCAGAGGTGGTCTCAGTTCCAAAAGCTGTCACCTTCAGTGTGGCTCTACTCTTCATGCAGAGCAAACAGCAGCATCTGGCCTATATTTTGACAGCTCAAAGTATGTGTGAAACATAAGTACATGTCACTGTGTCCACACAGACAGAAAATAATTATGGGATATAAGAGTTTAATATCATAAAAAAAATTCAGTTCCAGTCTGGAAGCTAAAAACACGGCGGTCCAGGTTATGAAACAGGTTTCCCTGGAAACTTCTTGGCTCACGCTTCGCAATTCCTGAACTGAAGTTAAGCGTGTGATTTCCCAGTTTCCTAACTGGAAAGACTCATGCATCCGGGCACGGGATATACAGTTGCCAACAGAGGTGCAAGAAAAGGGGATGCCTGAAATCTCCCTTCGCTCTCAGCCTCCCGCCGTGCACCAGCACGTGATACTCCACCTGCAGCCCCTCTCTGCAGGAGCCATCCTGATGCTGCTGCCCCGAGTCTGACTGCTCCCCACGGTGGGGAAGCAGAGAAGCAAAGACAATGATTTTTCCCATCTGGCAAAGACCAGACAGATCTCTGCTCCACCTGTACACAAGACCATATTTCTTTTTGCTGTGGGAGAACAACGTATCCCAGAGATCAGGGCAGGGCAGGGCAGGAGGAAAAGAACAGACAAACAAGCAGTGACCTCGCTCGAAATCCTTGTTGAGTCCTGAAAAAGGCAGATAGCAGGTTGTTCCTCATACCGCATGCGTGCGCATGTGGTCCTTCGCTCAGGATGATAACAGGGCCAGCCCTGGTGCCTCTGCTGCGGCACACGGGCAGCATCTGCACCAGCAACTCCAATAGGGCTCATTCTCTGGTGCTTCAGCCCCAAAATGAGCCCTGTTTGCCTCTGTTCTTCATGCCACAGATACTGTTTTCCATGCTCCTTGCAGCAGAAATCTAAAAATACCCCAATGACTGCCTTTCTTCTGCTGAAGGAGTGACCCTTCTCCCTGATCTCCTGCTTGTCCAGCACCTCCGTCACTGCTGTAGGCCCACATTCCTTCCCAAAGAGACTCTTTATTCACTTATTCCTGCTAATAGCATTCGCCTCAATAGCAAACGGGCTTGTGCTCTCTCTTCCTGGTTTTCTGTATTGTAAGAAGGAACTGGTTTTCTTCTTTGTTGTTCTGCAATTACCACCTTTTGTACCTTCTGCTGGGTAGGGTCCTAAGGAGTCATGTCCTACTCCAGCAAAAAACACTTGAGACCATCCTCAGAGCTGAGCATATGCCAACTTTGGCTATTTGGATGGCAAAACACATAGTTCCCTGGTTAATGTGTCTTCACACATCTGACTCCTGTACCCAGCTATTGTCTGTTCTACACTTAATAAAGCTGGTCTAGCCATTTCAACTGGGGCTTTCTGCAAGTTTTGGGACATGCACGTTCCCCTGTGGTATCTCTTGATTCTTCTGTTCCAGCGAATGCTGAAACCTTGCCTACATCGAGGCACAGCCATGTGCAGGCGGTGGAAACTCTCCAGTCTCAAGGTTTAAGAGGTAAGCTGGAATTTGGTGGGGCTGCAGAGGGTCTGAAACCCTGCCCTCGTTTGTGAGCAGTGCTATGATTAGCTGTCCACTCTTTAAAAAGTGAAGTGTCTACAGCTTCTGCCACCCCTTTCATGTGCTCAGGGCAGTTCCTTGGAAGGGTGAGAGTAGGTAATCCTGGAGGGTAAAACTACAGCTGTAGAGCACAAGCAAAGGGGATAAACTTCTGAGAACTTCATAGAATCATAGAATGTGTTGGGTTGGAAGGGACCTTTACAGGCCATCTAGTCCAACCCCCCTGCACTGAGCAGGGACATCTTCGACTAGGTCAGGTTGCTCAGAGCCTCATCCCGCCTGGCCTTGAATGTCTCCAGGGATGGGGCCTCCACCACCTCTCTGGGCAACCTGGGCCAGTGTTTTGCCACTCTCATTATAACTTCCTTGTCTTTATTTTTTGTTGTTTTCCATGACCCAGTTGCTTCCCGTTATTTCCATAAGCATGATGCTCTGCCTTCTTGTGCAGCACTGCGTGCCGAGTCGGTGCACCTAAGGCAAGCACTGTGATCCTCCTCTAAGGACCATGTGCCTACAGCTTTTATATTCTTCCATATTGAGAGATGGATTTAAAAAAGAAAAATTTCACTTTACAGGGCTAAGGGGCTTTTCAGAGTCTCTTAAGTCTGAAAGTTAAGTTAACTTGAGTTAAGTCAACTCCTTAATTTAAGTGCTGGCAGAAGACCTCTGTTGCGCATGAGAAGACCTATGATCCTGGTCCTTAGTGGACTAAGGATTAGGGGAAGGCCTGACCTATGGCAGCAGTGAGGACCGTTGCTGTATTACCAGCTGGGAAACAGTCTGCCCACCTTAAAAATCATGCTCTGCTGTGGAGTGCAGAGCAAGAACAAGCAGGGCAAATGCCAGGCAGTTACTCGCAATCCTTCTGACTTGCAAATGGAATGGCTCATTACAAACATTGGGAGATTAATATTAAAGATAATCCTCCGAGCATGGAAAAGAATCTTGTGTAGCCTCAGGAGATGGACAGCTAAATCCTCGGAGCCAGTATACACAGTTATACCATCTGACCCCGGGGACGTGGACCTTGTTTTTGAAAGCAGCATGCTCTAGAGGAGAAAGTAAATGGAAAAACAATATCGTCTTGCTTTCCTAACCCAGAAAAGGAGCCTTGAATGTTCGTGAAAACATTTTTTTATTGCAAAGGAAACAGAAGCTGAGATTTTTCTGCTCCTCATGAAACTGGGGCTAACATGATTAAAAAATGACTAGCTTTCTGAAACTGTGTGAATTAGCAAAGAAACAGAGTGTGCATTTCTGTTCATATCTTCTCTTGTTATATTCAAATACTCTCAGAAATACTGTTAGAATTACTCTTTTTTTTTTTTTTTGTAGAAGTACTAGCCAACAAGATGTAGGGTTCTACATATCATGGAAAGTAAGTTAACATCTAGATCATAAAACACAAAGTTAGTACCTGTAGACCACAAGTGTTCAGAATTCTTTAGTTCTGACTAATTGAACTGCTTGTTACTTACTCTAATCTGATATCTACTCTAGAAGGAAAATTGTTGTGTTGAAACTAATCAAAGCCCCCCCCCCCCTTTTTTTGTCTTATATGAGTTTTATATATGTAGTGGCCATACATGTTTTGCTCAAAATTAGGTCCATTATTTCTAGTTTTCCCAGGGCAGAGGGAAATAAAGGTATGCTTAATTCCCTGTACCAGAGAGAGGGCTTCTGTGTTGTGAATAGCTCAGTGTTTTATGAAATATTCTTAAACTTAAATAAATAAATAAGACTTCAAACAAAAAATAATTCTTGGATTTGTGAGGCGAGGTTTGAAAGTCGGATTTTTGCATGTCTACGTTTCTATAGAAAGAATACAGACAACAGGAAAGGATGGGGGGTGTTTAATCCCATTAAGTGTGAAGAAGAAGAAGAAGAAGAGTGTCTTCCTGGTGAGGCCCCATTCTTCCCATTCTAAGCCAAAACTGAGAACACGGCAAACAAATCTGTGACAGTGGGTGTCATTGTCTTAGCCTGATTATTAGCGATCGCGGGATTTGGCCTGGGGTGGCTGTTTTCGTTCCTACTGGCAAGGTACAGTTGGCAGTGACCGCTCTGCTGCTTCTCAAGATCAGATCCTGGTCCTGTGGCTCTCAGGCAACATTTCTTAACATCAGATTTCACTAACTAGAATTTATATTTTATATTTACAGGCAGCAAAATCTGCTCTTAACTGACTTGTGTTGAACATAAATGCTATTTTTGGTTTGCAGAGGTGGAGAAACTGAATCTCCAGATCTCCCGTAAAAACCCGGAATACAGCGTTAGTCGATTCAGTGCAAGACTGGGGTGCGTGCAACCCCAGCAAAGACAGCAGAACGCAATGGCTGACACGTCAGCTTTAGGAAGACTTTACCTGATGGTAGCCAACCATTCATATTGAGCTCGTGATCAGCCATCCGCCTGCGCTCCTGCGTGTTGGCATGTGCTTGGTCTCAAACATGACACCCGGCGGCTGTCCCTCCTGCGGAGGGGAGTGGAGGATGCCTCAGCTCGAAGGGAGATGATGGGCAGAGATGCCACCTCCACCAGCAACGCAGACGCAGGTGGCAGACCCAGCTCACTTAAGCCCTAACACACGAGCTTTGTGCTCTTGCCTGCCTGCTATGCAATGTCCCATCATCAACGCACTTAACTCTCGCTTGCCCTTGGCTTTCCATGACAGAAACCAGAGTCTATCTGAAACCATTGCTCTTATTTCTGGCTAGGACTTTATTAACATGAGTGTCGCCATCCACTCCCCACACACACCAGGAGTTGCCCCTCCAGGAGGTATCTGCACACAGTAGAGACAAAATTGATTTTTGCTTCTGCCACCTCCTTTGCACTGAGTCTTGTTTTCCCCTTCTCCTGCAGCCACAGTGACAGCCTTGGGCCATGCCCAGATGATGATTCAGATCTTCCGCCTCTCCCAGTCCTCAGGGATATTTATCTTAGCTCTCGGATCATGCTGTAGGGATGATCTTCTTCCAGAAGAATATTGCTGGCATCCAGATTGCAGGTCAAGACAGGACATTACAGTGCCCATGGTTTGGGTGTCTTGAGGGTCAAAATCTTGAAGAAGAACTAGTTGCACCTGATTAAGCCCATCTTTGTGTCTTCAATTTGTGTGGCGTTATGGACCGTGCGTGCTATGGCTATGTTCTGAAAGAAAAGTGGTTCATTATCCAGATCCTCATGCCCAGCATGTTAGGAAAGAGCTTTGGAAACTGGTCTGACACAAGGTGAGAGAGGGAGAGGACATGGGAAGCCCCAAGTCTATGCTCTTGAGGCCCAACAGGCAAGGAAGAGAAGGTAGCTTGTTGGTGCCCTGGGATCTTTCCAGGTCTCAGCTTTAGCCAAGGCTAGCAGAAGCCTGCACTGAATTGCACAGTGTGGACCACCTGGGCTCATGGCAGCCCAGCCCACAGCCCAGGATCAGTAAAATCTGATCCCGCTTCCTTGCAAGCAGGACTTGGAGAGCATGTGGGTGTGAAGCTGCTATAGCTTTGCGTAGCCAGATTATGTATTCAATAAAGGTGGTTTAAAGTCTTGCGACATCCCTGACTGTGAACTTAATTTGTCTCTGAGGCCATCGAAATAGCTCTATGTGAGTCTGAGAGGTTGTTTTAGGCTTGTTTTTGTTTCTGGATTGGTCTGTAGCCGGTTTCCAGGGACGCCGCAAAGGCTAGAGAGAGCCATGCCTCTAGTTGTCTTTTAGGCTTTCAAGTTTGGGGCAGAAAGCATGTCTGTGACCACATGGTTTCCTGATTCACTTTTCTCTCTTCCTTTGGTTTTCTACAGGACAGCCTGCTCGGGTTGTCCCCTGTGACAGTATTTTCTTTGCAGTGCTCACTTGCTTTTTATTGCGCTGGAGGGAGCTATGGCTATCAGAAGGTAGGTGGGCTCTGTGATACATGCTGGACAACTGGTGTGCACACGATGCAAGTCAAAGATGGGCAGCATGTGTGTTGCCAGGGGCTGCGGTGGTGGATGGCGAGTTAGAGCCTGCTCCTTGCCTGCTGTAGGAAGGACACAACTGGTTTGAGCCCTCTAGCTCAGTGAATTTGGACTTCGTCTTCTTCCAGACACACTATTTTTCTTAAGTGCCAAAAATCTTAAGCTTTTGCCTTCTTCAGGCAAGAGTTTCAGACTACTGGTGTTGTCAGTTTGTCTAAAAATGGTGAATATTATCAATAATGCAAACCAGCAGTTTTGTATTATCAATAATACCTAAGCAAGTGTGGTGTTGTTTATAAGCAATAAAAATGTGAAGGATTTTCTATGCATCAAGAAGCTGGAAATATACACATATTATTATTGTCTGATTAAACGTCTCTTGCTCTACTGCACCTTCTTTACATATGACCAGTGTACTCTGGAATGCCTGACCTTGATTAAAAACAAACATGCTTCTCAATGTTAAAGGAAGAGGAAGGGAAATGTTATAGATAACTTGCGAAGTTCTTTCTTTTGTATGTGTCGTTGTGTCTGTTTATTTTTTCTTTCACACATAAATACATCATTGTTGAAGTAAGCACTGAACACTGCTGCGTTTCATCCTGCGCAAATGCAGGATCTTTAATATCATCCAAACAGCAAGGTTATATTTTTGCTTGGAGGTAGTGTAATAATATTTGTTTGGACTTTGTGATTGAATAGGAAGGGAGAGGTTATCTATGCACACGCATTTGACTGAAAGTGAATGCTTTTTCCCATGGAAAGCTGGCTGAATATGCAATCATTACTTTGCAAAACAAACAACCCAAAAGAACTTGGCTTGCGCCTTCCATATGTATCTAATGGGATTTGGTCAGAATTAACTGCATGTACAGGCACATCACGGGACACGCGGTTGCAGTTTCCATTCGGCTGCAGATTCATCGTTTTGAACCAGCATCCAGCGTGCAGGGAAGGTTCGCGGTGCCACAGGAGTGTGACGAGGATGCTGGGGAGACAGACACCTTGACAGTCCCTTACGCTAACCTACAGCATGATGGCATGACTCCTCCAGGATTTCATAGAATCATAGAATTGTCTAGGTTGGAAGAGAGCTTTAAGATCGTCAAGTCCAACCGTTAACCCAGCGCTGCCAACTTACCACTAAACCATGTCCCTGAGAACCACATCTACACATCTTTTAAATACCTCCAGGGACAGTGACTCAACCACTGCCCTGGGCAGCCTGTTCCTGTGCTTGACAACCCTTTCGGTGAAGAAATTTTTCCTAATATCCATCCTAAACCTCTCCTGGTGCAACTTGAGGCCGTTTCCTCTTGTCCTATCTAGAGACCTGTGCTCTCCTACTTGTCTCTGCTCAAGTGCTCCTACTTAGAGATTTTATTGAGAGCAGATGCCTGCTGAACAGGAAAATGGCCAACTTTCTGGGACCAAGGAAAGCCACTAAAAGCAACCAACAGTTGTTGAAATGGGACCTAGTGGTCTTTCCAGGAATATGGGTTCTATTGCCACTTCTTTGCAGTCTCAGTAATGTTTGCAATAAATTTGTGTAAAGCATACCATGAACACTAGCATTGGTATGCTTTACACAAATTCATTCCTAGCATGAACATGCTAGGAGATGTAAGATTAAGGGCTTAAATCCATGTTAGTTTGAAATGCGTGAATCAAAGTGATTTGAACCTATTTTCTTTTTTTTTTTTTCCTCAGATAAATATTAATAATGCCACATGATAATTTTTCAAATTGAAAGAAACTATCAACATCCACTAAGTCTACATTGAAACAAAAGTAATGAATTTTCCTACCTGCCTCAATTAGGCTTTCCAAGGGACCCATCACTCTAGTAATTAAGTGATTCCTTGTTTCTCAAACTGTACCAGCCACTGCCAAATAAAATACAACCATTTAATCATGTTAAATTAGAGCTATAATAATATTAGTCATTGCCTAATAGCCTTTTTTAAGCCACTAGGAAAGTAAAGTCTTGCCAAGAAGACTGTTACCCTTCCACAGTATAAATCAATAAATCATAATTGTACTGTGTACCTTGACCTCTTTTCTACCACACTGTGGAAAACAAACAGCAGGATGCCAGAGACTGGTTAAGCAATTTAAAACAATTTGTAAACTATAATTCAAGGGCCTGGTTAGGCCTATTAATTAGTAAATCATTCATAATCTCAAAAGTATGCAAATGCACTCGATTTCAGTAAAATATACTAAGTGGAGCAATCTGATAACGTGGCTGCTACCATCAGGGCTGTAAAAGAGTATGTTCTTTTCAACTGTTTCTGTTAATGTTTGAACACAGGTTGGTGAACACATGCTAGAAAGTAATTAATCAATTGCAACCATTCCAACAAAGCTAGATGTGTCATAAATTATGGCTAGCCAGAAGTCCTTTATTTTTAACCACTAATTACTGATATTTTCATCGATATTCCCAAACTCATATTTCTGAAGCTACTGCAGACATGGGTAGCAGTTTTTTTCCCCTCTTCTTTTCTCTAAATTAGCTGCTTTCTGGCAGTGCTTCTTCATTGCTTTACCCTCATTTTATTAACAATCAATGGTGGGAAATCACCAGCTCTGGACTCCTAAAGCTGCATCTGTGCTGTGGGTATTTACAACAGGGCAGGGCACATTCTCTGGAATAACAGTTCTGGTTGGGTTAGAAAGGATTTAGAAAGGACCAGGATTTAGAAGGAATTTTTATGTGATCCTCAAAATGCTGTTTGAACCCTTTGGGTTTCTTTCTCCTCTCCTGGAATGGCTTAAGTGCTATTTCTTTGTAGATGCCCTAAAGTGCTCCCTGGTATAGCTCAGGAGCTTGACACCTGTGTCATGCCGAAAAATAAAGAGGACTTCCAAATCATAGAGTTATAGAATTGTAGAATCACTCAGGTTGGAAAATACCCTTAAGATCATCGAGTCCAACCATAGACCTAACACTGCTAAGTCCACCACTAAACCTCAGCACTACATCTGAGTGTCCCTCAGCATTACATCTACACGTCTTTTAAATACCTCCAGGAATGGTGACTCCACCACTTCCCTGGGCAGCCTGGTCCAATGCTTGACAACCCTTTCTGTGAAGAAATTTTTCCTAACATCCAATCAAAACCTCCCCTGGAGCAACTTGAGGCCATTTCCTCTTGTCCCATTGCCTGTTCCTTGGGAGAAGAGACTGACCCCCGCGGCTACCCCCTCCTTTCAGGAAGCTGTAGAGAGCAAGAAGGTCTCCCCTCAGCCCCCTTTTCTCCAGGCTGAACACCCCCAGCTCCCTCAGCCGCTCCTCACAAGACTTGTTCTCCAGACCCCTCACCAGCTCTGTTGCCCTCTCTGGACATGCTCCAGCACCTCAGTGTCTCTCCTGTAGTGAGGGGCCCAAAACTGAACACAGTATTCGAGATGTGGCCTCACCAGTGCTGAGTTCAAAGGGATGATCATCTAACAATGCTAAATACCTTACTTAGCATGAGTGCTAAACCTCGAATGGTAAGGAATCAGATTATCCAGGGCTGGCAACTGTATCAACTTATCTCACACCTTTAAGCAGTCATCCTTGAGGAAGACCGTGTTACTAAGTGAGGCCGTAGGAGAAATGAACAGGGCAGTCCAAGCTTTTGGGCACATGTGAACAAGCATCAGTGTTTTTCATGAAGTTCAACAAGGACAAGTGCAAGGTCCTGCACATGGGCCATGGCAACCCCAGGCACAAAATACAGGTTGTGTGGAGAATGGCTTGAGAGCAGTCCTGAG
This sequence comes from Larus michahellis, assembly GCF_964199755.1. Taxonomy (NCBI): domain Eukaryota; kingdom Metazoa; phylum Chordata; class Aves; order Charadriiformes; family Laridae; genus Larus; species Larus michahellis. Next base: position 84,413,167 of record NC_133930.1, read on the forward strand.
GAGAAGGACTGAGGGGTACTGGTGGATGAGAAGCTCAGCATGTGTGGGCAACGCAGGCTTGGAGCCCAGAAAACCAACCACATCCTGGGCTGCATCAAAAGAAACGTGGCCAGCAGGTCGAGGGAGGTGATTCTCCCCCTCTACTCCGCTCTGGTGAGACCCCACCTGGAGTATTGCGTCCAGCTCTGGAGTCCTCAGCACAAGAAGGACACGGACCTGTTGGAGTGGGTCCAGAGGAGGGCCATGAAGATGATCAGAAGTCTGGAGCCCTTCTGCTGTGAGGACAGGCTGAAAGAGTTGGGGTTGTTCAGCTTGGAGAAGAGAAGGCTCCCAGGAGATCTTATAGTGGCCTTCCAGTACCTGAAGGGGGCCTACAGGAAGGATGGGGAGGGACTCTTCATCAGGGATTGGAGTGATAGGAGGAGGGGCAGTGGTTTTAAACTGAAAGAAGGGAGATTTAGATTAGATACTAGGAAAAAAATTCTTTACTGTGAGGGTGGTGAGGCACTGGAACAGGCTGCCCAGGGAGGCTGTGGCTGCCCCATTCATGGAGGTGTTCAAGGACAGGTTGGATGGGGCTTGGAGCAACCTGGGCTGGTGGGAGGTGTCCCTGCCCAGGGCAGGGGATGGGACTAGATGGTTTTTAAAGGTCCCTTCTAACCTGAACCATTCTGTGATTCTATGATCATCTGCAGCAGAAAAGCTGACACAGTGACCAAGATGTGTCTGGACTATGTTTGTGTAAACACCATGGCTGGTGCTGCATGAAGATGGGCATGCCTGCCCCAGGAAACTCCAAGTCAAGAGTGAAGCACTTAAAAGGAGGAAGTGCGTAGAACAAAAATATATATACTTTCCAGGAATGCTTATATTGTTTAGACATTTCAAGGGAAAAAAAAACAAAGCAAATGAAAACCACAGGGAAGAATAACAACAATATTTCTGGAAAAAATTGTTTCAGAGCATTGTTTATTGAGTGCTTCCTTACTGTTCTAATTATCAATGTGATGTACAGCACTTGTATATAAAAAATAAAGATTATGTCCTCACTAAAGGAAGAAAAAACTCTGATCTTCTAGGAAGGAGCGGTCTGAGGGGAAAGTCATTGGCTAGATTGTTACTACTTAAAAACAATTTTATTAATATTGATTGAGTTTAGTGAATATTTATATTCTTTGCTTTTTCCTGATGGCTCACTGGGTCAAGACAAGTTCATATCTCACATTATGTATTGAGTCACCATTCATTTTCTCATTACTAGCAGCAGGATATGTACTACTTCTCTGGTGATAATTTACTTCTCTAATGTTTCCAGTCCCTTTTACATAAACACTTGGGGTGAGGAGAAGCTTTCAATTTCATATTAGCAATCCAAATAGTTCAGTCAACTCTTGCTAATCTTATCAAAATTCCCCCACATGTAGAAACACCACGTATCTATAAATCCTTAGTTGGACCTGACCTGACTTTGGTGTCAGAGAAGGTGCCTGTGATCATGGTTTCCCCCTGGTTTTCAAATTGGTACTAGAAGTGCCATCAGCTGATGCAATGAAAATAGAGGGGCCTTTGCAATTGTGGCTTCATCGTTGCATTGTAAACTGCAGAAGGCTGTGGTCAGGAGCCTGAAAAAACTCATACGGTGCAATAAAGCTCTCAAAGCACATACACACACAGAGGAGAGAGCAAAAGTACAGTTTACCTAGGGAGTTTCAAAAACGGGGCTTGTGCAAACTACCTGTTAGACAAACGCCTCCAAAATGTGGGTGTTCAACAGGAGATTTTCCTAGTCCTCCAAGGGAAAAACAGGCATTGGTCTTCATCTTGACCTGCCACAAACCCAGCTACCTCCCTACACCCTCACCCCAGGTACTCGTCTGAGCAAAGAGACGAGTCAACCTTAGGAAAACTCATATTTTAGTGGTGTCCTCACATTTGGAGGTCTGTGGAAATCATAGAATGGTTTGGGTTGGAAGGGACATTAAATATCATCCAGTTCCAACCCCCCTCCCCTGGGCAGGGACACCTCCCACTAGACCAGGTTGCTCAAAGCCCTATCCAACCTGACCTTGAACACCTCCAGGGATGGGGCAGCCACAGCTTCTCTGGGCAACCTGGGCCAGGGGCTCACCACCCTCACAGCAAAGAATTTCTTCCTGATCTCTAATCTAAATCTACCCTTTTCCAGTTTGAAACCATTACCCCTTGTCTTATCACTACATGCCCTTGTAAAAAGTCCCTCTCCAGCTTTCTTCTAGGCCCCCTTCAGATACTAGAAAGCTGCTGTAAGGTCTCCCCGAAGCCTTCTCTTCTCCAAGATGAACAACCTCAATTCTCTCAGCCTGTCTTCATAGGAGAGGTGCTCCAGCCCTCTGACCATCTTTGTAGACCTCTCTGGCCTTGCTCCAACAAGTCCATGTCCTTCTCATGCTGAGGCCCCAGGGCTGGAGGCAGCACTGCAGGGGGGGTCTCACAGAGCAGAGCAGAGGGGCAGAATCCCCTCCTTGCCCTGCTGTCCACGCCGCTGGGGATGCAGCCCAGGCTGCGGGGGGTTTCTGTGCTGCCAGCGCACATTACCGGCTAATGTCCAGCTTCTCATCCACCAGCACCCCCAAGTCCTTCTCCTCAGGGCTGTTCTCAAGCCATTCAGCACAAGAAGAACATGGACCCATTGGAGTGGGTCCAGATGAGGCCACGAAGAAGATCTGAGGGCTGGAGCCCCTCTGCTGTGAGGACAGGCTGAGAGAGCTGGGGGGGTTCAGCCTGGAGAAGAGAAGGCTCCAGGGAAACCTTAGAGCCCATTCCAGTCCCTGAAGGGGGCCTACAGGAAAGATGGGGAGGGGCTGTTTGCAAGGGCACGTAGTGACTGGACAAGGGGCAATGGTTTTAAACTCAAGCAGGGCAGGTTTAGATTAGACATTAGGAAGAAGTTGTTTACAGTGAAGGTGGTGAGACATTGGCGCAGGTTCCCAGAGAGGGGGTGGAGGCCCCATCCCTGGAGACATTCAAGGCCAGGCTGGATGAGGCCCTGAGCAACCTGATCTAGTTGAAGATGTCAACTAGATTGACATCTAGATTGCCTCAGTCTTTAGCAGTGGAACTAGCTGTTCCCTGGGCACCCAGCCTCGTGAGCTAGGAGACAGGGAGGGGAAGCTGAAGGAGGTCATCACAATGAAAGAGGAAGTGATCTACGACCTGCTACGCCACTTGGATGCGCACAAGTCTATGGGACCGGGTGGGTTACATCCAAGAGTGCTGAAAGAGTTGGCAGACGTGCTCGCCAAGCCACTTTCCATGATCTACCTGAAGTCATGGCTAACTGGGGAGGTCCCAATGGACTGGAGGGTAGCAAATGTAGCGCCTGTCTACAAAAAAGGCAGAAAGGAGGATCCGGGAAACTATAGGCCTGTCAGTCTGACCTCGCTAGCAGGGAAGCTCATGGAGCAGACCATCTTGAGTGCCATTACAAGTCATATAATGGACAAGCAGGGGATCAGGCCCAGTCAACATGGGTTTAGGAAAGGCAGGTCCTGCCTGATGAACCTGATCTCCTTCTATGACAGGATGACCCGATTATTGGATAAGGGAAAGGCTGTGGACATTGTCTACCTGGACTTTCAAAAAGCATTTGACACTGTCCCCCATAGAATTCTCATGGAAAAACTGGCGGCTCGTGGCCTGGATGAGCGTACGGTCGGCTGGATCAAGCACTGGCTGGCTGGGCGGTCCCCAAGAGTGGTGGTCAATGGAGTTAAATCCAGCCGGTGGCCGGTCACAAGTGGTGTCCCTCAGGGCTCGGTGTTGGGACCATTTCTGTTCAACATCTGTGTCGATGACCTTGATAAGGACATGGACTGTATCATCAGCAAGTTTGCAGATGACGCGAAGCTAAGCAGGAGTGTTGATCTCCGTGAGGATAGGGAGGCTCTACAGAGAGACTTGGATAGATTGGACCGATGGGCCAATGCTAACGGTATGAGCTTCAACAGGGCCAAGTGCCGGGTCCTGCGCTTGGGCCACAAGAACCCCATGCATCGCTGCAGGCTTGGGGCAGTGTGGCTGGAGAGCTGCCTGGCAGAAAAGGAGCTGGGGGTTCTAATTGACAAGCGGCTGAACATGAGCCAGCAGTGTGCCCAGGTGGCCAAGAGGGCCAATGGCCTCCTGGCTTGTATTAGAAATAGTGTGACCAGCAGGAGGAGGGAGGTGATTGTCCCCCTGTACTCAGCACTGGTGAGGCCACCCCTTGAGTATTGTGTCCAGTTCTGGGCACCTCAACATGAGAGAGATCTCGAGGTGCTGGAGCGAGTGCAGAGGAGGGCAACGAAGCTGGTGAAAGGCCTGGAGAATAAATCTGATGAGGAGCGACTGAAGGAGCTGGGACGGTTTAGTTTGAGGAAGAGGAGGCTGAGGGGAGACCTCATCACTCTCTACAACTACTTGAAAGGCCATTGTAGAGAGGTTGGTGCTGGTCTCTTCTCACAGGTCATTAGCGATAGAACAAGAGGGAATGGCTTCAAGCTGCAGCAGGGTAGGTTTAGGCTGGACATTAGGAAAAAATTCTTCCCAGAAAGAGTGGTTAGACACTGGAACAGGCTGCCCAGGGAGGTGGTGGAGTCACCATCCCTGAATGTGTTTAAGAGTCGTTTAGATGTGGTGCTGAGGGATATGGTGTAAAGGAGAACTTTGTAGATTGGAGATGATGGTTGGACTCGATGATCCCAAGGGTCTTTTCCAACCTAAATGATTCTATGATTCTATGATTCTATGTCCCTGCTCAGTGCAGGGGGGTTGGACTAGATGGCCTTTACAGGTCCCTTCCAACCCAAAACATTCTATGATGCCATGATTCATTCTCTGCCCAGCCTGGATTTGTGCTTGGGATTGCCCTGACCCATGTGCAGGACCTTGCACTTGGCCTGGTTGAAATACCTCAGTTACTGTCAGTGCTGGTGAGGGAAAGCTGTACAGGTGAAATGACCCATCAGTGTGGCCACAGGATGCGTCATAACTTCATGATAACTCTGATCCAGACCCCTCAGAGAAGCAGGGAGTGAAGATTTGGGGGTGCGGGATGTTAAAATAGCTTAACAAAAATCAAAATGTGCATCTGCGTGTGTTTGTGTGTATTCCAAAAATCTTTGACGGTAACCCATGCTTATTAATGTTAGCAGATGATTTAAAAAGTTTTCACTAAATTCTAAAGCTTCAGAGTGAGAAGGAGATCTTTCCCTGCCTCTGGAGACAGAAAGAAGGTTATCTTTGAGGAGCTGAAGATACCGTGTGCAGTTCCATTCCAGTGCATTTTTTTCTGGTTGTATTTGGAATTTAGCAGCATTCTGCTTTGGGAATTTGCAGTAAATAGGACATGTCAGTGTATTTATGTAAGAAGGCAGCTGTTGGAGATGCATGGCCTGAAGAAGTGTTTTTGCAAGCTAGAAAGCAGTAAAATATGAGTCTGGAGCACAATATTCACAGCAAAAAAAGAAGCTTAAAAAAGCATATGTAGCCAGCTTTCCTCATCATTGGGCAGAGCCCACAGTGAATCAGAGGGTTAGGGTTTTTTTTCCTTCTAAAGGGACATATTTTCCTCATTTTTCCACCATCATATTGGATAGCAAAAATCTAGGATGAAGAAAAAAAAATAAAAGGCCCAGCTTTAGGTGAAAAGCTGTTATCTTCAGGTACATGGCTTATTTATTTTTTCCTATAGAAAAAGGTATGAATTGCTGTATATTTATGGTGACTTCATCAGTTGGACATAGTAGGAAAGAACTTCTCCCAGCTGAAGGTGCCGTAAGAGGAGTAAAATTTAATTTTCCTAGAGCTAGAAATGGAAATGTGGCTGTTGTTTGGGACCTTGTGGCAGCTGAGATTTCTGTACTGGAGGAAGATAGCTGGAGAACTCAGCTAGGCTCAATGAACAAATTAAAAAAGAAGTGCTAAGAAAGTTGAAAATTCAACTGATGTAAAATATTTCTTCTTACAATTTAACCTCCTGCTATGCGTATCATATAGAAAATTGTTTCAGTTTAGCCATGTAGTGGTTTTGATCCAAAAGAAGGATAGCAGAAGGATTCAACCTGATCTAGTTGAAGGTGTCCCTGCCCATTGCAGGGGGGTTGGAACTAGAAGACCTTTAAAGGTCCCTTCCAACCCAAACCATTCTACGATTCTGTGATTCTGCTTTTGTTTGTCTTTGATTTGTTTGATTCTTGCTTTAAAAAAGAAAATAAAGAAAATTTTAGCTACCTAAATTTGTTCATTTGAGGATTCTTTGCTTGGCTTTCTCCCATAGTTTGTGTCCACATAAATGGATAATAAAAGAGTAAACGGTGATACTGCTCTTCTTAGCCTTAGCCGGCAGGCTGTGGCACAGTGCATATGGTGGGCTTTTACCACAACAAAATTCTTCTTACTATTTAATACCTAGGTAGGAACACTTACGGCTCCAGTTATTATAATCTACACTTGCACCCGTCTATTCAGTTTTAGAATAACTGAATCGAAATTTTTAATAGTGAATTGTTTTATATTTATATATATAATCCAAAGTGTGCATGTGTGTATGTATAAATATACACACATTGCTTCCCAACTTTGTCAGATCCGTTGGGCACATACTGCTCACTCATTCATCGCATGCTATATGTTGTATGTCTGTGTGTTTTAAAATGAAAATAATTCTATTACCTTTAAAAAAAATAACGCAGGCACTAGTAATAATATTTGTAGTCTAGTTGAAATCTCAGGGTGCAAGGTTTTTTAATTTTATTTTTTTTTTAAAAAGACTAATATTTATTAAGAAATATTCCAAGAACTGTTTTTGTTATTGCAGGAAGTTAACTTACTGCCCAATAAGAAATAATCACTCAGTCAAGGTTAACGCAATTAATTAACAAATTAAATAAGCTGCTCATGAGTCAGCATATCTCTTTCGCCTTTTTTTTGTTTTTTGGTAAATCAGATGTACAACTCTTAATTTTACTGAATTGCTTAATTTGCAAGGTTAATTGCACATGCATGCCTGATATGTCTATGTGTAGTAGTAGATCCTGAGGCAGTCGGACATCACTTACGATGGTGGGAATGCAGCACGTTGACTTCATAGCTGACTGAGTAAAGAATTGTGCAAGACTTCAGGGCCTGATCTGAGCCAGCAGAACAGTTTTGCTAATGAGTTAAGTAGGAGCAAAGTCTTACTTGAAGCTGGTTAGTCTAGAATTACAGATAAGTTTCACACTAGAGCTCGCCAAATGATGGCAAACTTGATTCATTAGTCTCTAAATGGCTGGATGGGACCTTCATTTTTCTTCTATAAGCACGGAGAACATTTGCTGTTTGTCTGTATTCAGGCTACTAAACATTATTGTTTTCTCAAACTGAAAGGTTTATTACTTGCGAAAAACAAATAATGTGCTGGTATCAGTGTGTTTATAAATTCAAAATTAATTAATGTTTTATTTGACAGTTGCACTCCCACAAGTAACAAGTCAAAGCAAAGTGTTGATGAGCAATCCTTAGATTAAAATGTGTTTGCCTTTGGTGGGCACTTACGGATAACACACACTTACGTAGACAGAAAGGTCAGTTCATGAACAGTTTCCTACAAATGGACATCTGCTCACTGTTAGGCCAGTGACTACTTCAGTCATCTTTGTCATATACCAGGGAAACTGCTTATTCCACAGCAAAACTTTGCTACCTAACAACTAAAACTCCGCGTCTAAAAGATTCTTACTGAATGTGTTGTGAATGAAGAGTGTTTTATTTTCTCACTTCAGACTCTTGCTCAGTTTTGTAAACTTGTTCGTTACCAGAGACAAGTTGAACTTGTCAGGAGCAGTTTCAGTTTATACCATAAGCAGATACTTCTTAAGTTGTGAAGCTTTTTGCGACCCCGTGCCCCAGGCCATTCAGTATTTGTACTGCTGAAGAGTTGAGAGACTCTGGTGTAGCTGTTTAGTGTACCATGGAAGAGAAGGAAGGGCAGAAAACTTTCCTCTCCTTAGGCTACGTGAGAAAAATTTGCAATGGATTTCATGGGAGAGCGTGGAAAAAGAGTTTGGGAAATGTATTGTAGAGTATCTGGAAAGAAATACGAAAGAAGACCTATGAGGCAGTACTATTCTCAGGAAATGACTTAGGTGGCAAAACCAAATTATAACAGGTTAGCCCTCCACCGAAAAAAATGGGAAAATTCAGAGGCCACAGGCAGCCTGAGAAGCTGAACAAAACCAGAGAAAGAATTTTGCTACGGAAATGCTCTGCCAAGTATTTTGGGCTTGTCCATGTGGCCTCGCCCTGGTAGAAGTCCTACTGGATTTGCATTACGTAGCTCTTGTTGGCCCTTCACCCTACCAACCCTGACTTTGCTAGACAGTAAATTTACACCCTTGTGTACGTACACCTGCCCACCCAAATCCTGACCCCTTCATGTTGCTTCTGCTAGGTGTCAGCATGCACACCATGTAGAGACTGACTGTGTAAGGCACGTGTTAGGGACAGACATAGTGTGTTATGATGTTGAACACAGTAAGTCTGATGAGTTTGCAGGTGAAGCAGTTAATAATTCAGCCGTAATTTTATTTCTTTCAAAACCCTGGGCTCGTTTTTGAACCAAGGGATGAAGAGACTAGCACTCCATGACTATGCTCTAGCATCTTATTTTAAACTCTTGCTAGCTCTGAGGATAAATGCTTTCTGTTGTTTTAACGCAATCTTGAAGATCTGTCTAACGGAACACTCTTCGCTGTAATGGCTTCCAGACCATTTCATGTGAGATATATTTATTATGTGTCCTCCACATATTTGTGCAATGGCAATGCACGTCTCCTTGGAATAAATCTGTGAGGGATACTGTATGAGAGAACATCTCTGATAGCAACACCGACACAGCCAAACTACTACATTTCAGTACGATCTGGAAGGGTTTTCCAGGGTGCTCAGTGATCTGTAGACTCTCAGTAGCATTCAGTGCTGCATGGATATCTCTTGGCATCTGGAGGTGTCCGCTTTCTGGTAATGCAGTCGTAATGTCATGCAAGAGTGCCTTAAGTATGCTAATATTGCTTGCCAAGCCACTAGATCTCTTCCAAGGTCCTTTTAAGAGCTGGTGGCTGTGCCCTCAGCTGCAGTGTGAGCCCTTGCACTTTTATTGTTCCTTTTTCTCTCTTTCAGCGGGGAAGGGTGAACCTGAAAAAGTTTGGCTTCTGCGTGGTGAGAGCTCATCATGGCTGAAGATGAGCTCCTCCTGCTGACCCTCTCCTCCTTCTTGGACTCCAGGGTTGGACCAGCGATGGCACAGTGTCACTTTTTTGTCTGTCAGCCTTTACATTTGCCATCCTGCTGAAGGAAGCCTTCACATTTGTCAGCATCAGCCGTAGAGAGGGAGCTGAAATCACTTGACTTTGGCATGTACTCTCCCTGGGCCAGATGCAAAGATATGGTCATTTTTATATATATTTTCCCAGAAATCTGTACTCCTGGAATTCAGCGATCCTCTGAGGCAGCCTCTTCTTGCCTCCTGCAGCCAGGCTTCCAGCAAAGGGAGCACATCTATGGCCTGATCCCGCTGCGGGGAGGGATTCGCTCTCTGAAGCATCCCCTTGGCTGTGCTGGTTCCAGGGGAAAGCTGTCGGGATAATTCCCGATGGGATCAGAGTCCTGCCAGCCACTCACCCATTGCAGAGGTTCGGTCTGTGCAGGATTAGGTGGAATCAGAACCGCAATCTGTGACAACTAGGGCTTAAGCTTCATGGGGACACGAAGTTTTGCAAAAAGCTGTTTTTCCGGGATCCCGGTTGGTGGGGTGGGAATCAAAGGAACAGAGGCAAAACAGGGTCCTCTGAGGCAAAGCTGTGTGATCTGCGTGAAAAATGCAGAAGTAGGTTGGCTAGCACTGTGGTGTCCGATTGCATTTTGAATCGCACTTCCCAGGAGATAGAGAACCTGGCAGTTTGCATAGGCATTTTTGGGAGACAATTTTGTATGCAGAGTTAACACTTTTCTCGAGGTGGGGAGATGGGGAAATTCCTTTAGAGAATAGGCACCTATCACTTTTTTTGTTGTTGCTGTTCTTAAAGCCTGAGAAAACGACTGTTTTCGAGTGCACTGAAGTGTGTGAATTTGTTGAAATAGTCATTATCTTTTCTCTTCCTGATGAGCTTGCAATAGCACAACTGTTGTCTTGTTTCTTTGCATCAATTGCCTACGCCTAATTGGTTTCTAGTGTGAGATAGATAACCTATATAAAGCCTTCACACGACTTCAAAACAGGTTTCTATATTTAAATATACACTGGGATGCTGGCGTCCCTTGTGCTGTAGGCAGGAGGGAGTTGAGCAGGCAGAGTGCTTGCTCACAAGGGGCTTTTGGGGCTTTTTGTTTGTGTTCATGGAAAACTTCAGTCCCATTCCTGAGCAGATAGCAATGCTGAGTCTTTCGTCTACACACCAGCATCATTGCTGAGCATCAGCCTGATGCTTTGAACAAACAGGCAGGCAATCCTTCCTCCATATCCCTTTTATTGGGTGTCAATGTCTTGAAAAACTTATTTTCTGTGCAAGGACAGGACCTTATGTCCTCCTGCATCTTTCTATATTTTTCCACCTTTTTTCCCCAAACAGTAGGGAGGTTCCGCTTTGCAATTTCTACCCCAGAACAGCCTTTAGTGATGTGGGTAGACGCTACCATGATGGAGATCAGCAGAGATCCAGGCTTACAGGGTTTAGTCACGGGTATGAGTTTTAAATTGGTAGATGAACTTTTAGACAGATATATCTTATTAATTGTCACCCCAAATAGGACTGTGACACAGAATCCTAAACTGCTACAGGGTCTTGCGGCGAATTAATTGAGATTAGAACTTATATCAGACTAGGACCCTGACAAACACAGTATTTGTGTTTGATTTAGGGCTAGATTTTGCTATTGAATCCCACACTTTAACAGAAATACCATATGGAAATCCAGCTTTCAAATCTGGTCTTCTGTAGCCAACTTTGTGAAACAAGCCTCAACTCCCTTTTAACTTTTCAAGAATAAACAAGACTAAAAGGCAACAATATTCTTTCAGAAACACAAACCAGCAGGAGCTAAATTTTATTCTCAGTTTTTATGGTGTTCCACTGAAATAACAGTGAAGTTGTGTTGCATTTTTCCCAGTTTGGAGGGTAAAATCTGTCCCCAGGAGCTTGGAAAATGCCTACTTTTTCCAAACTGCTAAAACTGTCAGTGTGGTTTTTTATTTTTTTGGTTTTTTGAGTCTAGGGGAGGAGATAGGGGAAGAAAAGAATGGATTAATCTAGAATGGCACATAGAAAATATGCACCGACCAAACCTGTTTAGCCTTTGCTTAAGTAGATGGCAACTCTCTTCTTAATCAACAATATGGAATTATTATCAACAATAAAACATTCTTGCAAGTGTCTGCCAACCCCCCATCTCAGCCAGTGCATTTTATTTGGAGCTTACAACATGAATCTATTTCTTTTCCAAAATGCCTGTTATAATAGCCCTCTCTCCTCCGGCATTTGCTGAGCATGGGATAGTCACTGCCTGACTTATCACCAGCCTGGTTGAGCCAAGAAGGTAATTAACCCTTTAGCTTGATCTCCAGGGTGGCAGCCTGCTCAGCATCTGCAGAGTTAAGGCATGCTCTCCCAAATGGCTAATGAACAAAGCTCTGGAAAACTTCATCAGGAGGTGATGTCACCCATTTGATATACAAGGTAATTTTAGCACTTTTCTTAATCTGGCTGCACAAATTATTCTGATGGAAATGAAATAGCAAGTTTAGCATGTGGATCTGCTCTGCATGAAATGCCTTTTGTTATTTTCTATTGTGGGCCATAAACTTTTCTGCCCCTCATTCGCTCTCCATGTCATGCAGGTTCAATGCTTTAAAAATGCCAAAGACGGTACAGAAAGTTTAAGAAAGAAAAGGAGATTTATTTATATTTTCTTCACCAAAACTCAGGAATCTAAATTTGAATGCTATGTTAATCTTTGATATTATGCAGTGTTTAGAGTAGAAGTCTGAACATAGGGTGAATTATATGTTTACCATTAGTATAGGATAAATTAATGTTGAATGTTTTTCATATACCTTCTCAAACCCTCCAGTTCTGATAATTTTTTACAGAAGATAATTAGTCGAGGGTATTCTGGAATTTCTTCTGCCAACTTTGTTACTTGCGCAGAGACAGTCAAACCCATCAAACTTTAAGATGAAACTCACAAAGAGCTGGAGTCGCTGGGATGCAAAGGTATACCAGTCTGCTCCGATGCCTGAAAATGTAGTCACACAAGTTCGGCTACGGAGTGGGAACCACTGCTGCTGAATGTCAGTGGGAACAGAATCCGTTTTCCCCTCTCTGATTTTGATGTACCATGGAAAAGTATCTTTTGCCAAGTAAGAGATTCTCTTTCCCGATATTCCTCACAGAAGACACAGTAAATTATTTTATCCAGTGCAAGAATTCTCCGAGCCTGTGTAAGTGTCCATATTTTATTTTCAGGCTGTAAAACTCCTCAGATATTGTCAGGAGATTATTAAGCAACCAGATTCCTGGAACCTTTACGTGAAAAGAAAAGCCAGCCTTCATTTACCTTTAATGGGACAGCCTCATTACTCCCAATTTTCTGGTAAATAGCAGATTATTTGCAGGTACAAGATGATTTTCTCTTTAACACTTCTGACATATTTTGTTACCAGAGCCTTGACAGCTGTGATTTGGCAAATGATCTCTGTCCTGATTTTCTTTCCCTTGGAGGATTAAAACACCTTCAGCTCACCATCAAGCTGAGGAAGGTGGTGAGGTCTGTGTACCTTGGAGATGATCTGTTTTCTAACTAGACCGTGCTAGCTTTGAACAACAGAGCTTAACAAGAAAAATCAATACATTAGAGACTAAATCTACAAATGCTTTGTCAATCGTGAAATGTTAAGCAAACTTCAGGCAAACAAGCATGTGTGGTATTCAAATTTCCATTAGTCACTTCGAGTGGAAAAACTGACGTGATTGTCAATTAGTGGGATGGGAGATTCAGCTTATTTAGCCAAGAAACCACAGTGCAGCGTTAGGCTCCTTAGTTAAAACAAATGTCTCATTACAAAGGTACTTTGATATTTCTTGTGTTTATAGAAGATCAGTCATCATTCAGGTACTGAAAAGCCGTAAAATTGAATACTCTTTACCAAAAGTAGGTCCTACCCCTCCTTTTCGAGGTTTCCTCACTTCTGGCAAGCCTGCACAGCACTGGAGGTTAACGATGAGCTAACGCCTTCTTAAACAGTCTATTTAAGAAACAGAGAAGAAAATGCTGAACATCCCCCTGCTGCTTCAGCACATGAGCTTTCTTTCCCTTTTTTGCTCAGGTGAACGATTTGCTGCTCCCCAAACTGTGACTCAAAAGAGCTGCTTTTGCCTTTCTGCGCTGTGGTTATGTTGCCAGCATTTGGGAAGCTAGTGTCAGCATGTACCTTAAGCAAACAGGGCTCGAAGGCCGGTGTATTTTGAACTGCAGAAAAGCCTTTTTCTTTCGTTTTTTTTTGGTTGGGTTTTTTTTTTTTTTTTAGGGAGTTTGGTCAGAATTTTGTTGGGTTGGGGTTGCTGTTTTACACCCACGAGCAGTTTGTGTGGAAGCGCACCGGGGAAAGCTAGTGCTGGCTAGAAGATGTAATTTGAGATAGTTCTGTCCCTATGCTCTGCGCTGACGAAATGGTGGCTGAGGGTGACTTAAGATTAATCGACTATTGTTTTCAAAAAGCTGCTAAGCACTAATTCATCAGAACTCTGATAAATTCTACTCCCTGTAACAGCGTGCCACGGCTGGCTTTTCTTATTTTGGTTTTTGTTGCTTGTTACCATTTTATAGAGGCCCTATTCTTGCACCATCCAGGATCAGGCGCGCACCATCCTTGAGACACCCATGGGTGGAACAAATTAAAATAGGTGCTTTTCCAGATGCAGCTCTGTCCTGCTTTGTGCTCTTTTCTTGTTGGCTCTACTGCCGGACAAAGAGTAGCTCAGACAGGAGACGTGTGTTTCGCTAAGAGGCCAGACGTTTGAAGGTGAGGGATCAGGATAAAGAACGGTCTGATCTGTGGAATTTTATCAAGAAGGGTGACTAACGCCGATGGAGTTTGCCATGTCTGGGCCCACGCCGCGGGCAGGAGCTGTTCACCGCCCTTTTTTGGGATGGAGGCATGAGGGTGTTACTGGACACTGCCCATAAATGATAGGCATGAGAAGTCCTCCAGACATCTGGAGTTTATTTAAGGACAGCTGCTCTCTGCGGTGATGCTCCGACTCCGAGAAGAATCCTCCTCTGGGAGAGATCAGCTGGTGATTTCTGGGTGACGTGGTGCCTCCCCTCTGATATGCCCCATCTCTGACAGCAGGCTGGCGAAGAGGACACCTCTTACCCGCAAAACTCCAACCCCAAAGAGCAGGGTCCAACCGTGACGCTCCTTTGGCGTGGATGACATTGTCTACTAGGCTGACAGCCTCTTCCTTAGCTTCTTTACACATCACATGAGTCCTGTTCCCGCCGGTCACGACCAGGGATTTGTGTTTGGAAGGGTTAACTTGGCAGCCATCCCCATGGAATAATGCAAAGCTAAACATTTTTGGTGCAGGGGTCGCTTGCTTTTATCAAAAGCGCTGGATGTAACTGGGCAAGAAACGACGAGCTTCTATCGCAAACCCAGGCAAACTGTCCAATTTCCTGCTAGCGTGTTTTCTGCCTTCATTTGGATTTGAAAAGGAACACCTGGAATCCTGGAAAGGATCTCTTGAGTCTGTGAGGTCGGGAGCAAGCCTGCCACATGCCTGGCTGCTGGAGCTCAAGGAGTCCTGATAACGCATTTCTAAGCAGAGCACCGTCCCTCCCTCAGAGGTGTGAGGGCAGGAATAGCTAATGACAGCACTTTTCCATGAAAATTCCCTGCTCAAACAAAGGCCAGGGCCAAATGAAACTTGTTTTTCTCTCAATTCTTATATTCCCTCCAGTGAATTCAGAAAAAATCTATTTTGACATAATCCATTTTGGGTACCAAAAGGAGACACAGCATATTGTGAGGCAGTTGATAATTTTTGGCAAAAAAAATTCTGGGTGATTTTTTTTTAATTGATTTAGTTTTCGGTTTGGTTTTGGTGTTTTGTTTTCCCTAACATTATCCAATGACTCAACACAGCTAGCATATCAAGGTATTGGCCAATGCCTTCATATTACATCTGAAATTAACAACAGAGTTAATTACCCATCTCCAGCAGTACGATGTGCCAATTATCTGCCAAACAGCTTGCATAGTTGAATGACTCCGAGTAATTTTGCTGACATCCTGTAAATAGGTGTTTGTGCAACAGCCCTTCAAACGTAAATAAAATCAAGGCGGCCATGAAATTATATGCTGTCCCTCAAAGGTGGTGTTTTTTTGATCTTTTGCTCTTTTTAAAGACTATGTGATAATCATTCCATTTAAGAGCGAAGTAAGCTCTGAGTGTAGCTGGTTTCTGCTCTCCCGCCAGCTTTTCCCTTTTGGCTTCTTCCAAGCCTTGAGTGATTTGTCAGGTCAGTTTGGAGAGGCCCTTGTCTCTCCTTCAAGAGGACTCCTGTTTATTTGCTGGGTGGTGTTGTGGGTGCCTCCTTCCTCTTTTATCTCCTCTTCCTCCGAAGACACTTACTCGTGCTAGCAGCTGGCTTAAGTTTACTACAGTTGGATCAGGTTTGCCCATTCAGCATCATTTGAGAACACCAAATTCCTGATTAGTTATATGCACTGTTATTATACGGAGAGCTGGTTTCCTTCTTAGCCAAACCATTTCTCTCAGTCTTGTGGAAATCGGGCTCCTCGTCGATGTGGAAAGTCTGGGTAGGCAGAACCGATGTGAGAATGCAGCTGGAAAATAGTCATTATAGTGGAGACAGACTGAACAGAGGAAAAAATGACTTGGAGAATCGGAGATTTATTTCATTTGGTCGTATTATAAAGCTTTGGAGGAACAAAGTCCTCCTTCATGCAAAAGATTTTATGTTCACTTCTAACCGTCTCCAGTGAAATTAATTTTGGATTAAACTATCTTCCCAGGTCTGCGAGTGAAGGTGGGAGTTGGCATGTTCCCACATTAAAAGAAACTCCAATGTTTTCCCGTTTATTCCTTGATTACCTCCTTGCAAACATTAAGAAGGATTTTTGAATGGGGTGATATTGGGCAGAGGGTAGATCTCTGTCCTTAAATGTTACCAAAGAGTATCAGTCACTCTATTTTTATTTATTCCTATTCCTTCCCATGTGTAACACAGCATGGACTCCAAACAGCAAGAAAACTTGTGCAATTACCTAATAAAACTTGCTTCTTGGGAAAGTCTAAGAAGTTGGCTCATGATCTCTTTTTTTCCCCCAACCTTCTAAAAAAGGCAGATTGCAGAAAGGGATGTGATATTCTTATGATATATATCCATTTACATGAACTTTATGGCTACAAGTGTCCAAAAAGAGAGACGGATAATTCTACCTAGCAAGGGCATGAAGAATGTGAGTGAGATTTGCTTTGTGGCCATGGCAGTGGGCTCTGGCTATATGGTTACTGTTGATGAGTGACATGGGGAAAAATGGGTGGTTTTACACACACAAGGACCTGACCACCTTCAGTGTGGTCCAAGTGAAACTGAAGGATCCTGAAATTCATGACAGTGTTGCTTGCAAGCTCCCTGGGGGAGATCTTGATATCTCTGTGGCATTTGCAGCTACTTTTGAAAACCTATGGAGGATGGGAAAAATGATGGAAGGCTGAAAAAAAAGGGAAAACCTCGTGTCTACCTTATGTTTAAGAAGGGAGAAAAGGGATGGGTGGCAAACTGTCTTGCGGCTTGCTAGAAATTTCTGCAGGAACGCTGGACAAATACAGTAGAGTTTGCAAGTATCTTGAAGTAAACAAGGAGCTGAGAAACAGCCAACACGGATTTGTCAAGAACAAATCGTGTCTAACCAATTTAACTTCTGCCTTTGAAAATAAGGAAGGTTTTCTTTCCAGATAGGAACAGCAGATGTTACACATTCTGCTTTTAGTACAAAATTGTTGTATTGTTTCACTTGACACTTTTTTGGCAAGGCAGCATGGCTAGCTGTACGTGCTGAAGGCTCGGTGCAATACTAGTTGGAAAACTATTTCCAGAATTCAGTGGCTTAAAGTCAGTGAGTATGACCTGTGTGTGGCACTCATCAATACCTTGTATTAATGATTGGATGATGAAATAAGGGTACGGTCATTAAATTTAGAGGTAACACTAAGATGGAAGAAAATGAGAATGTGTAGACAGGCTTATCATTAAAATTGGTCTTGACAAGTCAACAAGGACAAGCACAGGGCACTCAGCAGGAACCACTGTCTTTTCAAACACAGAGTGAAGAGCAACCAAGCTGGCAACGCTTTTGTAAAAAGGGACCCAGGAATGACTGTGGTCCACACGATGGGTCAGCAGAGCTGTTTGGGTGAGAAAGTAAACCCTCTTCTGGGAGTGAAATTAGGAGACAGCCTGTGAGAGTAGGGTGAAACAACCTTTCTTCTTCATCGTTCAGTTCTGCAAGGTTTCCATGGCAGTCCTGTGTTTTAGATAGCGTGCATGGAGGAAAAGTCATTTGGAGAGAATCAAATAAGTAACAACCTGGTCAAAGATCTAGAATAAAAGATCTCCAGAGGAAAGATAACAACTGTTTACATGTTTACCTAACCGAGAGAACGTAAGCCTCCTAATACATAAAAAAAAATGGCAAAAGCCAAAGACGTCCTGTTCTCCCATGCAGATGAGAAATACATCCAAAAGCAGTGAGTTTAACTTGCAAAAAGGGAGCTTTGATTACTAGTTAAGGTTTCTGCTCAGGGATAAGGAAGTACTGTGCAGGAAAGCTGTGGAGCACTGGTAGCATGTTGTGGTTCTGAAGAACAGGTTAGGCAAATGTTGCTCAGGAATGACATGTGTGATTGACCCTGTGTCAGTCAGAAGGATGGAAGACGCCCTCATCAGGTTTCTTCACACCTCCTAGTCTGTGACATTGACCAGTAATCAGGAAAACTTTATCCAAAGGTTCCAATTGACTCACAAGCCTCAATGCAGGGACGTGGATCAGGACTGGACCAGCTGGGAGACACCTGTAAGACGAGCCTAGATTTTAGGTGAGGTTGTGTCATTTTAAACCTTTTCTGTTCTGCTCTCTTGCATAATAGACCTTTTATCTCTTTTTGTGATTTTTCAGGCTGACCCCAGGTACCTAAGCAGAGGTGTGTAGTTGGTAGCCAAAACTCAACTGGACATACTGAATCAATGTGCACAGCAGAATGAAATATTGCAGTCTGGATGTCAAAACACACACGCAACTGTTGAATGAAGCATTGACAGACTGGCACGGGCAGCCCTTTTTGTGTAACAGTTGTCCCTTTTAGAAATAGCATGCCTTGGTTTAGAAGTGAGAAACAAATAGCCCTTAATTTATCGTGGAATTGTTTACTTTAGTTCAAATGTCCATATGCAGATGATTCAACGACTTATTCCAGTATCTTGGTGGCGAGACTTTTTTCAATTTTCAAATTGTATTTCTTTGTTTTTTAGAGAACAAACAATGGGAATGGAAACTTGCTGAAGCTGTAATTATCAACATTGCTATTTTCTGCACTTTATTCATCTCCCTAATAATTCTGTTTGCTCTCTCTGCAGATGAACAGATAAATGTGCACTAGTTTCACTAGAAAGCAATAGGATTTTGCTGTTTATCATAGAATCATAGAATCGTTAGTGTTGGAAGGGACCTTAAAGATCATCTAGTTCCAACCCCCCTGCCCTGGGCAGGGACACCTCCCACTAGATCAGGTTGCTCAGAGCCCCGTCCAGCCTGGCCTTAAAAACTTCCAGGGATGGGGCTTCCACCACCTCTCTGGGCAACCTGTTCCGGTGTCTCACCATCCTCATGGTGCAGAACTTCTTCCTAACGTCCAGTCTGAATCGACCCATCTCTAGTTTTAATCCATTCCCTCTAGTCCTACCGTTACACGACATCCTAAAAAGTCCCTCCCCAGCTTTCTTGTAGGCCCCCTTAAGATACTGGTAGGCCACTAGAAGGTCTCCTTGGAGCCTTCTCTTCTCCAGACTGAACAACCCCAGCTCTCTCCGTCTGTCCTCATAGGAGAGGTGCTCCAGCCCTCTGATCATCCTCGTGGCCCTTCTCTGGACACGTTCCAGCACGTCCATATCTTTCTTGTAGTAGGGGATCCAGAACTGGACGCAGTACTCCAGGTGGGGTCTCACGAGAGTGGAGTAGAGGGGGAGAATCACCTCCCTCGACCTGCTGGCCACGCTTCTCCTGATGCAGCCCAGGATACGATTGGCTTTCTATGTCTGCATATATTTCTCTAAAGGTAATCTTTTCAGAGCAGACTAATATGCAGCTTGTCAGATTTTTCTTCATATCAGGAGAGTATGCATGTATGAAAATGAAAACGCTACTAAAAAAACAACCATGGGGAATGTGCAAACAACGTGAATGTAAACGCTGACATTGCAAGGATGCTGCTTCCCTTTAGTGTTATCCTCACTGCCCATAAAAAGCCATAAAAATATGGCATTCATGCTCCTTATTAGCAGGAGAGGTGCTCTGCACTTGCTTTCCTAAAGAATTAAGGGTCACAGCTAAGAACAAATGTTATTTTCTGAAATGCATTTAATGTAAAAATCTTGGCAGACAAAAGAAAACACTAGTAGAGAATCCAAGTAAAGAAAAACCTTTGTGTGCATGTCTGTTTAGAAAATAAAAACTGAACCCCCACTTCCATGAGTTGACTTAAAGTAGAATAGATCTAAAGAATTCAAGAAAACCATTACCACTAGTAAAGTTGCAAATTATGACTCTCATTTCCAGCCTTTCTGCCTTGGCCAGGGGGTCAGATGCAGTTACATAAAACCTTTCCTTCTGTAAGGAATTAACATAGGAGAGACTTTTATCTTCATAGAATATGGAATTTTTATGAATACTCATTTTTCTGTGTGGCATTTTTTAAGGCTTTGTGCATCTTGTCTCTTAGTTTTTCATGTCCTGGTATCAAGACAGCTGACAAATTGCTGGGGACTTACAAGCACTGTGTTATGACATGGTAATACTACAATATTAATATTTCTTCATGCAATATTAATATTTCTTCATGCAATTACAATACGTAAAATATAACTGAGATTGATATAAAAAACTTAAATTTGTTTCAACATTCTTCTACAAAGCTGTAGCACCTACCGTGTGCACTTGAAATTGCTGTACTGTATTCTGAGAGGAGAATGAAGGCTATCTCAGTTTGGCAAAATAAATTACTTAGTGAGATCAAAATTACTATTTTTACTCTGCCTTTCTTTGTCCAAAAATGCTGAAAATATTTGTAAAGAAATTTTTATAGGTTTACAACTAAAAAGTCAGACAGAATATCAGCACACATTCTTCCCTGATGTATATCGATGTTTCTCAACCAGAAAGCTCTGGAAATAGTCCAGTGAAGTCACTTTCCCCATTTCTACACACCAGTTTGATTAAGTACATTAATTGTATTAAAAAAAAAATCACTTTACAATTGAGACTGTATGTACAAAATCATTGTGGTTTAGAGAAAACGTCGTGTCGTTGGTTTGCTTTCTAGTATGCTTCCTCACACGTAAGCTCTAACATCTACATTTGTCATCGTGCCTACAGAAACTCTGATAATAACCTTGGTAAAGCATTATTCTGTGATATCACTTTATTTCAGGAGTGGAAGATTTTTCAACTTAAAATTCAAAGAAACTGTGATTAGACTGGAGCGGTTTACCAAAATGACACGTTCATAGCGCTGCAACCTGGGATTTTCACTGGTTTAATGGCATCGGTTTTTCTGCTGACTTCACCTTATTGGCACAAACCAGTTCATATACACAAATCTGCAGCATGCGGGCAGCTTTTCTTCTTTCCCTCATGTATCTATAGATGTTTGCATTATAAACATAAATACATAATCCTTCTTGCCTCCAGCTGAGCTCTTAAATCCAACGGCATTTTGAATTTTAAAGGCTAATTATGCACTTTGCAAGCGAAACTTCTGTTACTAATTTAAAATTTGCTTTTCATTAGTGGGCATGATCAGACCTAAAGTGCATAACTTTGGGATTTTTTTTCGCTTCGAAGTTTCCCACAGCTGTGGACATCCTTTCCCTCTCCCGTCCCGCCGCGGCCACGGCATGGCCCGAAGCAATGTGTCAGCCTTACGGTGGCCACTGAGGTATATCAGAAGAGGAGAAGGGTCCACCCCATCTGCAAGGAGAGCTGCTGGTTTTGTGCGCTCTCTTGAAAAGACTAATTCAGTGCTGTGAAATCAAAACCTGTTGAGAGACTGTTCCCAGGCAAACAGCTGCTGCGTTAGATTTTCATCATTGCGGGGCTGATGAGATTTACTTTGGGCTGCTTTTTTTTATTTTTTTTTTTTTCCATTGGCACTGCGCCCCGGTGATAAGAATTCTTGTCTTTCTGCTAGTTATATTTTAACCTACCTGTTGGTTTTCTTATTTGAGAAGTTAAATGGAGCAGCCTTTGGGGGGAGGTCTGAAGTAACTTCGCAGCACTACTTCAAAGGCACTTCTGCTGTTGAACACCCAATACACTGACGGCTATAACACTTTAACGCATGTAATTGCTTTATGTAATGTAGAAAAATTAATTAACAGATGTTCTGGGTACTTTACTGACTTAAAGCAGACTCTTTCTGCAGATTCATAAATGTGCGCTGGAACTCAGCACTTTCTTGCAGGCCAGAGCTGGGATGCTGGCGGCGGCTGTGTTAGCTGGGGCTGGGAAACTATTTTTAGACCTTCATCTATTTAGGTAATTGAAGCTTTTCCCACTTTCAGCTAATGCTGTCTCTGTTGTGTGACTCAGCTGGCGACCAGCTTGGTGGAGGGGACAGAGCCGCGGGAGGCGCGGGGGGCGAGATAAAGAGCCGCTCTCAGGTTTAGCGGCCATCAAAACAAAGAATTATAGTAAATGCATGTGTAGGTGGAGGATTCGTTAGGTAACTCTGAAAGAGCTGGATCGCGTTCACTTACAAGGCTGAAACTGCATTAGTGTTATTAACTTTCTGCGCGGTGTGTTACAGGCAGGCTCAGTCTGCTAACCCAGGAACACATGAGCATTCGGGAGGACCGCTTCGGTCTCCAAGGGTGAACGGCATCGTTTCAGCAAGCCACCACCTTTGAGAAAGGGCCAGGTCCAAAAGAGGAGCTGGATTTTCACCAAGTCCAGCATTTCCATACTTCTTTAAGCCTGTTGGCCTTCAGATTTCCAGTTTGACGGCTAGGTATGTGTAAGAGAAACCAGGTAGGGATGAAGTGTTTGGCACCTAAACCCACAATTCAGCGTTCCTCTCTACAGCTGGCCCAAGGAGAGTGGTCTGCCAGGCATCTAACAGTATAAGGCTGCCTAGAAAATGTAAGATTTTTAAGTGTTTTTGCTAAGTGCATTAACCACCGTGGATATGCTATGCACATGTGCAGTTCTCTCATCAGCACAGCCTTTAACTCCCATAGTGGCCCTTCACATACCTTAATGCATAATCTCATTCTGTTCTCTCTTTTTGACAAACATAAAATATTTGAGCAGAATAGGACATTGAGGCATAAGGGTTGCTTCAGAAAGCTGAAACAGCTTGGTGATCCAAGCGGCGCGGTTAGCTTTTCTCTTGAAAGCTTGAATAACTCACTTGAAATAAAGGAAAGTACATATTCACCTATCGTCTCCCCTAGAATCACTTGGTAAAAATTAATTAAGTCAGTATCCGAAGGCTTTAGTATTCCACAGAGACATGGGTAGCAATATAATAATTCAAGATGAGATAACATTATTTTTTTCAATAATTTGAGAGGCAGTTTTAATTAGATGCATTCTTAATGGAGTTTTCAGTATCTTCCTGGCAAAAAGATCCTCTTACAAGGTTCGGCTTAGACCATATACGTCTCCAGCTTCAAAGTAAAGGCCAAAAATACAAACTGAAATATGTAACTTGTCCCTTGGAAAACAAAGTCAAGTCTGTCACAGGGCTGGCCTGTACAAACCTGTCTTCAATTAAAAAGAGGTAAAATATGGTTTTCAAAAAAAACTTGCCCAAAGAATTTATCGCAACTGTCACTATTGATGTAAAAGGTAGAGGGTTTTCAAATGCTTTTAAGTCCCCAGAGCAGGAAACTAGATGCTTATCCTTTCTTTTGCGCCAAAGCAGGCTTTCACTCCCTCTGAGAACTGTGATTACAAAATCGATGTGGTAATTCGGGGAGTGCCAGTTCAGCTCTGCTGGACATCAATCCAGAAGTGACGGTGTTAAATTTAGTTAGTGGTAAATTTAGTTAGTGTTGAGTTTGGGGACCCCTCCCATACGTTGTAATATACAGGACAATACAACTCACCAATCAGTCCCTATGTTGATAATAAGCATGAATTCAGGTGCATGAGATACTAATATGAGCAAGGAAACCATTCCTCTGAAGTATAAACACACAGTTACTACAAGGTTTGCCTAGGAAATTAATTTTTGGCAGAAGGGAGAAGTGCAGTTGTAATGCTGGATTCAAAAACTCATCGGTTTTAAAATGACGATGCAGAAAGGAATACATAAATCAGGGTATAGTAAGATGTTTTTCCTCACCCCTATTGTTTCTTTTCCTTCAAGAATACCCTACTGAGAAGCATATCCTGCTATTTGGAAAAAAGTGCAGAATGTCCGTCCAAATTCTATGGTTTTCAGAAAAAGAAACAGCCAGGCCTGGCAAGCACAGCTCTGGACAGACAGAAACGCGGCAGCAGACCATGTGCTTTTGGATGTGGGATTTAGAGCAGAATTTTGCCAACCAGTGCCTTCTACTTCTACACATCTTGGGAAGAAAATGGAAAGGAGCGATACTGCGTCCTACAGAGAATGATGACTTGAAGAAATGCAAGTCATGAGACAACCGAGTTGCAAGATCATTTGTTACACCAGTAGCCAAAAAGTTATTGCTATCTAGAGAACTTTTGAATAAATAAAGGCTTGTGGAAGATCTCATTTTAAACGTACAAATTAAATTGCAAATTATATAGATGCATGACCCCTTGTTAATTGGCGTGCTGCTTAGCTGAAACAATGAAAATACAAAAATACTCTGTAAAACTTGCAAATTCTCAGATTGCTATTTTAAAAGAAAACATGCAGATCCTTAGATAAAATTATTTTAATCCAAAATTTGCTTTTGTTGGAAAACACTAACAAAGGTCAAACTTCAACACAAAATTTTTGGGTTTTGACTCAGTACTGGAACGGAAGAAGTCTATCAACACAATTAATTTTTTTTCTTTATTTTTTTTCCCCTTTTGGGGTCTTCAGTGCAGTTCATGGTAGCTGAGCATCCCTCTCCAGCAAAACCATCCCGGGTTCCACAGGGCGGACACTTGGAGCTTGCCCCGCGGGCAGAGAGTGGGGAAGGACTGTTAAACCTGCCACAGCTTTAGGGCTGGAAAACTCCTTTGTCCTGTCCCAGCGATGCCACCCTGGGCTTGATGGAGGATGGGCTGGTGAAAGCGAGCAGAGCTGTATCCCTTCCTCTATTGCTTTTTCGTGGACAAAACGTACTTTGTTCCTACTGCACAGGCTTGCTTCCCCCTGTGCCGACGCGTCGCACGTGGGCTGTCGTAACCATCCCGCACCGAGGAGACAGCGAGAGGGCAGCTTCTCGTCAGAGTACCCTGAGGCAACACCAGGAGCCTTGCGCAACTGCTGCCTCGCTCGCTCGTACTTTTTCCATGAGTTACTGCGACTTGTCTGTAGCTTTTTAATTGTTTGTTGGTTTGTTTTGTTTTGTTTTGTTTTTTTTTTCTCCTTTTTTCCCTCTATGTAGCTATTTTACAACAAAGGTCACGTGAGTCCAAAAAACAACAATAAAATATGTAGTTTCCCACTATGTAGTTTCCCAGTAGTGATGACTTCTGGCAATGAGTTTCATATGTCCTAATCTGAAACAAAGGCAGCACAGGAAGGGAGAGTGACTCAGTCTCTGGGTCCCAGAAAATAAACACTGTCTAACCAGTCTTATCTGGTTTTTCGGAGCTCGAGTGAGGCATTTTGCTTTGCCTGGATTTCTTTCGCGTGGGGGCATGTGTTAGGGACGGATGCAGTTTGTGAACTCAGAAAATGGGTTGCTAAATGCTCTCTAGCAGAAAGACTCGAGAGGTATGTACATGCTTCCCCTAGAGGAAATGGCCATATGTTAGGAAACTTCGATGCTTTGTTTTCTCCTGAACAGGTTCATCAGCACTTTTTGGGGTGGTTTGGGGAAGAGGAGGAATGGCATTTTTGTCAGGAAGGAAATTTATGGTGCTGCTCAGCCACTGTCCAAGTCAGTGCCAGTCATCTGCTGGGGGGAGCCACCTTACCTCCACAGCTGTCCTGTTTCTCCTGAGCCTACAGACCTCCCAGTTGTCCAACGGTTCCCCCACTGCACGCAGCAGAAACAGCTATTGCCATTTACAGCAATGTCATGGTCTCTTCCTCCCTGAGGGACCTCACACCTCAGGTTCATCTGAGTAGCTGTTCCTCAGCTGTGGCCCTGCGCTGAGGAGGAGGATGCTTCTCACCTGCAGCTCTGTTGAGTGCATCCCTCACTGCCTTGTCGTGTAGGTGAGTTCTCCCTTCTCCTGCCTCCTGCAAACGCACTGCCCAGCATACAGAGATGCATCCCCAGCAGGTCAGCCTCTATCTGCACTTCATCTATCCGGAGATCTGTGAAGCTGAGAGAACTGAAGGGGCATTCGAGCTTCTAACAGCTGCTTCGTCTTGGGTGTTGGTCTCTTCTCCCAAGGAACAGGTGATAGGACAGGAGGAAATGGCCTCAAGTTACACCAGGGGAGGTTTAGATTGGATATTAGGAAAAATCTCTTCACTGAAAGGGTTAACAAACACTGGAACGGGCTGCTCAGGGAAGCGGAAGATGTGGAGACGTGGCACTTAGGGACATGGTTTAGTGGTGTACAGTTGGACTTGGTGACGTTAAGGATCTTTTCCAACCTAAATGATTCTCTGATTCTATGATGTGCTGCTGGTGGAGGGATGGCTGTGGAAAAACAAGTGCTGGCTATGGTCCTCTCTGAATGTCCCTGGAAATTCTTGGGCGAACTGATGCACCTCCTTTGCCTGTTAAGCTCTTCTGTCCCTTCCTCCTCCTTCATGGGTCCTTCAAATCATGCGTCTTCCTGGTGAAGCAGGTGGAATTAGAGCAAACGACTCCCCTTCCAGCACTGAAACAATGACCCCAAAAGAATGTGGCTGCACGTACGCGAACCAGAGCCGTGATTATATTTTAATAACACACTGACATGACCTTTGAATGAGCTGTCCTTCCAGTCATCCCAGGAGGATGTTGGCAGTCAGTGTTTTGTAGAGCTCTTCCCAACGCGTGTTGGAAAACACTGCGGTGTTAACTCCATTTCACAGATGGAGAAACCACCACATGAGAAATCAAGTAACTTTTAACAGTGTTAAAGTGGAAGTGCAGAGCCAGGAACTGTGGGCAGCTTTATCTGTCCCAGCAATTCTGGCCAGCATTCTTCAGGCATCAACATTTCCATAGCGGCAAAGCATTTAGCACCTACACTTGAGGATTTTTCAGCCATTCTTAAGGCTGTATCTTCCCAGAGTAAGAAACTGAGCTACTAACAAACATCTTGTTAAGTTCTGTGTAAGTTATTTAAAAGTCGAAAAGTAACTGCATGATCAGTGTTCCCTTATCATGTTCAGGGAAACACTAGAGGTACTTCAGAAATGAGAACACCAGAAATATTATCTACTTACACAGTGATCTGGAGTGAATAAATGCAACTCAGTTATCAACTGAAAATGTCCTTTGTTGTTTTATTTTGCCACTCAGTGCCAGCAGGCCGTGCCAAGTGCCACCTTGATTTGCGTCACCGGCGCGGTGATTTTGCCCCGACGCTAATTTTGCGATGTATAGCAATGATAACCTTATAACTCTGGGGCTTGCATGGAGGTGAGGGTGAACAGAGGTAGGTGTGAGATATATATATATATATTTTTATGTTATTTTTATTTTTTTCTGTGGAACAGATCGATGGAGACACTGGCTGCCAGGGGAGCTGCTTGCCTGTTACCTTTTGACTGGTGAAGTGCCTGGGCATTTCAGCACTTTTAATAAATCTTCAAAAGGAATACTAATAAGAATTAATAATAATAATAATAATAATAGTAATAATAATAATAACAACAACAACAATAACAATAATAATAACAATAATAGTAGTAGAAGTGTGAAGGTGCTCCAGTGTCCCGCAGCTGGAGTGATGGTTTCCCGCATGCTGGGGAGGCAGAGGATATTCTCAAGCAATGTGTTTCCTCAGCTGCCAGCACTGCGTCAAAAGCAAACGAACAGGAAAAAAAAAAAAAAGGAAAAAGAAAAAAACAAACAAAGGCAAACTGAATCTAACTCCCCCCCTCCTCCAGACACAACAAAACTACATGCAGCTGCTGGCGCTGCTTTGCTGCTTTCACCCATTCTTGATTTTGAATGGGTTTTTGGAAGAGTTTAATTCAAGCTAAAAGCGAGTACTTAGCGTGCAACATAGATTTAAAGTGTAGTGTCAGTGGTGAAGTGTGTTGACGTAAAGGAAAGACCTGTGGAGTCCCAGCTTTTCATTTGGATGGACTGCAGAAACCATCAGTCCAACCCCTCTTCTTGGCCGTCCGTCTCCCCCCATTCACGCAAGAGTCCAAATTATACACAGGATTTCTGACTACGGTTGAAGCATACCCTGAAAGCTAAAATATGCTTGTTTACAATATCAGCTAAGTGCCCCAAACCCTTTGGCTTATTTTGTGTAAGTTCCTGGTTTTGCCATCACTTGTGTGTATAATGGTGTTTTCACGTCTCGCAATTCCCTTTCTCGTTGTAAAACCGGCTGCAGCTGGTTATCCCCGTCCGAATTGGCGCTATCAGGGATTGGGACTTGTTTGACGTTGTTGGGGGGAGCTCACTTGCGCGTCAGGAGGTGAAGACGTTTCTGTAAACTCCGACAGAGCGCGACTGCGGACTCTCCCGCAGCTTTGCTTGGCGGCGCCTTGTGAACTTCAGCTCCACGCGCTGCAGAAAACCGTAGGCAAAAGCTGGTGAACGGGCGTGCTACCAACCTCCCGGGGGTCACGACAGATCTGGAGCGGACCCCCGGCGCCCCCGATAGCTTGCATCACCAAGAGGGATATATTTCAATCCAGCCGATCGCCTTTCGCGTGCAGAGTTTGTGCTGTGTCAGATAACGCCCGTTGTTAATCTTTACTGTGAGACATGTGGAAAGATAACAGGCAAAACGGGTGTGGCGCAGGCTCACACTGTCATTTCTATCTAAACAGTCTGGGGTGTTTTTTGTTTGGGTTTTTTTTGTGGGTTTTTTTTTTTTTTTTTTTTTTTGGTTAGGGAAAAGGATTTCCAAAAATAACATTTAGCTTTAAACTCCTTGATTTTTGGGTGCCCAGACTGAAGCAACTGATTTTCCGAAGGCAGACATCAATACCTGAAATGAGGTTCCTTTAAGGTAAATAAATACAAAGTAGATATTATTTTTTCTGGGGGGGTGCTAAGGAAATGGAAGGAATATTCCGCTTCGAATTCACATTTTACTGCTTTTTTGAGATGAAGAATTGTTAGTTGTTTCAGACTGATGGTGAAGAAATGTAAAGTCAGGGTATTCAATTTCTCTCCAACCTTTTTTAAAAATTTGGCCGGTTTTAATATTTTAAAAAGTGTGTTGGAAATGACCTTTTGACCATTGTATTTTTTTTTTCCTAAAATCTCTCTGTGTTTTCGAGGAACGTTGCAGATACATTTCATTAAAACTGCCTTTGTTCAGTGAGTTTTCTCTGCAGACGAGTGTTAATCTGCCTCAGCAATGAATCAAGCATTCTTTGATGTGCAAAGTTGGTGACTCCCAGCTCCTTCTTCTTTATCTTTGGGCTTTTTTTTCCCACCTACATTTTCTCTGATCTCCAACCATGAGTGTAACCTGCCTTCAAGGTCTGATCGTCCCCTCAGGTCTAGATGTCCTTGCCTTTGTCCTTCCATCTGCAATGATTCCCCACGGACTTCACTGTCCAACCGCATCTGTTGAGATTGCAGATATGGTGGGTATCACTTCCAAGATCCGAAGACGCGAGAGATGAGGCAAGAGTTTCTCAGCAGAAATGCTGATGAACTTGCCACATAGCCTTGAGACAAGGCTGGTTTCAAGGGCAGGAGAAGGAGGGAGACAAAGATTATTCTAAAGACCAGCAAGGAGGCTGATAAAAGCATCTTGCTCATCTGATGATGACTGGGAGAAGACTGCAGGCAGCAGTTGGAAGTAGAGTGATAGTAGAGAGGCCTAAAGGAGAGGAAAAAAGGGTTTTATGGCCTGAATGACACTAAGTTGCCATAGACTCAGGTAGGAATGAGAAAATAATCAGTGTGAGGGAGCTCTGGGGTTGTTTTGATTTATCCTTTGGGTTTCTTATCATATTAAAAGCCTGTCCAAGCTCCGAAGAGGGGAGGTGTTGAGAAAAAGCCATCTCCAGTGGGAACCACACAGACCTCGTGACCTCTTTTTTGCAGCTGGAGAATATCGGTGCAGCACTAACGTCAGTGGGTGCCGTCAGCACGCGGGAGCAGATAGACCGAATTCCGGCTCTCTTTCTTTCCCTTTGATTCAGCAGCTGGAAACGGGAGAGCCCGGCACACTGTGACCTGGTTTTTGCACTGTCCTTCAGGAACTTGATCGTGGTCCAAAAAGCATTCCTCGGATCACAGGCTGTTGACATAGTACCTCAATATGAACCGTGAGCAGGCTGGATTCGTTCTATATTTACTGCCGCTGGCAGCCGCCAGGAACGGGGCTGTGCTTAAGGCATTTCTAGCATGCTCAAAGCCCGTAAGCCCCAGAAAATTGACGTTACACAACAAATTGGGTCCGACGTAACTGGGCTTAGGGTATCGCCAGGCAATGCCCCTTGAGCTGGCCCGCTGAATATTAGCCGGGGTGTTGTGGTTCTTGCCTCTCCTGCCAATGGGTGAGCTATGCTGGCAGAAAACTATCATTTTCTGCGGTTTTTTTTTTGCCATTTTAACTCCCTGAGCTGCCTTACTGTACAGGCAGCGGAGTGCCAATGCCAGCATGAGGGAAAACAGTGAATCAGATGCTTTAGTGCAAAAGAGTATGAGACGTATCGCTGCCTTATGAACCTCACAGAGATAACGAGGAGCAGGAAAAGCACAAAAAAGAGAAACCTGGTATAGGGAAGGTGAGAAGAAAATTCATTTAAACGTCTCTCAGCAGCACCCACACAACATCCCTTTTATGAAGAAAGAAAGGATATCATTAGGTTGAATGTTTTTATTCTTTAAAAAGGAAAGTAAGATTTCATATCACTGACAAGCAAAAAAGAGCTGACAGTTTCTGATTTCCCCCCCACACCCCCTTCTTTTCGTACTATCCATTAGTCTGTGGTAACGTTGTGCTTACCTAAGAAGCTAAAATTCCCAGAAGTAAGCATTTGAAAATGGGCTCAAATTCAAACGGTGTGTAAGCTTGCATGTGCACACAGGCTGTATAGCAGTACATTCATATGCGCAATTTTCTTATCATATCTTCATCAGTGAACTCTATGTTCTATCACAAGATAGAAGGTGGTTTTTCTTCTTCTTTGACTTCCCTTCAGTTAGCTGAAAAAAAAATAAAAAAAAAAATATCTCTGACTCATGCTTGAAATGTATTTTTTATGGGTTTACGAT
Organism: Larus michahellis; assembly: GCF_964199755.1. Classification (NCBI taxonomy): domain Eukaryota; kingdom Metazoa; phylum Chordata; class Aves; order Charadriiformes; family Laridae; genus Larus; species Larus michahellis. The sequence goes on from NC_133930.1 coordinate 84,444,022, forward strand.
GGTTTTAACTTCCAGCCTCAGTTTCCAAGCTAAGCTAGGATAAAACAAAGGGAGGGAGAGCAATAGCCTGGACATGAGCAGAGCCTTCATCCGTGTGTTATGTACCCCTGGAAAGGAGAGAGGGATAAGTCTCATTAAAGCTTTCCAGTGCGTATCAAGTGGAAAATAGAGCCCAGAAAAGGAGAAATTCAAACCAAGATTTCTGCAAGTGATTCACCTATTTTTTTCCCCTCTTTTCTCCAGTAAGCTAACTTTATCATTGTTCCAATGCTGAGACCTCAGACTGTTTCAAACCAATAATTGCAATTGCTTCAGAATCCTTGAGGGTTCACCTTCAAGCTCTTCAGACCTGGATATGAAAGGCTAATTTTATTTTATCTTTGTTTAAGGCACTGATTAAATTTGAAGGCTGTGGAGTCGCTCTTGAATTTAAAGGCAGCAATTCTGCCGTTGCAGATTTGCTGGCAAGGACTGGCACGGGCAGGGAGCACTCAGGGAGAGTAAATCATCCTCTCACAGGGTAAAGGAGCGGAGGGTATTACAGAGGTGCCGCGCTGCATTGCTGCGGTTACACGTCTGCACCGCACGAGCCCCGTCTCCCACTTTCACTGAAATGCTTTAAGACTGTAAAAAACACTGCCTCTGAAGCAAGAGGAATGCTTCGCAGAAATAGAAACTTCTCCCGTGCAAATCCCCTCCGAGCAGAGGCGGTGAGCAGCGCCAGTGGGTCAGCAGCCTGAGGTCGGCAGGAGCTTGCATAAAGCAAAACTCACAAACAAGCCGGTGAGTCAAACTCATTTCCTTGACTAACAGGAATGGGATTTCATAAACACAGCAATCACTCTCCAAACCGACCCAACTCTGTTCGCCAGTTTATGCGGCACAGGAACGGGGCGGGGGGAAGGCAGCTGTTGCCAGGAGCTCTTTTGGAAAGATCGTTAGAAAAGAGGCTCTTTCAGAAAACATGATATAGGTTAGACTTTGGGCAACAGGGGCATCCTTTTAGCACGGCTTTTATAACTTGATAATACTCCCTTATTCCTGACCTGCTTTGTGTTGAAGTAGTGCATTCTCTTTCGTGTTTACTCCATGTGCTATGTAGCGGTGGTCTTATGTCCTTCCTTAACGTATTTGTGGAATTAACTTGCGTTTAAAAAAGATTCAGTAGCCAAGACCAATCTAGGGAAGGCCGCACTCTCATAAAATTCTCTGTCTTTCTAGTGAGGCAGCGAGGACCTTCAAATCCGCTTTAGTTCAGTGGAAATTTGGATAGAGTTACTGCAAGTACTTTACATTTTAAATCCAGAACACGGTTTTGCACCCCCCCCCCTTTTTTTGTATTTTTACCAGCCTTTTACAAATGTTGTGTTTCAGCTGTTCAAATAGAAAATGTATTCTGTATTCAGTTACAACTTTACTCCAAAGGATATATTTTAAAATATTTTCATACACAAAAAGCTGACAATCTCTTTAGTCCTATTCATAAATATTCTGCCCTCAGCCCTCAGTGCAGCTGCAGACCAACTGCACGCCATGAATACACTTCCATGGATGTTTCATGCCTGCGGTCACGCAAGAGGCTTGGGTGTGGGTCAGGGAATGCAAATAACATGCTGAGGCCCAAAGTCTGGTCCACAGTTGCCTATTGTGGGTGATCAACGAAGCTTTAACACACCCTCCTTCAGATCTCAGGCTGGGGCAGGGTCTGCAAAAAAGTTCCTCCATTGCTCTACAGACTTGAGAGCATCCATCTTCCCTGCCGTCAGCGAACCCATCTTAAATCTTCCATGGTGATGATGCTGAACAAGTATTGAAGCATCACAATGCATTACTTAGCCTTTTTGGATAAAGGGTTGGCAAAGAAACCATAAACTGTGAAGGTGGGAGATGTCTCCTTGTCTCCCTGTCTTACCTTCTTCTTCTTTCTCAAAGAGACTAACTCTTGGTGGAAGGGCAGGACCCCATGCAGGTGCATTGTTTTTTGTGGGGCCTTCAGCCTGGCATTCCCCCTTTCTCTGTGATGTGCTGTCACCACGGGTCCCACCCTTGACACCGCGCTGCTTTGCGTAGGCAAAGGGAGGAGGTGGGGACATGCCTTGCTGCCGGTTCCTCCCCATCTCCACCGCTGGAGCAGAGCGATGGTGGGGTTCCTCCTCCTCCATTTCAGCCTGCTGGTGACAGGGCCTGCTGAAGCAGGTCTTGAAACATCACAGTGCAGTGAAATCTGTCCATCACCCATAATAAATGCCTCTCCCGCTACTCTGCTGTCCCACTACCCAGGCAGCGTTTCTGCTGTCAAGATTTTGGAGCATGCACTAGCCTTTAGAAATTAAATTAATTGGTTGACACTAATTTTGTTCAGTCTCCAACATTGTCAGTGGGGATTAGAAATATTTCTTCTGCTAGAAATATATTATAATTTACCAAAATTTATACCAAATGGACACTAGCTAGTTTTTTTCAAAGCACGCTGTCTCATGTAGCGACAGGACGAGGGGCAATGGTTTAAACTAGAGCTGGGCAGGTTTAGATCAGACATTAGGAAGAAGTTCTTTACAACGAGGGTGGTGAGACACTGGCCCAGGTTGCCCAGAGAGGTGGTGGAGGCCCCATCCCTGGAGACATTCAAGGCCAGGCTGGATGAGGCTCTGAGCAACCTGATCTAGTTGAAGATGTCCCTGCTCCCTGCAGGGGGGTTGGACTAAATGGCTTTTAAAGGTCCCTTCCAACCCAACACATTCTATGATTCCATGATTCTATGATTTTATCAGAATCCTGTGTGATAAAGTCTAACTTATATGCACTGCGGGGGCTACATGTTATTATTTCTGTGGGATCAACTCATCGTGCATAGCAAGGCATTCATGTGTTCCTCGGTTTTTCCCCCTCCCAGCCTCCCTATGAGCCACTTGCTACTTGCCCTGAATTCTGGGGACAGATCTCATGTTTCTTTCCAAAAGGTTAATCCACGTTCTTTGTTTGTTCAACGGCAAGGCTCTCTGTATGTATTTCCTTTCCACCACCCTGTGATTTGTATATATTTCTCTACTTGTTTGTGCCTCTTTGCCTGTTTCCTTATGCCTTTATGCCTCTGCCCTTTACCACTCTCACTCCTTTCTTTCTCTTTCTCCTCCCTTTCTTTCAGGATGTGAGTCCTCTCAGAAGTGCATTAGAAAGTTGGCAGAGCTGAAATGGAACAACTTCCTTGGAAAAAAGTCAGAGATTGCTAGAGTTTGAAGTTTTGATGGTCACATTCCAGTAGACTCATGTCTCCACCCTGCTGCGTTTCTGCTTTTCCCAATGACAGCAGTAGAGTTCTGCCCTTGTATTTTCCCTGAAACTTCGGAACTGACTGAGTCCATGTGACGTTCCTAAGCTGTTGTGTAACATCCAAATGGAGCAATATCTTCAAGTTGAGTACAAGACCTTGCAAGCTCAGTCAACAATACCAAGAGGTTGACCTGGATAAGATAATTTTTTCAGCTTTGGGTAGATCCTGAAGACCTGGCAGCATCTTCATCCTTGGGGTTCAGGGGGCTGAGTGGGACAGGACAGAGAGTCTGTGGAGAGGACAGACTATCTGTGGACAAAAAGCTTTGAACAGGCAAACAATCAGAAATCCCCCAAACTCTGAAATTTTGGAAACCGGATGATGTCTGACCAGTTGTTTGTTTCTCAGTCATGCCTGTGTCAAAGTGAACGCAAACTGTGGAAGTGAAATTTAACAAAAAATATGGATTGGCTGGCAAACTGCTATGAATATTCATACAGTACGTTGCTATATCGCAATTATTTCAGCTAGAAAATATAACGTCTGCAATTATTTTGGAAATATGTTTGGCAGAGAAACTTGGAATAGAAACACAATAAAGTTAATATTCCTTTTGATATACAGTTTTCTGAAGTTGTAGATGAAACCTTTTTGTAGCTGCCCTGTGTAACCCTGTCTTATCACTTAGGATAACTCTGAGAAAAACTTAGGTTCTTCTGTGGAAGCAGAGAGCTAAAACAATGTGCACCACTGCTGAAAACAGACACACGCCGAGATGAAGGTTTAACCTTACAGCCCAAGAGATTTCCTTGGCATCAGGTAGTAAATGCAAGGACTGGAGCAATAACTGGCAGGGCTGTGTGAGGGAGAAACATCAGAAACTGCTGCTGACAAGCAAGTGGCAAATAAATCTCAGAAACAACAAGAGAAACCCTGAAGACCTGAAGGAAAAACGTAAAAATTATTGTTAGTGAAGCCGTGGTTGAGCTTAACAGAATCAGGCAGAAATGAGTGATGTATTCTAGCTTGTATTAAAGCTAACATATAGTTGATTCCCATAAATTCCTTGAGCAGGAATTCATAATGGTGTTGGGAGTGTAACAGGAAAACTTTGTTGCTAAAGGATACCTCCTACAGTAGATATTGAATTCTATTTCAGGCAACCCGGTCTTCGCATTTACGTTAGGCTTTCCACATCTGCTTCATATCCAATTTATGTCAACAGTAATTGAAAGCTGTTACCATCTGGCGTTTGGGTGGGCTACGTGGAATGAGTTATCATCACATAAGTAACTTCTAGTATGAATTAAATATCATCCTAAGTCCTCTGGTGACTTGCAGGAACTGAGGGGAGAAGCCAAAGAGCCCTGGCTTGTACAGAGCTCGAAATTTTACTGGAAGTAAGAAAAAAAGTCACCTTCAGTCTGCAGAATGACAAGTGAAGGTATAGGACCTTCTATATGGTGATACTTGGTTATTTCACAGAAACTTTGAGTAAGCATCCACGAGTCCACATATCTTATACTTCAGATATGGAATCTGTAGTCAGTTTTCTTTTTTTTTATTATTTTTTTATTTTCTGTGTCTTGTGCAAATTCTACTTCAACCCTGACAATTCTACATTTATAAGCAAGAAGCTGCTAAACGAATAACAGAGCTGGAACAGATGTTAACCTCTTCACTCTGGGGAAGCCAGGTGTAAATGCACTGTAGGGGACCAAATTCAGTAATTGGCCTGCCTAACAAATTAGATACCTGGTGTGTGCTGTAATATGTGCAAGTTCTTTAGTTCTTTCTCTTTACAAAACTGCTTGTTTATCATTGAGATCTCCCTGTTGCAAAACAAAGGTATTTCTTGTGATATTCATGGCTTCTAGCCAGAAAAAAAAAAAAAAAAAGCCCCATGATGTGAATCTTGGTGTAAAAATTTAGTGCTACAGCCTTTGGCTTGGATGTTACGTCAGTACGTACATTAGATACAGACAGATCAAGATCTTGTTTGCATAACCCAGTCCTGCTTTTGGAGAAATCAACAGGGCTTTTGCTACTGGCAATACTAAGGACCGGTTATAGACTACAGGAGCCGCTGTCAAAGGAAAGAACTTCCCTCTATGTGGGAAAAAATTAGCCATGTAACTCTACGATACTGACTTAAGAGAATGAGATTTGATTCAGGACCTCCAGAGGTCCCTTCCAATCTGTGTTATTCAATGTTCCAATGACTGTTTACAGTTCATTACTGGAGAGCTTCTGCTTTGAAGCACCTGTTGTGTTAGCCATTCCCTCTAAACAGTAAATCCAGTTTACCTTTGAGCCTTGGTATTGTTTTAATTCTCTGAAAAGATCGTAGTTTTAGGATTGGGGAATAACTGCCCAACATATTTCTCTTTGGTTCCTTGGTAGAACTGGAAGTTACATAGATGGTTCAGTTTCCGTAGGTCCAAATCTGCCTGTGAAAAAATTCCATGTTTTTGAGAGTCTGTCCCTTCTATAGACACCAACAAAATAGCAGGATATTTGATGAAATGGCTGGCAAAAAGGCCAAGCTTTTAGGAAGTAAAACAGAACATTCAACAGCCATGCAAGTGTTGATTAATCACCATCTTTGAAGACTCATGCTCTTCTGGAAGGCAGACCTGTAGTGATGGTTCATGTCACAACTTCATGGCATCATTAGAAAATTTTGGCCTAAGAAGTGGCATCTGTGGCGGTAGCTTATTTTTATTTTGTGGGAGCTCAGAGTTTCTTGTTTGGGTGTCCCGAAATGTGGCTGTTCCCCCTAAGTAGCAACCGATGCATCTGTGGGTGTTTGTTTGTGTGTAGGGTAGGGATTGTGACCGTGATGTATGTCACGTGCGTCAAACACAGCCACCCTCTCTCCAGCCTCAGCGCTGAGACAGGAACTTTCCTTCACCTGTGAGGGCTGTACGATCGCTCACTACTTGGTCACGGGTCCAGTGTGCTCTCCGGCTATTTCGGCTTCCAAATGAATTATGGAAGAATGACAAATAGGAGAAACCTGCTGAGAAAACAGGATGAAAGTATGATTAGTGTCACGCTGTTTGATGGCTAACATCCCATCTTCCTTTCTTTGTGTACATACACAGATTGAGAGCTGGAGAAAAATGGTAGCTGCTTCCCCGGCTGTCGGTGCCCCTTCCTTCATTCTTGCCCCAGTGCTCGTTGGGTTTATCCTCCTCACTAAGACAGGGGAGGAATGAGTTTAGACTCAGTGGATTTTTACTCTCCTGTGGGTTAGAAATGGCGGTATTAGTTGTTTGGATGTTGGAGTTAATATCTCTACCAGGGATAAACACAGGATGAAAGAAAATGGAGAGCAGCTGGCAGAGACTCAACAGACTCCTCCACCCTATCCCTTCAGAGAATATTTTCTTAGGCTTTGTAGCTCGGTTCTCAGTAACGTTAAGTTCCATCTAGGATGGATGTAGAAATACGTAGTATATATTTTTTGAAGTCAAAGCAAACATTGAAGAACAAATTGTGAAATTTCATTTGGCAGAGAGCGGTTGCATCATTGGCTTTCCTCTCAGCCTCAGGAGGTTTCATAACATCTGAAGACATCATCATGAGTGTGAGAAAGTTGACATTTAAGAAAGAGTCTAAGAATGGGAAAAATTATTAACCATTAAATGTCAAGGAAGTGAAGGGATTGCACCAGTGATCGCAGGCTGCTTAAGGAAGCAATGATCATGCACAAGTTGAAATATGTACTCTTATGCCCTGTAAAAAAATGTCCCCTACGTGTTCCCCACATGCTCCCCCATGTTGGGGAGCCCCCATACGCTACCACATTTCAAGACTTCAGGAGCTTATGCTGCCTGGGCCCTTACCTGGTGTCCTTGGAGGGCTACCCCCAAGCAGAAGAGGGAAGACAGAGATGGCTTAGTGTGTGAAACTGGGATCGTTGTCATCCTGAGTACAAAATGTGCATTTAATACATTGAATTTAGTCTGACATTTTGTTGCGTGGTGATGTAATACCAAGAGGTCCTCCTGCAGAACTTTATGGTTGGCTTCATTTTGGCTCTCCCAAATAGTTTTGTGTTGTCAGAGGCTGCTGACATATCTTCATCGATCCTTTTATCTAAATTGCTTATAAATACGTTGAATAACACAGACCTCCCTGACATCTTTGTCATGTCGTGAAACATTAGTTCATTCCCTAGATGTAAATCCCATTTGACAATGTTCCTGGTATAAAATTGAATATGACATAGAACACACTTTTCTAGCTTTTTTTAATGTAGATATGTGTATGTATTTGTATATGTGTATATATGTATAGATACGTGTGTATAGGTATACCTATTTTAAAGATAAATATCTTAATTTTCTTGATTGACAGTTTTCTATTATGTTCCTGTTTGAAAGGAAGAGCAGCGATAACTCTATTATAAAGTCTGTATGTCCAGAAAATGATCTGCTAATGCTGATAACATATAAAAATAAAGACAGTATAGCTTAATTTGGCCATGAAAATGTATACTTCTGGATTACCAGTACTGTAATGTGAATCTTGTTTACCTTAGTTTGTGTGATGTTTGGCAGGGGGGTGGCATCTTTTTGCCAGCGTTTTCTCTTTTATTGTCTGTAGAAAATTCATACACTTTGTGAATTAGCTTCAAGACAGACCTGACTGAACCCAGGAACCAGCGGATCTTCCTCTCGTGAGACTGTGATGTGTTTTGAGAAGGCTGTCTAGTTGAGGTTACACACTGCGAAAACATTGCTTAATTCTACCTGTAGCAAGAATTCAAGGGGAAAAAAATTAAATAGGATATTAATGTGACTGACTTGAGCACCTACTACGCTTTTATGCAGACATGCAGCCTTTCATGTGGGTTTTTCCTCCCCCCCCCCCCCCTTTTTTTTTTTACCAACAGAAGTTTTATTTGGGATGAGGAAAGTAAAATCAGGAAAACTGGCCCCTTCTCCATGACTTCCAGTCATAAATCTCAAAGAAAAAATAAGGCATCCCTGCACACCTCAGACCCTCAGCAGTTGTGCTGCATTTTGACAGTCTCAGACTCATGTTTCTTCTTTGCCTGGCTTTTAGAAATAATTTTCCTCTAATGAGATGAAAGGATCCGTTCAAGATAGTTCTTGTAAAATGCTGTGCTTACATTGACAGTGCACTTGAAATGACTGTATTTAACTAAAGCTCCAGTATTTTTACATTTCATACAAACGCGTTCAGCTATGTTTTAAGGCCGTGCATTGTTAGTGAAAAGTGAACTGAGTAACTGAAAGAGAAGTCTTCTACGTGAGTAAGTCATTTAGCCAACACATTTCTCTATTTCTAAAGGATACCCTTTACCAAGCATCCTGTTTTCTAAAGATTTAAACAAAAGTTGCTTTATCTACGTGAATAACTTAATTGACTACAGCGTGACTACGCAGATGCGTTGCATGAAGGCGTATGTTTATGTGTAGTCAGGGCTGGGGAATGTAAACGGTGTCATGTATGGCCTTGTCCTTTTCATTCATTTACTCATTTGCTTCTGGCAGTGTTGCTCCCAGCTGGATCCCTCCGACTTGCAGAGGTTGGGACTCGTCATTTCTTCTGTGGAAGACCACTGGAGAAAACCGAATTGCTGCAGGATGTAGCGGGATGATTCATTCACTAGAGGCTCTCTCCCTTCTGAGTAACGACTGAATCATAGCAAACGCTGACGGTGGAAAAGCCGTCTCGTCATAAAAAGCTGTGGCTATTTTTAGTGCCGTCCTTACCTCCTGGTCGTTATTCCCTCTTTACAAGACTTTCCAAGGTATGTCACGCCCTCAAACTGCATTAGTAGGGCTGCAGGTGGAGTTGGCGTGTTTTGCCACTCATGGCAGCTACTACAGAAAGGCAGCCACTGATTCACATTAAAGTTTGTTTTAACTGAAATGAACTGACCTCTCAAGATTCCCAGTTGTGCATATAAATCCCTAAAAAAAAGACCGCGTTTTCTTGGAAAGGATAGGTGTCCCCATGGGCCTGACCTAGAGATGATAAGGGAGTTGTTGTGGAGTTTTTCCTCAGTGTCTTTCCTTGCAGTATCAACCCTGACACACTGTTCGAGAGAGAACTGTATCCCTTCATGATGTATCCGATGCCATACATAAGATACAGGATATTTGAAATTTTTTCTGAAAGTTTTTGAAAGTTTTGGCATTTCAGATAATTCCCCTCATTTGTATTTTGTACATTTCCTAACACTGTGAGGGGCTGGGATAGTAATGAAAGTGAGGAATAATGAAGCACAAATTATTTCATGCTCATATAGGCGTCATTGTTCAGGCGAGATATTTGATGACTGAGGATTTGTAATGGTGCGAGTTGTTGGGTTTTCCCAGCAGGAAGATGAGCTAGCTAAGATTTAATGAGGTGTGCTCTCAGCCTTTTTATTAGCTGTAGCATATAGATCAGTAAATAATAAAAATCCGTCTTCCTGCTTATTTTAGGATTTCTCCATTTCTCTCCATATGTGTCTTTTGGGGACGAATAATGCACATTGTTATTGTTTTTTCAGGTCCTCTCAATATTCCTCACCAGCTCAGAATCTTTGGGAACTAACAACAGTGCATTCCTCTGCACACACGAGTCCATGCAATGACGACCTGCTATTAGTGTGTGGATTTTACAAATCACACTTTCTGACACCTTTTTCTCTTGCAGGAGAATTTGCTCTCAAAAGAGCTGTTTGTTAGCCATTGAATGGCTATTTTTAAACATAAACTGAGGACTTTTTTATTTTTCCTTCCCCCCCTGCCCCCAAGCTCCTCAAATTTGTATTTGTGGATTGTACACCCAAGCTTTTTTAAATGTGGGGTAGCGTATCCTATAAAATTTCTAACCAGTCTTGCTGGTACCACTTGGGGCAAATGGGTAGTCCCAGTAGGGGAGGGAGGGGGAAAGAGTTGTGATTATTTGGGTAAACTTACTATCTGAAGTTTTTTACACAGTAGTGAGCTTCAGATAACTATATTACCTGTTTTTTTCCAAGTTAAAGAAAACTTTCTCCTCCACTTTCCCTGTATTGTTCCTGCTGTTTTCTTCAATGACCGAATTTTTCCCATCTGCTGAGTAGGACAGAAGTGAACTGGCTTGTGGTTAATTTACTTCCTCGTTTGTGTATTGGGGTAATTAATGGTATAGTTTGTAATCCTGAGAAGGGTACTGACTAATTCGTTGGGCGCTAATGACGTGTTCATTTAAATTGCCAGTTTACGAGGTAGGGCCAAATCCTGATGCCGTGGCTGAGATTTTATTCTGCCCTGTAATTACTCAGTATCTTCATGAGGGCTTTTCATGAACAGAGGCGACATGAAAACTGAAAGCGGGTTGTCTGCTCACAAGGTAATACCAAGGAAGAGGGAGGAAAAAAGCCTGAGGCTTCCTTTGTGTCCCTGCCCCACCGGTTCCTTCTGCTCTGCGTCTTCTCACCTTCAGTGTTTTACACTTTCTCCCCGAACCCCTCTCCTTCCCTTACCGTGGGAGCAGATCCAAAATAAATTAATCCTCATGTTTGCTCCACACCTTTTCTTTGTTCAGCGGCTGCACATTGATCTCTTGTCTCAAGTATATTCCCCTCCTCTCCCTATGGCTTAGAATAAGATGGAGGAGAGAGGAGGGGACCAGCAAAAGCCAACGCGCACAACATCAGGAGCCACGTTGGAGCTGTTGGCAGTGAACGTCCTGGCTTTTTTTTGGCTGGCTTCACAACAGGGGGGAGTTTATGAAATTGTGACTCCCACAGAAACTTTTACCAAAATTAATGGCTGCTTTTGCATCTAGGTTTCCCTTTAAAAGAAAAAAATCCTACTGTGGAGGTTATAAAATGAGCTAAGCTTTATTTACCTAAGAGATAAGGAATTTTATTGCTTGCAAGGTTATTTATGACATAAGCGAAGACAAACAGAAGGATGAAAGGAAAGATAACATTTGTTGAGAGTACCCAAGGGAATATGTTCATGAACAGGGAGTTTAGTAAGTGCCAAGCTGATTATTTTCCCCATTCCCCCCCACCCCCGGGAGTGGAGTCAGAGGGTCATTAGCATATGAAGCTATGGCCAGCATGTGCTACACTCTATTTTTGTCCATCATCTGAGAAAATTAATGGGGACTGACAGTATCTATTAAATATTTTGGGCAAGTTGCACAGCCTTTATGATGAACTCATGATGAGGTAAAAGTCTGGATGCTTTTCTCCTGGTTGTGTCCCCTGAATTCATACAAGAACATGGTCTTGCTGGGCTGGGATGGAGCAGAGGCTTCTTGGGAACATGGTGAAAAAAAAGACCGGAGTGTACTTGCTGACACTGCGTAGGATGCGAGTTCTTGGACAGCAATGAACCAAAAGCAATTTTAGATTTCTTTGGTAACATTTCAAATGTAATTGAGAGTGTAGCTCTTGATATTTTTGGTTTTGTCCTTTCTTTGTGGTTTGACTTTTTTAAGTTTGCCTAATCTTCCAGGTTTCAAGCTTTTCTCACAAAACAAGGTGCTTAGAAACTTGCTACAGACAAAATCCCAAGTCTCCCATGGGAGTCGTGTTGCCTCACTCCAGGGTCTGGAGCCTTTGTGGGAGCAGGATAAGGCACATGATGAAATCACGCCCGTGGGCACCTCTTGCTTGAGAAAGAGGAGTAACCTCCCAGCGGGAGTCCCTGGGGCTGGGTTAACTCCACAGCTGCCTCCACCGTCGCAGAGGTGAGGACTTGTCTGATGCAGCCTGTTGGTCCTCTTCGTCCCTTTAGTCTCCTTCCCACCTTTCTTCATCAAACCCTGCTTTAACGGGTAGGTGGGTCAGACCCAATCTCGCAACGGGGGATCGAGAACAGGTGCCAGTGGAAATATATTCCTTACCTAAGAGAGGTTTTGGAAATAATCCTGACCTTGAAAACAAAATGTCTGCTGCCCGCAAAACTAAGACGAGCTTCAAAGAGGACAGGTGGAGGACTGAGAAAACTGTGATGTGCCACGTTGGCTTTTTTCACCACGTGGTGGGACAACGTGAGGGTTTGGGCGGCATTTGAAGGAAAGGTGAACTTGCTGCACACCTCCAAATAATGAGTGGTAGGTGGGGCAAAAATCTTCTTACCGAAAGTTGAGCTTTTCATAGGCAGGAAGACTTTCCTCAGGAATAATTTGGGCCCCGTCTGACAGAGATGGTGGATGACGCAGCTCTGGGCAGCTACAGCGTCCTGGTCCCCAGGTGTTTGTAAATCATCTCGCTGAAGGATGCTGATGACCCATCAAGCCAGTTCGGAATGAAGATTGACAGAATTTTGTATACTAATTAAAACTCACGTCAGTACTTCTCAGGGCTCCGACTGAAGCTGCCAGATGCATCACTTCCCAGCCCAGAGCACCTCTGCTATTTTATGCATTTCTCTTGCCCACAGCGAGCTTTAGGAGCAGTTGAAAGAGAAAGCTGCCTTAGGTAGCCATAGGTTAAGGAAGGCAAAAAAAAGTAAATCTGAATTATTTTGTACTTGCTGCTACTTTCAGAGAAAAATCAACAATGGTGAGGAATATAGCTTATTTTGTATTTTATTGGGAAATGAAGTTAACAGCAAAAGGTGACAAAATGTAATCTGAGAAAATAAGATAAGACCGGTTCAGTTACTTTTATTTTCTCATTGCCTTCTCCAACTCTTTCTTTCTGTAATTCCACCTAGCTGTCTCCTGAGCAGCACAATCTCATTGCGACTTGTGCAGAAATTCACACTTTTCTTCTGTTAGTACTTAGTGGTTCTTGTGTGTGACGTAAAACAATCAGTATTGACAACTCCAGCCATTCAAAAGAAATAACAAGACGAGGATTTTCTTAAAAGGATTAAGTTTGAAGTTGATGTGTATGCATGTGGTTAGCATTGTGAATGTCTGATTTTTGACATCAGAGTTCACTCTGTGTCTGCAAACTTTCCTCAACAATGCATTAGCCTTTTTTTTTTTTTTTTAATGGAGATTCTCCTGTTATCAGCTGACTTGAGGCACAAGGTCTTTAAAGCTCAGATGTCACTGAAACCAAAAAGCAAAACTTGGAGTGGTTTTCTATGCTTTGATAACAAGATAGCAATCGAAATTAAAACTTTTATATTTTGCTTTTTAGGTTTGGGGTTTTTTTTGCTGTTGTTTTGGTTCATTCATTTGCTTATTTATTTATAGTAAAGTATGGATAATATACTGTATATCTGTCTGCCTCACATCATTACACCTAAGACAAAAACCCCTGACTTCCAGCTTTGAAATAATTTCTTCTGCTGTATGTGTTAAGGCAGCCCTCTGCAGCAGAGCCCAGCCCATGCCGTTCCCAACCCATCAGCCCCCTGGCCATGTCTTGAGCATTGGCTTGTTTGCCTGGCAGAGCGCTAAGAGTTATAGCAATGAAATATTTCTGATTTTGCAGTGTGTCACTTGCTCCTCACCTGCAACGTGAGAGTAAGTCCACTGTTGATCTTTGAAGGCTTAGAGGATGGGTCGATGAATTCATAGAATCATGGAATGGTTTGGGTTGGAAGGGACCATAAAGACCATCCAGTTCCACCCCCCTGCCCTGGGCAGGGACACCTCCCACCAGACCAGGTTGCCCAAAGTGCCATCCAGCCTGGCCTTGAACCCCTCCAGGGATGGAAGTTCAATGTGCGCTTGCAGCCCAGAAGGCCGATCGCATCCTGGGCTGCATCAAAAGAAGCGTGGCCAGCAGATCCAGAGAGGTGATTCTCCCCCTCTACTCTGCTCTGGTGAGACCCCGCCTGGAGTAATGTGTCCAGCTCTGGAGCCCTCAGCACAAGAAGGACACTAGACCTGTTGGAGTGGGTCCAGAGGAGGGCCACGAAGATGATCAGAGGTCTGGAGCCCCTCAGCTGTGAGGACAGGCTGAGAGAGTTGGGGGTGTTCAGCCTGGAGAAGGCTCTGGGGAGACCTTCTAGTGGCCTTCCAGTCCCTGAAGGGGGCCTACAGGAAAGCCGGGGAGGGGCTGTTGGCAAGGGCATGTAGCGACAGGACGAGGGGCAATGGTTTAAGCTCGAGCAGGGCAGGTTTAGATGAGACATTAGGAAGAAGTTCTTTACACTGAGGGTGGTGAGACACTGGCTCAGGTGGTGGAGGCCCCATCCCTGGAGACATTCAAGGCCAGGCTGGATGAGGCTCTGAGCAACCTGATCTAGTTGAAGATGTCCCTGCTGACTGCAGGGGGGTTGGACTAAATGGCCTTTAGAGGTCCCTTCCAACCCAACACATTCTATCATTCTATGGGGCACCCACAATTCATCACCTTCTGCTTGGTACAGGTCTAACAGGAGCAGAGTGAATACAGTGCCCTGTTGCAATCACGGTCACTTTGTCCTGCTGCTTCTCCTTAAAAAAACCCTAAATAACACAGCCTGCAAAAGAGGAGCTTTTGCTTAATGAAAATGACGCTGTCAAGGTCTTTTAGATGTTGTTGGTCTGTGCCCCCCCTTCCCTTTCCTGCTAGCGTGTTTCTGAGAAGTTGCGAGAAGTTCAGTCTTGCGTGCGACCCAGACGATTGCTATAAACAGCTGCTCTCGATCATCCAGGCAGCGGAGGGATCTGTCAGGGCTGACTGAGATGACTCAGAAACAACAACAAAAAAAAAAAAAAAAAAAAAAAAAAAGAAAAGAGAAAAAGGAGGGGGGGTGGCGGCGGGGTGGGGAGGGGAGAAACCGGGCATTGGTTTGCAAAACCATGACTCAGCTCCTGTTAAGTAAGCCCTCTGTTCAAGCATGTCTCTCCAACTCATTACACAGCGCCTTGAACGGGGTATTTCGCGTTTCTTTCCCGGCTCGTCCGCTCTGATTTCCTGTTCGGAGTGGGCTAGGGACACGACTTGTCGGAATAGCAGGAGAGCTGGCCGCGGGCTGCACGGGCAGCTCTCCGTCGGAGCCAGTTTCGCAGGATTTGGCTTTCGAGCTGTCGCGGCGTTGCCCCTGTCTTTAACAACAAACACGGCAATTTCATACAGGCAGCCGTCGTGTGTTCTGGTATGCGTACACCAGCCACCTTCCCGCTCCTACATTCAGGTCATTTTCCGAGCCTGAACTCTCCATAAATCAGAATGTGTCGTTTACAAGGCCTTTCTTTCATTTTTAACGCACTTTCTTCAATGCGTTTCCTTATTTCTAAATTTAACCTAACAAACTTACACATTTAGCAACTGCGGCTTTTAAAAGCTTTTCAAACATATGGATCGAATCTGCACGGAGAAAACAGAAGTGAGAAAATGGATGCATTTCTTGTGCAGGCTTGTTTTGAGATTTATGGCACAAAACTTACCAAATAGATGCCATACCTTTGGAGAGCAGATAATAAAATAAAGGGACATCTGAATCTCCTCTGTTTACCTCCAAAATCACCTTTCGTTTCTTTTATACATACCAAAGAACTTGAAATAGTTAACACCGATAAGGAACTCCGCAACAATAGACTAGTCTGTCGATTCCGTTTTCAGTGTCTATCCAAATGACAGGCACATTTATGAAAACAGGAAACTAGAAAATTTCATAGGCAGTCACATAACCTGGGCTCTAAATCCTATGTTCTACGCGATTAGCTTCAATGGGCATTTGAAAAATGTAGTGCTATATAAAGTAAAGTGTAAAACAATTTTTTTGTAAGGAAATGAGTTTTGGTTTTAAGCCTCCAGGGGGTTGTTTGTTATATTCATCAATGGGGGAAGAAGCAAAAGCATTTTAAAAATGGAAAGTAAGTTGCTGGTATCTTTTTTGTTTGTTTACTTGAAAAGCATCTTATTTTTTGATCTTAAAATGAAATCTGTCTTAGATTCCCCCCCCCCCCCATCAAGTTATTTGATGTAGTCTTTTAGACTAGAATAGCTGGAATGTGTTGCTGATTATAGCAATTGCCTAGTCTTCCTTTACTTAAAAAGAAGCACATGGACTTGAAAAACCATAATGAAGGAAATCATTTGTGTAGCTCTCCCTGGCAGAGAATCCCTTCTCGTCTCTTTACAGAAAGTGCTGCTCGTGTGTTTTATGATTCACTCGCATGAAACCTCATTCAAATCCAAAATTATCCGAGGCTTCACTTAACACTTTACAGTCATACTGTAAGATGTGGGAGATGGAAAGTATGTGGAATATATTGCTCTTTAAAGTTTCTAAGCCTGCTCAGATTTGAAAGTCTGAAGTCTCTACTGAGATCATAGTGGAAAAAGTATGGGAAGGTGGGAAAGTGGTCTTCAAAATACTTAATATGTTATTATAAAGACTGTAAAATGAGATCACTAAGATGGTTTTCAAATACCGAGCCTCCTGCATACTAAGGCCTTTATGGCATAAGAATTACTCTGGATTCACAAAATAATGTACGCTTAAATGCTGCACTTTGTAAAAATGATCGAAGCTAAACTTTTGGTGGGCAGTTGACCTAGCATATAGCTGCAGCAGTGGGACTAGATACTGACATTTAAACTGTGTACCTGGCTGTAAGGGTTGCTTATAGACCCAGCCTTCAAAGACACAGGTCACAGGGAGCACATTCAGGGAGCAAATTAGAGATTTTGCTCTCTATTACATGCTTATTTGCCATCTTCATTAACTCCGGTGCACACTGGGTACTCTCAGTAATAAATAAAGGCTTTCTTAAGGAAATATTTTTGTTGAAAAGTAGGTTTCCAATGGGTAGCATAAACGTTGACTAGTTCTTAATGCTTTGACCCTAAGGATGAACAAAAGGAGAAGACGGGCACCAATGTGGTCCTACCAAATGGAAGACCACAACCGTAGTTTATATTAGCTTAAAAAGGTGAGGTTATACTAGGTCATAAGGGTTAACCATAATTAACCTTTCCTTGTGCAGTTATTAGGGTAGTCACCTTGTGCTTTGAAATGTCCCTCGCAGTCATGGCCAGTATGCACCCTGTTTATGGCTCTGAAGAGAACGGCAGCAAAATGTTGTATTACAAACATAACAGTGTCCTTGGAAGCGGTAAGATTTAATTGTTGTCATTTGATGTATGGCTGCTGCTTTAGGTAGCTCATCAGATATTCACGGCACTCTGAGAGACAAGGTTTTGTGAACACAGGGCACGCAGGACACTTGGGTTCCTTCCGTTGGCACCTTTGGGCAGCGTAGAGAGGGTATTTCTGTGCAGAGCACCGCCGTAAACGTAGTTGCAGATAATGGGCCTTCAAAGTGGCGATCCTCCCCGCAGCCTATGGCTTAGCTGCATTTAACAACATACTTTTCTTTATCCAAGTGCCCTGCTGAGCGTGGTGGACACCACCGCTGTCCTTTCCAGGGTGACAGGACAAATAACTCGTCGGTGAGAGCACCGTTTGCTTTAGAGAGCGATGGAAATTGGAGCAGCGTCTATTAGGAGACGACGTGGGTATCAGAAAACCCAGCACAGGCTGGCTGGCAGGACTTCCAGCTTTCTGAGGCACACAGTGGCTTACAGCAAAAATCTGCAATACAGTATATTTTCCAGTAGTTGTTTAGTTTGTTTTGCTATTAAAAAAAAAAACAAAACAAAAAAACAAAAAAAACCCAAACCTTCTTAATGTTACCTAATGCGTTACCAGTGAATTATAGGAGTTCCTCTGGGCCTGGCAGAGCATGTGCAAAGTGGGTCCATGTGGCCGGTGAGATAACCAGGGTGCTGTCAGCCTGTTTAGTAAGTTACACAAGCTAGACTGTGTCTCTTAATTTTACACCATACCTACACTGTTTCTTTCAGTTCAGGAGTAATAGTTAAAATTTCATTACCTTCATTCACACGCATCTTTAAACCGTTTCCTCCTCGCGTAGGGCGATGTTTTGAGGGCTGATGCCACATTATGGATTGATGGTTCTTTGTCATTTGAGAGAGCGGTCCCCTCTTAGAACCTTTCCTTAAAAAAAAAAAAAAAAAAAAAAGAGTTTTTAGAAATACTGCTTTGGTGAACTGAAATAAATAAATGTCATTTTTCCTTTAAATAAAACAGGCGGACGAAATATCATCTCTGATTAAAAAACACAGTATTTATGCTTCTCTGTGTCCTACCACTAGCTTACGGGCTGAAAGTCACCAGCAGAATGTCATCGTTGCCAGATCCTGCATCTGGATCTTTGATTTATTTGACAGACATGCAACATCCAAAATATCTAGGCGTATCGCCAGTGACTGTTTAGATGTTGGTGCTGGGGAACACACGATGTTCTTCATAGATCAGTGTCCAGTCATTCCCCCAGAACCGCCTTTTTCTGGTTGTCTTGGTTTGTGTTGATCCTGTGTGGGTTGAGCGAAGCACTGCTCTATCGGTTTTCTTCCACAGAAATAAAGATGATTGGGGAAGCTGAAAATGTCTGTTTCTGCAGGTTTAGTAATACAGTTAGTCATGAATCAGAGCTGGGGGAAACCGAGTTAAAGAGCCAAAAGTAAATCAAGTCAGTGAACTACAAGGAAATCAATAGAATGGAAGAAATTTTAGCTTTTAAACGCAGTAAACAAAGTCAGTGAGCCACAAATCCTACTTTTGGTGATCATTTTTGCCTTTTCTGTGTACTGTGTTTACAGACTATAAGGCCCCCAAAAAACCCAAAAAAGACAGAATGGTAGCTATGTGCACCATCATGTAGAAGCAGGATGTGCATTCATAAAAGTAATTGTGCGTAACTGGGGTTGCCATACTCCTTATAAGCACACAAGATGTGAAAAGGCTGAGCCTATTATTTCTGTTTCTTTAATAAGACCAGTTGCTTACACGCTATTTATTTAAATAATTGCAACCATCTTCTTCCCCCACCCTTGCCTTTTCCTTTCGCAGAGAAAGAACTCCTAGAAATAACTGCTGTCAGCTGTGAATTCTGCAGAAGAAGCCAAGAATATGAAGCCCCTGCAAGTGCGGACACATCTGACCCTGCCGGGGAACGCGGTGACCGGGTCCCTGTCCGGGGCGCGCGGGCTGGTGTCAGCAGCACCTTTTACAGAAGTCGCAGGGGGAGCCAAGGGACTGATTTTTTTTTTTTTCCTTCTCTCCGCAGCTGCTGCTGAGATGCTGCCAGCCCACGCCGCGGAGGAGGGTGGGCTTTCGCTATCCCTGCCTCCCGGGGACAGTGTCGGGATCCTGCTGGACAAGACAGGGTGTTCCCGTACCACCCCCCCTGCCCCGGTTAACGTGGGCGCCCGTGTTTACAGCGCTCGGGTTGGGGTTGTCCTGTGCTAGCCCACCACTTGCCCGCTGCAGTCAGCATCGCCCCCGGCAGCGTTGGATGTGGGGCCCAGCGGGAAGCGGACCGGTGGCACCCATTGCCCGGGAGAAAATGAAGCAGACGGCAGCGTGACGAAGTGCCCTGCTACCTACGTCGCACCAGCTGCGTCCACGGCACACACGCTGCTGCCACTGACAAATGCCAGTAGTTTTTATTTTTCAACAAGCTACATTGCTCTTAGGTTTGTTTTTCTGTGTTTTGTTTGTTGGGTTGGTTTTTTTGGGGTGGTTTTTTTTTTTTTTTTCACTCTTCATCTTTTTGCAACAACACTAGCCCTAAGGCTTCTTGGGGGCCTGGGTTAAAATTTACGAATGTGCAACTTTTTAAAGGTCACCGGAGCGCTTGCTCCTCTTGTCAACAACTTGCCTCACACAAGGGCTGGAGAAAAGCATTTGGTTCGGTTCCTGGGTACGATTCAGAGCACCCTGGAATAATCCCACAACAGCGTTTTGAAACCCCTTATTAAAACTGTCACCATATTTAGAAAGATCTATGGGCTGCAGAAACAGAACATCTTCTTATAAGGTTGGAAAATACAACAGTGCACCCGAGTCCAAAATGTCCTTGTCTGAACTCACAAGATCTCTGTTTTGTGTAACCAGTTGACAAGACTTCTGAACCACAGGAACCAAAGCTGTGCCTCTCGGGCAGCCTGATCGGTCCGCGTGTGCCTCGCGTGGGTTGCGTGGACCACATTGTCCCCGTCGGGGAGGTGGAGGTGGTAGAATCATAGAATCATAGGATCGGCTAGGTTGGAAGGGACCTTTCAGATCATCGAGTCCAACCATCAACCTACCGCTGATAAAAACCACCACTAAACCATATCGCTGAGCTCTATGTCTACCTGTCTTTTAAATACCTCCAGGGATGGTGCCTCAACCACTTCCCTGGGCAGCCTGGTCCAATGCTTTTTAACCCTTTCAGTGGAAAATTTTTTCCTAATACCCAATCTATACCTCACCTCGCACAACTTGAGGCCATTCCCTCTTGTCCTATTGCCCGTTCCTTGGGAGAAGAGACCGACCCCCCCTGGCTACCCCCTCCTTTCAGGGAGCTGTAGAGAGCAAGAAGGTCTCCCCTCAGCCTCCTCTTCTCCAGGCTGAACACCCCCAGCTCCCTCAGCCGCTCCTCACAAGACTTGTGCTCCAGACCCCTCACCAGCTCCATTGTCCTTCTCTGGACACGCTCCAGCACCTCAAGGTCTTTCTTGTGGTGAGGGGCCCAAAACTGGACACAGCACTCAAGGTGAGGCCTCACTAGTGCTGAGTACAAGGGGACCATCACTGCCTCCGTCCTGCTGGCCACGCTGTTCCTGACACAGGCCAGGATGCCGTTGGCCTTCTTGGCCACCTGGGCACACTGCTGGCTCATATTCAGCCAGCTGTCGACCAACGCCCCCACGTCCTTTTCTGCCGGGCAGCTCTCCAGCTGCTCCTCCCCCAGCCAGTAGTGTCCGTGGGGTTGGTGTGACCCAAGTACAGGACCCAGCACTTGGCGTTGGTGAACGTCACACCATTGGCCTCAGCCCATCCGTCCAGCCTGTCCAGATCCAGCTCAAGCTGGGGCAAGCTGCTCCATCAGAGGTTCCCAGAGGGCTCTCGCTGCATTCAGCAAGGGGCTTCCCTGTTGCAACGCACTTATAAATGGCAGATTGCACTGCTGGGCTAAAGATACCCACGTGTTGTCCGGGGGTGAGATGCCTGACTTCTCTTTCGGCTGCTTGGATGCTCTGGGAAGAGGGACCAGCGCAAAATTTGTGTTCCTTCCGTCTCCCTGTAACATCCACAACTTTTCTTCTTCCCCTCCACATCTTCTTGCAGTGAGCCGAGGAGAAAGAAACGACTTCTGGGAGCATTTTGTATTTATCAGCTAGTTGTGCCGGGAGCGTGAGGTTTAGCACAGCGGAGCCGGCCTCGTGCAGCAGCAAAATAAATGGAAGCAACGTGCCGCGTGTTCGCTGTTTCAACCCAAAACGGGCTCTCGAGTGCATTCATTCTTGTTTCTGCTGGTAGTGCCAAAAAACTCGTTAGTATTAAAGCACACAAAATCATGGAAGGCTACCAAATACGTGCCAAAGAAAGGAATGCATTTTGAAATTACTTTCTGATTGCTAATGGTAAGCAAAAAGGGTTAGCACGAGCGTACGGTAAGGTAGCCTTCATTAAAACCGGGTTTCCGTATGTTAGCTGCATCAAAATGATGTTTATAAGCCATTTAAAGCTTTACTTGGATTTTTTTGGGGGTGGAGGGATAATTGTGAGACAGTGGTAGGACGTGTTATCTCACAGGTGAAAACGATACGAGTTCACCACACTGTACTCTGTTATCAGTCGTTCCTGTGTATGCTTTTAACCTGTGATAAAATCACCTTTGAGTAAATTTGCATCCACTCTGAGATACTTCAGGGTAAACGGTGCTGAAATACGTTAAAACAGTTTCCATGCTGCAACTGCCTATTTACTAAGTCACAGGTAAAGGAAAAGTAAGTTTTACGCTAGGAATTCCCAAGTCTTCTATCTAACCACTGCTCCTGGTGGTTTTCCAATAAAAAGATGGTTCTGGGGAGAAAACGTATAATGGCTTTTCCAGCGCCCTCTGGGAAGGCATTTCAGGTCAGAGAAGGTAGATGAAAGGGATTTTCTGCGAGGAAATCCAGCTTTTTATGATTGGTGCCGTTGCATATAAGAGCAAATACAAGCACAAAAAAGCAGCAGGATGTTCTGAAGCGTTGAAAACTTTGAATAAAATACAGGAAAGGGAAGACAGCAAAGGGATTAAGAGGAGATTGTTACCTCCTTTGAATGACTTTGAATTATATGGGGAAAAAAAAAGTGGGGGGGATCAGAAAGAAAAGTAATCAGCGCCTTGTGGTTTCAAAGTTAATTTAAACTACATTGTCCTACTTCTGCGCAGGCCAGGTATTGCTTTCTTCATTTGTTTTGTTTGGGATGATAGCTTTACGTGGTACGACTGATGGATTGCTTTATTGCTTCAGAGGTGTGCAACTCTGTCACAATAAATGGTGTCTGATGCACTAAAAAAATAATGGGCAGCAGTAAAAACGTCTTTTCTGTCTTAGCCTGTTAAAAGATAGGTAAGAAGCCCGCTTAGTTTAATTTATGGGAGACAATTAAATAGCTGTAAAACACTGATGCGGGTTTCTCTTTGTTTCCACCACGTATTTCATACTCAAATAATTTTTGAAGTCGGAGCTGGGGGTGTTTCGGTGATCTATTCCCTTAGCAATCGTAACCAGGAAAAACGGGCGGCTTACAGAAGAAACGGACCGGTGCTGACAGACTTCAGCTGACTTTGGGCAAGCCCCCGAACAAGGGTGTAAAATAATAAAAAAGTCATTTGTTAATCAGAAGTCATTGCCTGGTGAATACTCCACACCTTTGACAGAGCTACCGAACCTCAGAGGGATTTATTAGATTCTGTTTCTCAGCCGATGGGCAACCGTGACAGACTCTCCCCAGATGTCGCCGTGATGATCTCAGGTGGGAAGTTTCCCTTTGATTCCACGCAGCCCAGTGACAGCAAGGCCTTGCTTAGATCTGGGCAATTGCATTGATTTTCAGATAAAGAATATTAGGTTTTGCAATGATTTTTTTCCCCTCTTCCTACCTTCCCTCCGTGTATTCAGCTGAAAACAAAATTATCTTTTTTTTTTTTTTTTTTTTTTTAAATTGTATACCCCTACCTCCCTAAAAATACGTCTCCTAAACGACTTTTATGTTAAAGCTCTCACCTTTTCTCTTCTCTCCGTCATTATCTTTCATCCCGGCATGACAAGCATGCATGATAGCAAGGTGCCTGAAGCAAACTCAAAAGGCAGCGTCCTCCTGAACTCCGAACCTTCCCCGTTATGAGCGGGGTGAGGTGACACTCGGATTTCCTGGCAGCACCTGGCCTCTACTCAGAAGCCACCACTCTGTCCTAACGTCCACTAGGTCAGGAGACAGGGAGATCCAGCTCTAAAAATAGCACGCTGTAGCCAGGTGGGGGAGTTCCAGGAGTGAATGATTGCCGGGAGAAGAAATAGGTTACTTTTCTCCTATTTCCAGGATACGGTCTGGAGGGCAGGTGGAACGTGCCTGGCAATGTGCCTTTTGCAAGTGGCTTTCACTAAAAAAACACAAAACCTAGGAGCTGAAGTCCACAGTAACGGTCACGCAGAGCAACTCCTGGTACCTCCTGAGGTCTCTGTGGACCTCTGAAGGGGGCGGCCTGCTCAGAATCCACGACTGGCGGGAAGCCTGGACTCCACGTCCCCAGGAGCAGCTGTCCTCCTGCAGCTACTGAAAATCTACGTCGGGCATTTGACTATCTTATAGAGTTGCCCATGGCCACGTACCTCGAGTCACAGGAGCCGGTTCAAATCGTCAGCATTCACCTGGGAAAAGAGGGTTTTCCTGCAGAAAGCCACCATTGGTGGAAGCCCAGCTTCACGCGCTGCTTCTGGAGACCCTTCGTCCCTTCTGCAGCTGGGCTCCTGCTTGTGGCCGTGCTGCGGAACGCTACGGTGGATGGGGTTTGTGGTGTGACAGTAGTTCATTTCTGCAAAACACAAAAAGGCTTAAATCTAGAAAGGGGTTAAAAAGTGCTAGATATAAGTTTTAGCTAGGTAAGCGCCAGAAAAGGTGCTGATCGGTTTTGCAACATGGCCTTGTGTCTCTCAGAAGCTCCAGTGCATCGTAACTTGCTGCCGCCCTTCTGTACGTTTTAAGGAAAGCTAATGTGGAGGAGCCGTTAGTTTTACATCCTGGTGCAGCACAGACTTCTATGTGCACACAGGTATCTTAAATATTCAGGAAGAAGAGACATTCGGATTTAAAAAAAAACGTATCTCGAAGAATGAAACCCTGATAATTTCCAATTTTATAATAATGCTGACAACAAAGCTAAGCTTAAATCAATTGTTAAGTAGAGGTGCTGGTCTAAAAAGGTGAGATTTCGAGAAAATGTTGCACAAAACTGCTAGAAGCACGTGTCTCTCAAATGACGCTGACGCTATTTTAAATTCTAATGCTGCCCCAGAGCATCAGACAATTGGTAACGAAGAAGGGTTGGGCTGGCATTAGATAAAAGATGCGATGATTGTCACCTAGCTATGAAGATGAACAAAATGAAAGATAATCCTTCAGTTTGTGTTTCTTGTGGGGTTGAACCAGAATTCAGGCAAACCCGATTGACTGTGTTATGAATAGGGGAAAAAAAACCTTAAAAAGTCCACCTGGATTCCCCATCATTGGCAGGTACAAATTCAAAATTAAGCTGAAACACTGTTTCAGAGAGGAAGGTCCTGTGTTATGTACGGAGATGGATCAAATGTTTGGGCTGTCCACGTTTGCAGCCACACCACTGAACTGAGGGTACAGTACGATGGGAACGGCGTGGTCCCCAGTACCCCCACCACCAGGAGAAGAGGAGCAGGTCACGCCGGCCACCTGAGCCCCTGGCCGCTCGCCCGCTGACCCTCCTCTGAGGTCAAGCGACACGTTGACACCGAAGGATGACGACAATCCCGTTTTGTCAGAGGTTCAGCTGTGCGTGGTATGCGGAAATGAGATGCCGCAGGCAGGGCCTCGCTGCTGGCACGCCGGGGAGCTGGAGGAACGCCTTGCACAGCTCCACCGAGCGGGGCAGAGGGCGGGTGGGCACGCTCAGCGTCTGCTCACACCGGACCTGCCAAGGGAACGGCAAGGGGCACCTTCTCCACCCCACCTCCCCAAGACCCATTTCCAAGTCCCAGCTGCAAACCTGACCTTTGAAGTCATCCCCCTTCCCCAAATTCCTCCCAGCCCCACCAAAACGCACGTTACCCCCCTCCCCGCCCCACAGCCAGCTTCATGGAAGACACCAGACGCCTGAACTAGGGCCACCACAGGTGCGGCCAGCGTGTCCTGGAAAGGCATGCATGTCCTGACAGCTACTGGCACTTTCTTTTTGTAGGAAAGCGTAGTTCCACTGCCTGGGACCCGGCCCCAAGAGTTCACCAATGTAAATAAAAGGGGCCTAAGGTGCCGGAACTGGGCTTTTGTGGTACTCAGTGGTTCTGGAAATAGCTTCTCACAGTCTAGTTTGAGACAGGTAGTATAAGTCTTCCTATAGTAAGCTCCTGTATTACGTGATCCTTGTGGTTATTATTTTATACATAGACATGTTTCACATAAAAATACTTAGGTCACGTATAAAGACTTATGACCTACAATGAAAACATTTAAAGGCCTTTTTTTTAAAAAAAAAAAGAAGTTTATTTTCCACAAGGAAGAGCAATAGGAAAAATTAAATTGTTTTCCACATATTGTTTTCTTGAAACAAGAGTCTACAAGGACATATTCAGCACCAAAACTAAAAACAAAAAAAAGAAAAGTACAAACAGCCATAGAATATAATCTATAAAGCAAACATTTAATATTGCACTTTGTTTCTCTAATGTTTGGATTTTACTTACTTTTTCCTAATTCAGATCAAAATTCTATATCAAATACTGGGCTAAAACTGTGAACCTCATGTTTTATAACGCTGAGAATTGACCAATACTTGTGGAAGAGTAATGCCTCTGAACAACTTAACAACGTAATTTAAACTGAAAGTCTTTTATTTGACAAGGTTACAGAATTTTTCACTCTAATCACAAAGGCTGTGATGCCATGTCCATTACTACAATATTGGTCAATCCTGCTCCATATGCAATTTTCCATTATATTGTGATAAGCACTTTAATGCTATGTGTATCAGCAATTGTTCCCTAGTCTGTTAAAAGTAATAAAAAAGGAAAAAAAAGTAAAACCACCAAATGCCCTTTTATGCCAACGATCCCATCAGCTTTTAAAATTGTCTGGTTGGAGAGGGTAGAGGGAAGGGACATTCACAAAATTGGCCTAATAATGTAAGACATCACCCAATTTCCTTCTCGTCCACTACTCTAGCTCAAAGCCCAAGCCTTTTAACTGAATCACTTAAAACGCGACTCATTTTATCACCCTGTTGTCATTTTTGAAACATGAAATTATCATTCATGTTCTCATAAAGGCCACTTATGGAAAAGCCTATTTTGTCGCATTTATGAAGCCTTAAAAACAAGGCAGAGTTTTTAAGAACGCGCACCGCACAGTAACACCAGCCTCCCCTCTCCTGCTCCCTTCTGAGCTGTTTTATTGCACAAGGATAGATACTTGATGGATTACATCTTGATTTGTTTAACTCGTCAACACCAGAAGCGTGTCCCTTTGTCCATAGTCTCTGTGTTACACGATTTCTGAAAAGGAAAGTTGACTTTTGTTGCACATCTCCAGCATGTAAGTGTTGGTATTTGTGTTCGCACATCTAATGGCTCCACTGCACTCTTTTTCTTCCTTGGGGCACACGCAAGGGCGAGTGCGCTTTCCATGTAATTTCTCTCATTCTGAACAAATACACAGTGAACAAATACATGTTCTGTTTGTTTTAAAGCTCTTGAGAGTGCAACAGAAGATGCAATCATCAAAGCAACTCTAGCCGCTATCTGAGTATGGCTGGTAACACGGATCTTGCCCAGTTTAATTATACTTCTAGTCTTACTAATTTTACAGTATCATAAACCCTGAAGATAATAGAAAGTGCACAAACTGAGCTCTTAGCATAGTCCAAGCTTTTCCTGCAGTTTGAAATATACTTTCTACTAGAGACTCATTAGATATAGAATTTTTTGGGATTAGGTAACTCTATATAAAAATAAATTTACTTTCCCTTCCCATCCCTACTACTTGAGATATCGATCTGTCTATGACTCCTAGACAGCGTAGGACTATTTCCTTTTAAAACACTTTTGAGGCTGAGCTGGTGTCTGCTGGTGCTGCTTTCATTTGTGCCTTTTTTTTTTTTTTTTTTTAAAGCTTCACAACTTGAACATAGAATCATAGAAATGTTAGAGTTGGAAGAGACCTTGAAGATCATCTAGTTCCAACCCCTCTGCCATGGGCAAACACCTTTTTTTAAAAAGCAGAAAGTGAAATGAGAATGAGGGTGGGTTTTGTAACTTTTGTGTATGTCCCTATTCCAGCTCTCCCTCTCAAATAAAGAATAAAAACAAAACACAAACACAAAACAAAAAAAGAAGTAACTCAACAGTGCAACATAACAAAACAAATAGCATTCCAACAGTTTGGCAAGTGATGAGTTCACCTGAGATTAAGTGATTTTTAGGCAGTCTGTAACAAAATGCTGCTTTGCAATAATAGTAGAAAGGCAACAAATTCTTAAAAGAAATCAAGAAAGTATACAATCTTGATGAAGTCTATAAGTTTCTTTCTACTAACTCTCCACCCCCCACCCCACCCCCACATCTGTTGCTTATCTACTACAGTAGGCTGCAAAACATACAGCAAGAAGGATTGGCTTGAAGGCATTTGATGTTTGTAAATAAATCCACAATAGGATCCAAGCTGGAGAGGTGATACATGATCAGCCTACTAGGACAATTCTGAGCATGTGCATATGCAGGTAAAGTCCAGGCTACATTAAATTAAAAAAAAAAGAAAAGTCAGTGCATTTGTCAAAGTCTGTTGCTGTTGGTTTTTTTTGTCAAAGCTTTCTTTTGCTCCTTATTGTGCGGACCACAAACAAGTAAGAGGGGGTAACAACAGTCTGGCAAAAATGAGAAAAAGCTGTAGTGACACTGAACCGCACAACGTAAGCAATGCGCATGTGCAAATTTCCAAATCATAAGAGGAAGCCATCCCTCTCTTACAATGTGGTTTGAGTGTTTTGACACACATGACTGTAGGGTTAGTAAGGCTGCTCCTAGTATGTGCCAGTATTTAAGGGGGGGGGGGGGAAGAAAAAAGCTCAGGTCTTCAAGCATGTGGAGCAGTCCTACAATGTTACCATAGGCTTCGAAGCACAATCACAGGTTGTTTTCATTTATTCACCATACAGGCAAGCGCAAAACCACTTCCCTTGAAAGCATATCTCCACTATTACTCCTTGACCTTCAAGACGGCAGGTATGATTCAGAATCCAAGCCAAGTCAGCTTTCTATGGATTCCTTCAACGAGAGGGGCAAGATGGTCTGTCATCTGTGGGCTGATCCGGGTTTGGATCAATCTAACCAAAGGAGGGAAAAAAAAAGAAAACAACCCAAGGTATTTTTAGAGTCAGTCACTAGAAATAAACCAGTCCAAACAAAACCCCACCAAAACTGACAACTTTAAGACAACTGTAGTGATAAACAGCGTTCCCAATCCAAAGGTTTTTCAAGTAACAGAAAAACCTCTAGGCAATTAGACAAAACTTTGAATGAAGAATTAGTAACTAAGTGTAACTAGACATTTTAAACTACAGGTTGACGGCAATTTAAGGATAAGCACAAAAAACTAATAAAAAACTTGAAAAAATCTGCTTTAATAGCACAGAAATCTTTTGAATTATTTACCATACACTAAAAAACCAACTTGACTCATCACTAAAAATGCAACTTAAAAATTATTTAATTGGTATCAGAAAACGTTTTGTGTCAAAGTTATCAGTAAAAAGTCATTCTATGTTGAATTTACAAGTAATTAAGCCTCAAACACTCCACAAAATGTCTCAGAAGGTCATGTGTTCCACACCTTACCTCTTCTGCCTTTCTACAAAAGGAAGAAGGGGAACAACATTCTAACTTTGGTCTCCAAAACCAAACAGAACAGTATAAGCGTACAGTATGTAGTTTAGTCAACATTCTTATCAAGTAATTTTATACAACCACTTTTAAAGGACAAAAAAGGCTTCTTTCTAAATCTTTTAAGCACCTAAAATGAAAAGGGCTTAGGAGTGGTATTATAGGGTTAAGCTACAGACCCATCCTCAAAGAAGCCTCCAGCATGAAAAACCCATGACCCTCTTTGCCCACTCAATAGCAGATTAGTGTTTCAAGACAAGAAAACGACGACAAAAAAAAAAAAAATCAACTGTGGGTGAATTCAGGTAAGACTTAGCCAAAGACAACTTTGGGAGATCTTCCCAAAGGAAATTTTGAAAGTTCTACAAAAATAGAACCAAAAATGGACTAACAGTAGTTTTAGAAAGTAGAGCTGAAAAACATTTGCATATTGTGCATCTACAGATCCAAAATGCTGGTGTTAATCAGTGTAAAGCATTATATACATAATGTATAAGTCATTAAGAGGGCACACAACAGTCTGGAAACTCCTACGAAGTATTAGAATTGTAAGGAATTCTGAAACTCTTGATGAAATTCACCCACACTTTGCCAAAACGAAGTCACCTTGTCCTCTGTTCATCATTTTAATGATTTCTCCTGATGTTAGGAAGGAGCAACAACTTCCTACGTTTATTCCGTAAGACAGAATTTAGAGAAACAGTGAAATTAATCATCGTACTGTGTCTGAGGTACTTACTTCTGAATAGAGGGGTGGAGGCAGAAATCGGAACTCCTGGATGTATGCGAACAATGGTCCGGGAAGCGCTCTCTCGAAGTCATCACAAGCACCTATGGGTGCAAGGCTGGACTGTCGTTGCTCCTCTGTGACCACTTCTGCATAGCTCGGAGGTGCTGCAGGGAAAATGCACACGCAGTTCGAACAACAAGTTCTTATGCATGTCAAAATGTATAACATGATAAATATTAAACTTTTATCATTGTAAAATGCACCAGCAGGTAGGTAAATTAGTTCCGTAACTTTTTAACAGTTATTGAACAGGAAAGGGAGGGTAGGCTGTTTTGTTTCATTTTGAGATCATGCTCAAACCCAAAAGCAGACTCACTACTGCTTACCGAGGCTTAATTACCCCCTTAAAATTTAAAGCATATTCAGAATACTGCATTTCTGTACAGGCAGGAATGACAGAACATTGCATTCCTCTGGACTCCACAAATTCGAGTCTGGGATTTGTACATAAAGAAGGAATGTTTATTAGATATATGAAAACAAACAGAAGGAGATGTTTTCTCCTTTGACCGAGATTTCCCCTTGAAATGAACTACATTCACAAAGCCTTGGCTACTTAGTCCAGTGAAGGACACCGTGAACGGCTATTACGCAGGTTACACTGCCTTATAACCAAGGATGCAATTGAGATACTGGAGGCAGAAGTAATTCTGCACAGATACAATGGCATCCTGCGCTTTTCACTTATGCCGGCTTCCAGGCAGCTGGATTTCACTGCTTGTCCCTGAGAGAGGAAAGCAGGGAGGGAACTCTGTTCTTCTGCAGGGGCCAAGCAGGTGGCAAGGAAACATCCACAAGGGATTTCCTGTGGGCTTTATTATCAAGGCTGTAAGTTGGGTGGGCTTGCACGACAGCAGTGAATAAAGCAGACAAATCAAAACGGACTACCAAATTGACTGGGATTTGTATTGTCAAGTTACCTTCTGGTCTTTCAGGCAGTGTCAGACCA
This sequence comes from Larus michahellis, assembly GCF_964199755.1. Taxonomy (NCBI): domain Eukaryota; kingdom Metazoa; phylum Chordata; class Aves; order Charadriiformes; family Laridae; genus Larus; species Larus michahellis. The sequence goes on from NC_133930.1 coordinate 84,474,920, forward strand.
AGCCAATTCATGTTCATGCTACACTGGCTGCTCACACTCGATGTTCTGCTACCAAATGGGTGTAGAGGAATGGTACCAATGACCAGTGGTAAATTGAGGAATAAATCCATGGCACCTGGAATATCAACATATACCTAAAGAACAACAACAACAAAAGGGGCGTATGATTAAAACACAGGTATATGAGCACTTCATAATAATTACAGTAAGGCCTCTGTCCACAGAATTTTCCACGAGGAACTTAAGTTTCTCATTGTCTGTTTTAGGCCAATGCTCCTATGCAGACAAAAAGCTCCCCGAGTCAAAAGCAGCTCAGGATTCTCAATTCTTAATGTGAGCCCTCACATGGAAGCGTAACCTACTCGTAACACATTTACTTAGCTGGCACACCACAACTGTTTTAAGAAGATGCATGATTTGAACTGAATTTATGTACAGAACTCCTGCCAGGACACTGATACCAGGATATGTATTTCTTCTGCCCCTAGTTAGCACAAATGCTTTGTTAGCAGTTTGCAAGGAATGATGGAAACTACTCATGCTCAAGTGAAACAGACCATCCAACATACCATCAGTGAATACTCCACACGGATTATACTACAGTCGAGGATTGAAGGGGAAACAGGTGGTATTTTCAACTGTTTGCCATTCCAGGTTTCTGTTTTGCCAGATGACAAGGAATCCCCACGCAGGTTGGCAACAAGCTGTTTGACTTCCTTCATTTTCCCTTTGGCATAAAATGCCTGCGTTTGGTAAATGGCTGCCTTTGGCACCACCACACGGGAAGAGCAGTTCTCGATCTCAGCAAAGATCTGAATTGATTCACCTGAAACAAAACAGAATTTCATGTTCTTTTTGTATTTATAAGGCAGCCTAAGCAAATTGACACATTCTGCTTATTGTTCTAATGCACTGGATGCTGCTGGCATTGCTCTGCCTTGAAAAACATCCACTGATGCTAATAGGAATAGGATCATTACGAGGTAATCTAAAGGAGAAATGCACAGGTCTAACAGAAGCAGGTGTCCTTTGACAAGCTGGAGACACTGCTAGCATTAGGTAACAAAATTAGTCGTAGTTAAGAAAATATCAAGAATATTGCTGAGTACAGATCGAGGTGGCAAGAACAGTTTAAATATTTCGTTTATACAAAAGCAGTTAAGTACAAACTGTCATTTTACAAGGGAAGGAAAACCATTTCCTATAATTACTTCTATTACGTACCTGGGGTGTAGCCCTTCCTTTCAATTTTGGCACTTAAGGATATTGGGCCTGAGGTACAAAACCAACAACAGAGAGTCTTTTCTTTTGTGCCTGCTTGGGGTGACTGCAAGAAAAGAAGAACATTGTCTGTTTAATTAAGAGTTCCACAAATATCTTTACGTATTTTAATCAACATGAAAAATTATTTGCGTAATGTACTACTTCTTACGTGCCTTGATAAACACAGCAAGTTTTATTTAGAGGAGAAAACTCAAGCAATTTAAATAGCACTGTGCAGATACAAGGTTTGTTCTAATTCCATTACTCATTAGCAATACTTTTTCTGTTAGACTTCGTACCACAGTCACACTTAGAACGGTTTTAATATATAAATACTGTGTAACTTAAGAAAAGGCTTTACAGCCTACATATCCCAACATGTTGTTGGCAGGGCTTTTCATTTACCAGTAAACTAGAACATCTTTCCAATACACCGTATTTCAGAAACAATAACTAAGCTGAGGTACTGTAACATTGACTCCTGCTACTTCCTCTGTTTCAGAATGATCCTGCTACATCTATATTAAACAGACTGTTATTTTACATGGTATCAGCGTTTAGGACTTGATCCAAAGCCCATTAAAGTCAAATGGCAGTCCTTTGATTTTAATGGAATTTGCGCAAGGCCAATGTCCCTTTGCGAGTGTGATTTTTCACCCATACACACAAGAAACCTATTTCAATGGACTTTGAGGTTTTTTTTTTCCACCTCCATAGATTGCAATTTGAGAAGGAGGAGGAAAAAAAGAGAAAATGAATTTTAGGCCAGATTGAAATCAAATCCTCATTGAAATCAGTTATCATACTGAAATTATTTTAATGAAATGACATCTTGCAAAAAGATTATACAGAATTGTGATAATTTCTCCCCATTGGTAGAAAACTATCCATATGGAAATTATCAGTTATGCACACCAGTACATTTTTCACTTTGCATTTTTAAGTTAGCAGTCTCTCAATATAACGTTCTTTTAAACTTCACTGTTCCTTCCACAGATTAGTCTTTATTAAAAATCAGAGGAACAGTTATAAAAATTTTTCTTCTTAGTGACATTTTACAATTTAGTATTATCAATTTAAATTGACAAAGACATTTTATGTATCTTAAAAGTGAAGCAACTCCAAGTACAGGAAAAGACAGCTCTCAAAATACCAGTAGTTACAGAGTTGCTGAACTGATGTAATACTTAAAAGATCAGCTGTAACTAAACTAGCGAATAAATATTAGGTAAAATTAGATGTGGATATTGTTTCAGTTATTATACTTCATTATTTTTATGCCAGAAATAAAGAATGAGTAATTCTGTCAATTCTTACCAGTAATGAAGGAGTGTTGATATCTATATGTTCAAAGACTGTAAATTCCTTCTTTAATTTTACTGGTAGAAACCAAGGCCTATGCAATTCGGCTTTCACCCAATAGCGCACACTGCCATGTCTGCCTTCGAATGAGGTAGCAAGTGGTCTGTGCAGGACACAAAGGTCAAAATTGAGTAACATCTTTCTGTCTAATAATGATACAATTGATCAGATCAGGGATTAGTATATAGAGTTGCATCTTTAATGCATTTTAGTATTTAATGCAGCGTAACTTATTTGCAAAGTTTCCATATCTCAGAAAAATTCAAGATTAAAGATGGGAGAAAAAATCATCTCCAATTCATCCTGTTATAGTTTTGCATGGATTTTAAGAATCAATTAAAGAATTGTACTAGAAAATGCCAGCAGAGTACACATTTCCTTAAAACTTAAGAGGCCACTTTTGCATTTAGAGTAAAGCACACCCTTTTAAAGACAAATTAAGACTACCAATTTAAAATTAGCATTAGTATCAACCAATTACTGGTTCGGATGCTGTATTTTGTGAATCACTGTCTATTGTTTACTTGGCTGGTACCTCAGTGTCAGGTTTAACTTTAACTCAACACTTTTTGTTTTGCTTTAAGCAGAGTAAATATTTCACTTTAGAGTTCTGAAGAGAAAGGCTGTTTCGAGCACCTTCTAATTTTCCTCTACCCTGATGAGACCAGCTTAGAACATTTATATTGTATGTGGATGTACATGCATAAGCATATATGTACATAAAATCATCAAGCCTATTTTGCTCTGAACTTCGACAGATGAAGGAAGTGCCTTTTGGGAGCTGGAGGAACAACGATGTGGAAAGGATCTCCCAACCTTTCACCATCACCTTTTTTTTCCTGTAACATCATAAAACGAAAGACAAGTAGATCTTTATATTCCAGTTATCTCCAATTAACAGCAGGTTTCCATAACTTATTTTTATACAAGGATTTTTTTTTTCTATTATATGATATTTTGAATGGCTGAATGGCAGAGCTCAGAGGGCTGTGACCAGTTGCACAGGCTTAGTTGGAGGTCTAGAACTAGCAGCATCCCTCATGGGTCAGTACTGGGTCCAGTCTTCTTCTTCCATGATCAAGTTTGCTGATGACACAGCTGGCAGGAGTGGGTGACACACCAGAAGGCTGTGCTGCCATTCAGCAAGACCTGGACAGGTTAGAGTGCTGGGTGGAGAGGAACCTAATGAAGTTCGACAAGGGCAAGCGTAGGGTCCTGCACCTAAGGGGGAATAACCCCACACACCAGTACAGGTTAGTGGCTGTCCTGCTGAGAAGATGCTCTGCAGAGAAGGACCTGGGAGTCCTGGTGGACAACAAGTTGCCCATGAGGCAGCAGTGGGTCCTTGTGGCCAAGAAGGCCAATGGTCTCCTGGGGTGCATCAAGAAGAGTGTGGCCAGCAAGTTGAGGGAGGTCATCCTCCCCCTCTACTCTGCCCTGCTGATGCCACATCTGTAGCACTGTGTCCAGTTCTGGGCTCCCCAGTTCAAGGACAGGGAACTGCTAGAGAGGGTACAGCAGAGGGCTACAAAGATTATCAAGGGATGGGCACACCTCTCTGATGAGGAAAGGCAGAGAGCCCTGGGGCTGTTCAGCCTGGAGAAAAGAAGACTGAGACCGGATCTCATCAATACTTATCAGTATCTACAGGGTGGGTGTCAAGAGGATGGGGCCACGCTCTTTTCAGTGGTGCCTGGTGACTGGACAAGTGGCAACAGGCACAAACTGGAACACAGGAAATTCCATCTCAACATGAGGGAAAACTTCTTTGAGGGTGCCAGAGCACCAGCACAGGCTGCACAGAGAGGTTGTGGAGTCTCCTTCTCTGGAGACATTCTAACTCTGCCTGGATGCATTCCTGTCTAGCCTTCTCCAGGTTAACCTGCTTTAGGAGGGGTTGGACTAGATGATCTCTGAAGGTCCCTTCCAACCCCTACGATTCTGTGAATACACTGCAATATATAAAAGTTAAACATAAATTATTTGCAGAACTTCCGTGTCTTCCACAGGGGATAATACCAGCCCTGCAGTATTTTACTGGGATGATTCTTTCAGTTACAGGTTTGACTTCTCTATTTGTGCATCTGCAATGTTTACTTTTTTTTCCCCTCCAACACTCCAAATGAAATGATTTTCTCATCAGTTTTCAGTGTTTCATCCTGCCCCATATTCTTCAAGGCAAAAACCAGTAAGACCAATGTGTATCTTCTTTCTTTACACTGTTGCTCTGTAAGTTTAAGTAAATTTTGGAAGTATCCTATGGACACAAAATACCAAGTAAATAGGCAGTGTGAAACTTCAGGCTTTTAATGTCAGCTTTTTTTTTTTTCAGTATTACCAATTGCTAATTTCACAGTTATTCCTTCAGGTCACTTAAAAATAACCTGTGTTTTGACCAATGCTTGTGATATTTTGCTGGCCATCTGCTTCACCTGAAGCTAAGCATTTCATGTTCATGTGTAATTTTTTTCTTTAACAATCTCCATGTATACCAGTCTTCTCCACTGTTGCAGTTAAGTCTTGTGCTCTCCACTCTGAAACTGACCCATCAAAGTTTATCACATGCAGGTTCTGCTAAAACCAGTACCTCTAATAAACAGATGGTTTACTAGCTTCAGTATTAGGTACTGAGCTATTTCACAAAAGACACTGCCAACTTTTTTTCAAGTGTAATGACTTCGCTGCTTGTTTGGTTTTTTTTAAAAAGAGAAAAAGGTTCCTTTTTCCATCCATGTCCAGACCTCCCCTGTTCCTGCATCTTTGATTTTATTGCAACTTATACTTTTAGCTAACTTCTATATTGGTAACTCCTCTATGTATAAATCTTCCATTGACAACGTCGACAGTATACATTTCAGACTTGGGGGCAGGGCAACAATCTTCACCTTAATATTTCTGCTGTGACTCTTGCTTCACCTTTACTTTCTGAGACAGATGGAATTAGGTACGGGAATTTTTCTTGCTTCATCCACCCAAACTTCTATGTATTTCTATCCAGGCTTTCTACGTCCAGGCCAGCCTGGGTACGTACATTCAATTTAAAGAAGAACAACCTCCTCTTTTATTCAAGTGTAGTTAAACTTGCCACATCTGTTCCAGACCTCGCCCAAACAATTCAGCTGTGATCTCATCTCTAGTTCTGCTGGTCTGCATAGCTCCAGTGAACTGTTTGTTGGGCTAGAAGGTATCTCAGCCACCCTGCAGGACTCCAGTGATAGCTCAAATTCCCTTCCCTCCTCTTGGGAAGGCATAAAGTTTTGGAAGACCTAAAGAGTCAGGAGGACTTGGTCAAAAGAAAGTGAGCAACTAACGGGGCAACAATGAGCTCCCGTTTTGTGGAAATTAAGAAAAAGACGAAATAAAGGAAGTGCGTATCAGTTTAAAAGCAACCTCTTCAGTTTAATGGGATTATGTCCTCCGCTGCATGTCAGAGCACAATTCCTACTACCATTGAAAAGGTTTCCCCCTCCACCCACAGCAGGAGTTTTCCTCAGGCGGGCGGGCAGCAGGGCCCGAGGAGGAGGATTGCGTGCCAGTACTTACGTCTGTGGAAGCTCGAAGCTGAATGCATATTCGTGCCTTCCCGAATGGATGGTGTGAAGGCCTTCTTCTGAATTGTCATCATCTAGGAGAGGGGGGAAAAAAAACCAAAACACAATGTTTTATACCACTTGCACACATTTTATACGTTACACAGGCTTCTCTTCCAAAATAAAATGGATTTACAGATGCGTTTACAGCACTTAAGAACGCTGTGTCCCAGAAACAATGGTCTCTGGTCCATTCGTATTAGCAGCTGGAAGCAGGGCCAAATCTTACCTACGGAAGGGTAGGCAAGACTGCCCAATTCATTTTACAGAGCAGCACAGGTTAATTTACTTTAATTTATAGTCCCGCCTCTGAACACTGACACAGTTCAACTGCTGCCATTTCAAGGCCTGCCTGAAAGATCTGTAATGGAAATCATGCTTTCCACTGCGATTCCTAGTTAAAATTGAAGAGATGGTTCTTTAACAGCATTAAGCGTTCTGCACAAAGTCTGCTGCGTAAGATTAAATTTAGTAATTCAGCTTCCTTTTATCTCCTGCCTGGCAACAGCGTCCAGAAATTAGTCACCAAAAAAAGAAGGGGGAGGGAAAGGAAAAAAAAAAAAGGGGTGTACACACACCACCTGGAAAGTACCAGACAAATTCAGGGGCACAAAAAACGGCGAGCTGCCCAAATAACACTGTCTAGAGCTAAACTTTTTATTTTTTGGCAGGTTAAGTTGATCTGGCTTGGACAGCAGAGACCCAGATACTTGCTGGTTCCCCCAAGAAAACTGACCTTTGCTTATGGTCATGGTTTCTTGTGCGCCTTTACAGGCTGCAATGAATTTGCGTTTTACTCCAACGCAATTGCCATAAAACCAGAAAAACGCTGACTCCATCAAAATAGAAAAGTTGAGAGAGGGAAGAAAAAAAACCCGTGCATCTCACACATAAAAAGGGCTGGAATAATAAAAGGGGAGATACAGTGAGACAATACAAAAAGGCTTATGTTTAATGGTGTGAAGCATTAATGGAGGCACGCAGGAGGATTTTAAGTTCCCACTGTCCCCCAGGGAGGCCGAAAATCTTTAAAAAATAAAAGAAACCAAAACAAACAAACAAAAAAAAAAAGAAGAGCCCCCACCAGCACGTTATCGGCAAACGCACCTTCAGCCCTCAGCGCCGCGGAAGAAATGTCAGGAAAACGCGCCGAAAGGGCGAGAGAACGCGTTATCCGCGTGAGGGCTGGGGTTTCTTTTTCAAAAAAAAAAAAAAAATTAAAAAAAAAAAGGCAGGGGGAGCGTGGCTTTTCGGTGGCAGCTGCCTGTCCCCGCGGTCCGGTCTCCTCCTCACAGAGGAGCTGCCGTTCCCCCCCCGCCCCGTTCCTGCCAGCTCAGCAGTCCCGGCCGCGCTGTGGTAAACAAGTGCTGAGCTGTCAATCAGGGGCCGGGCTGCAGCAGGAGCCGACCGGCCTAAACCGGCGCGAGCGGATCCCCCAGCCAGCCGCCTCATATACATTACGGTATACGTTACACCCGCCCGCACTCGCTCCGCAGCGCCGCCCCTCCCCTCAGGGGAACGGCACCGGGGGAGCGCGGCGGAGAGAGGAGAAAAAAAATAACAAAGGGGGCGATGGGGACGTGACCGGCGGCAGGGCGTCCCGCCGCCCGCCCGAGCGGGGTCTTCCCTCAGGGGGAAGCGCGGCCTCCCCGCCCCGCTGCCGGCCGGCGCACGCCGGCTGCGGGCAGGGCAACCTGCTTCCCTTCACCCCCCGCCTCCCCCCGTCCCCATCACCCAATCAGCGGCTGGCATCGCCTTAGCAACAGGCCAACAAACGCCGGACAGCCAATCAGCGAGCGGGAGGGGGGCGGGGCCTGCGCCGCCAGCTCGGGGCTGAGGCGCCCGCGGCGGTGGTTGAAACGCGGCCGCGAGGGCCGGAGCGGCGGCAGGCAGCGCCCCGGTTCTCCACCCTACACGTACAGACCACCGGATACCCGACACCTACCCCCCCGCCCCCCCATGCCTGCCAAGGTTCTGTCAACCCGCCACCCGGAGGTGCGTGGAGTTTCGCCGTTCCGAAGGCAGTAAGGAGGGTCGGAGGCACCTCGTTAGCGAGCTGTCCGTAAGGTATTAATTAAAAAAAACCCCACCAATCAAAGCGGCCACCCCCCCACCTGATTGCCACAACGTTGATTCCAAAATCGCTTGGTAATGGGCTCGCTGCCGCCTGTGTTTTATCCCCTCCCCCCGCGAAGGATGGGGAAATATCCCATTCCTGCAGTAAATATGCTGCATATTTAAAAAAAAAAAAGAAAAGAGAAAGAAAGGGCAAGCAGCACCAAAATTACATAACCGGTTTTTAACATTTATTTTCTGGTGCTGGGGAATTAAGTCATCGCCACCACCTGACGCGCGCGCGGCCAATCTGCGCGAGGCGGGCGGCGCACCCCCCCCTCCTTCCACCACCCCCCCCGGACCGGTCCCAAACAGGATTGAACCGCTTCGAACAAAGGCTGCAAACTTGGGGGAAAAAAAAAAAAACACATTAAAAAAATCCCCCCACACCACAACACTCCCGGCTCCTCACCCGGCCGGGGATGGGGGGGTGCGTGTTCTGTCAGTCCGGGGGGGATGGTGGTCCCGGCCTCCCAAATTTTGGGGAGAGATAGCGTATGTCCAAATATTCCCCGCGGGCTCTTTTTATCTGGCAATAAAGAGCCATTCTTACAAAAAAAAAAAATCAATAATCATGCTTTCTGTTTTTTTTTTCTTTTTTACGCTTTCGCTGTATTTCGGGGTTTCATGGGATGCTGGCAGCGAGGTCGGTCACTGCCGGGCTGGTTTGGGGTTTTTTGTGCAGTTTTCCCCCACGGGAGGGACAAAAACTGCTAATGTTACTAGGGGAGGAAAAAAAAAAGAAAGAAAGTAATAATGCATTTTTAAAAATGAGGTGTTAAGGAATGGCCGTGCTGAAGGGCAGAGCCCCTGCAGGGACGGTGCAGCTGCATCTCTAGCACCGAGGTCCATCAGATATTGAAGGTCCCCGTCCTGCTGCCCCACCGACGGCGAACTGCAGACGTTCACATGAAGAAAACGTGCAAAAATGCCCCCTTTTCCCCAGAACAAGAAAGGTAAGCCCTTACCTCTCTCGTGACCGATCAGGATGTCCTTATGGTTGAAATACTCCACTTCTTCGGTGTAGTTCTGTGTGTAGGCAGTGTTGGATCCAGCATTCCTCGATTCGGTCCAGCGCACTTTCGCGTGTCCCCTGGCGTGGATTTTCAGAGATTTCACCCTAATTTCCCCCGTGACTTCTAAATTGACCCTTCCTGAGACGGTGTCCCCGCTGGAGTAGACGGGGACATTGCTGTCATTCAGACAGTCAAAGCTTATTGTCAAACTCTTCACCTTCCCCAGCACCATGGTGGTTTTTTTTTCTTGGTTTTTTTTTTTTTTAGCAAAGTGTAGAAAAATAGACTGTAAGAAAGGAGAAAAAAAAAAAGGGGGGTGTAAATAAACCCCCAAACAAAAATCCCCCAAAAACCCCTCAGGCCGAGGGCGGTGGTGGCGGTCCTGCCCTACAGCCGGCTCATGGGGGCGGCGGGAGCCCCGTCCCGGCGCGGGGGGAGCGGCGGTGCCGCCTGGGCTCTGTCCCCACAAAGGCGCTGCCGCCACCGGCCCCGGCCCTTATAAGCCCGGTGACAAACAAGCCCCGGCGCGCAGGCGCCGCCACGCCCCCCTCCCCCGCTGGCCACGCCCCCTCCCGGCCACGCCCCGGCCGTGTCCCACCCCCACCGGCACCTTTTCTGGGGAGAAAATACAGAAAACGGGGTGTGACCTTCCAGCGCCGAGCTAAGCAGCGGGTCCCTTCTCAAACGCGTTTTGGGGTTTTTTTTCCCCCATGCCCCTTCTCCCCTTTTTTTTCTTCTTGCCCACCCCCGTGGTGCCAGTTCTTGGGTTAAACGTTGTCGGTTCGCTCATTTAAGGCTGCACTGCTAATCCTTGCTGTCATCCCCCGCGACGCAAGTTTTCCGAGGAGGTGTGTGTCATGGTGGTCGGTGACCTTCCATAAGCGAGTGCGGCCCACCACCAAAAGTTCAGACTTAATTTTTAAAGCGTACCCCTATATTTACTGTTGTGTTTTTTTTTTCCTCAAGTAATAAAAAGTCATTCATTTTTCCCCTGGCCCGACACCTGGTGGAGGTTCTCATGCTTTTTTTTTCTATGACTGAAGATGTTCGGCTGTGTTCTGCTAGTGGGTTAGGACTTTTTATGTTTTTGCACCATCTTGTGGTAGCCCTTCATACTTGCTTAGACCATAGAATAATAGAATCATTTAGGTTGGAAAAGACCTTTAAGATAGTCGAGTCCAACTGTAAAAAGAGAACTTGCAAGAGAAGCAGAGGTGTTTTAATTCCTCTCTGCTAATGCTTTTCCTTTTGCTCTCACATTTTCAGATGCAGTTGGTCTCATGCATGTGCTTATTTGCACGTTTTTCCTCTTTTCAACAATCTGAAAGATAATCCCATCCTCCACGAGTGATAGCAACCACAGCTGCACGGTCTGCAGTTGCTGCAGGACGTGTGAAAGCCAGAAGCCAGGTGGGATGCAGCTTCCATTCATGGAGGTCAGGCAACAGCTCCTGTCCTTCCAGTTTTTGGGGTCATTCCTGCCATCCACCTCTCTGAGGCCAACTCCACAAAGACACAGAGCACAGCAGTTGCCTTTTCCGGGAAACTGAAGACCCAAATCTTGCTAGTTTAGTGGATATTCACGTGGATCTTTTTTGTATCTATGTAGATAAGGAAAGGGACCTTCCTACATGATTGGGATACGGTGCGTGTTCAGTTATTTTCTGATAAGTGTGATGTGTTTTGTATACCAGTTGCATTCACCCATTTCAGACTTGTTGGAGAAGGATAAAATACTTTGCTAAGCTGCTGTAAATCCTCATCTGCAGACCTTGTAGCCTGGACGCACCTCTCGTCTCACTAGATTCCTGTCTTTTGCCGATCCATTTCTGGACACACAACTTGAGAATACCCACAGCCGCTGTCAGGATGTGGGATGAGCTCTGAGCATTTCCTGCGAGTAGGCTGCTAGGAGGATCACACCATTTGTGAGCTTGTGGGTCATCTTCTGAGACTTTGGGATTTGCCAATTTGTAGACAGTTACATGAGTCCTTACTGTGTGTCACACTGATCAGCAGACAGCTCTTTCCTGTTCCTGGTTTGCTGTCTGGAGGAAAAGGCATTGGATGGCAGTAGCCCTACTTAAGGCATTCTGGACATATTGAGAACAGCACCGATAAATCTAATTTTTATTGCAACAAAGAGACAGCTGCAATTTGGAGCAACTTCTGAGGGGTATAGGTATGGTCAAGCCTTTTTGGATGTTTTTCCGAACACGCAGAATTGAGTCCACTGAAATTAGTAGGACATTTGGATACCCACGCAATGCAAAACCTCACAATCTTTGAAGCTCTCTAATTTCCATATATTGCTATGCTGTTGTTCTGAGTTAATTACAAAATATCCTGAGTAATCAGATGTGCTGATTTACATGAAAGTTGACCCAGTTTCCAAGACTAATTCCAAATTCCTGTTAAAGCTTGGCGAAAAGAAAGAAAAGGTCAATTTCATATTTGCTCTGTGCTATGTACATACACACACCCAAAGCATCTGAGCTGGGATCTGCTCTTCTTTGAAATAATGACCCTCCTTTTCCTAGTGCCCCTATCAGCAAACTTTCCTGGTTGTCTGGTTTTTTTTTTAGTATTTCATCCCTATTATCTCTTCTCTAAAACATGAGTCTCCTTCCTGCAGCCCTTCACCTCCGTGTTCTTTGGGTGAGGAGAATGAATCGGAAACAGCATTTCCTGTGTTACCTCCTGTTGGTTGTGGGCACAGCTATAAACTCCCAAATCACGAGATTTTGTTACGAGTCTGGCAGTATTTGGTATGTCAGCTTAAAGTCTCAGATTCAGGAGAGGTAAGGAGCTCATCTCTAGCAGACACTTTTAGACCTGATGACTTCAGACAGGACCTTTGGGTTCACCAGAACAACTCAGAAATCAGCACACAAATGAAATGATCCATATCTTGGTCTCTTGTATTATCTATATATATATATGTATATTTATACAGAAATCTCCCGTTAAGTCCACCTTTTGCCCACTTGTGCTTGCTCTCCTGCCCGTCTCTCACCCACATGCCCATCAACCTGCCTGTGTCTCTAACTGGGAGCAATTCAGCTCGGGTGGGTGCCACGGCTCAGCCTCTGTCCCCGCTGGCCACCCACTTCCTTCTACCCGGGTTGTCCTCACTTTTCTGAGCCTGTTTCCCACCAGAACTGCCACCCACTGTCTCTTTGCTGCTCTTCTTTCTGGTCCCACGCTGGCTTGTTTCCAGCCGCCCTTCTAGATCACCACACCATTATATATGGTTATATGTGATTTAAATCTGCAGCACTGAACAGGCTGACACGATTTGCTTAAACATGTGTTATGAATAATAAACTGTAGATCGACCCTGCTGCAGAAGGATGTTGCCTATGCGTGTATTCGCGCATTTCCCACATCCTGCCAAAAGTCACACATACATTCAGTGGCTGCAGCTTTTTCTTTTTTTTTTTCAGTATTTCTGATAGTCCTCATAATTTGTATGTTTCGTGCCACCTTGTGGCGAACGGGATGAACTGCCTGAGCTGCCTTTTACCAGCCTTTTGCCCATGCATCCATGTAAACGTGACGTTCGTCGGTAAAGCCTCTGTGTCAAAATCAAAGATATTAAAAAAAAAAAATTAATTCTGCTTTTATTCAAATGGCGAACATCCTATAAAGTGTAACTAAAAGAGGTATTTAGCAGTTATTTTCTGATGTTTAGTTAACTGTAAATATCAGTTAATTTTCATGAGTTTTTATTTTTTTCAAATGTACTGTCGTTTAGTTAAATATTAAAAGTTTTATAGATCCTGTAACAGGATTTTAAAAACTGAATGCAAAGATGATCAAGTTTCACATCTTAGATCAACAATAGGCAGTGAAGACTTAGTTTGTACGCACTTAGAGTGGTTATTATTTGTCAGGAGTCTCCAATAACCTTTCCCAGGCTTTGTACTTGTTAGCCTCCACATAGAAGTCCTCATAAATTTAAAAAAAAAATAATAAGTACAAATCTATTTTTTTTTTTTTTTGGCTGACAAAAACCATGAAGGTGATGCTCTGCATATTATTGGAGTCAGTAGCTCCAAGGAAGATGGCGACATTCCAGCCTCTATAAAGAGATAAAGATTAGACCTCACTTAACAAACCATTTCCTGAAACTGGCAAGCTCTCCCTTGTATGTCTTGGTTTTTTCTTTTTTTTCTTTTTTTTTTTTTTGGCTTTTTGGTGGAAGGAGAAGAAAGAGGAGAGAAAAGTCTGTTAGCAAATTATGGAAAGAAAGAAAAAAATATCTTGGCCTGCTGGATAATACAGCTTGCATTGCTTGAGAATCTTCCCTGGTAACTGTTGAAAATTAGTAGTGATTCATCTGAACTTTACTCTTCCAGTGTTGCTGACTGCATGGTGTCAGGATGCTCTGCAGAGCAGAACTTAGGTCACTAAGCCCCAAATCAATATTTTAAAAATTCTTGATAAGGTTTCACCCAGCCTTGGAGTTTTTTTCTTTTCTTTTTTTTCTTATTTTTATTTTGAGGTTTATTGGGTGCCTAGATTTGTGCTTTTGTACATGCCCAGAGCTGTCCAGCCTTGATGTGACTGAACAGTATGTTCATGCTGAAGACCACTCAAAATCCAGAGGTTATCAGTTATTCTGCTTCTTGGTGTCTTTATCTGATCTGGCTTCTAATGTGTACTTGATAAATCTGCAAGGCTGGGTGTGATGCACAATGGTCTTAAGAACAGTCATTACGTTTTCTAAACACAAAGCCAGAAAAGCATGCAATGCTCTCCTGACTCATAAACTGATAAACTAGCGTTAATAGGAAGATGAAGATTCTTCTCCTATCTCCTTAGAGACCATCCTGACATATCTGTGTTGGGATGGAGACAGTGTTTGCCCCTCCTTTTGAAGCCGTTTCATTGTGTGGCAGAGAATGGTCTAGACAAAGCGTCAAAGCAGATGTTATATGTTGTCTGGTGGTTAAGGTGTTCATATCGAAAGGAGAATCCTGGAAAAGAAAAGCATACTGCAGGATTGTTTCTGTATTTCATGCAGAGAATGAATTGCAAAATGTGAAATGTACTTTTAAAGCTTCTCTTAATGGACTCATTTCTGGTCATCCTTTGTTATACCTGATCCTCAATCCACCCACAAAAATAAGAGGAATAAAATTTCCCCTCCTCATACCTCTTAGTGAGGCTTCATTTGTGAAATATTGTCACACTGCGGTGTGGAACAGTGACATGGGCCATCATGTTATGATAACATGGGTCTAGGCACAGCAGCCCCAAGGAGCTGCTTCCAAGACTCCTGGATGCACAGGGGTATCTACCGACCTTCCTTTTGGTACCATCTGTGCTGGAATGGCTGTTCAGCTGTCAGTGCCGTGGTAGAGAGAAGAGAAAATTTTACTAAGTGGGCTTATCTGGGGTTTGGTTTTGTAATGGAGAATGCAGTCCTCAGTGATGTAAAGAAACTTGGAGTTTGTGGAACTGGTTCCTGAATTTGAAGGAATTAGGAGCTAGGAGCAGCTTCCCCAGTCATATCCATGTCCTTGCATAATAGTGTTTACTAGTGAGAAAGAATGTGCACAACAAAGAGCTGTATTTCTGATTATTCTGTTTTCATAAGGTACATATGATAAGTAAGAAAAGTATTCAAATCAAACTTTGTGTTTGCAATTTCTAGTTAGGTGAGGGGTTTTTTTTTACTTTACTTCTAAAGATTTGCTAAGTAATGATTTAAAGTAACTTGAGTTCTGAGGTGTATTTACTATTAGAAACAGAACTTGAGTTATGTATTAATCATGTTAAACTGAATGTTTGGAAGTTTTGGTTTGAGAAAACAATTGCTAGTGCTGCTAAACTGAGAAGACAGGCAGTTAAACAGACGCCCTAATCTCTCTTGGAAACACGATCAAAGGACAAGCTTCCAGTTGCAGTTAGAAATATATAAACGTATGCTTGAAATGCCTACCGGAGAGATGACGATGGACAGTCAAACAGGCCAGAGCTAGAACACGAAGTATAGTTTAGAAGGGACATGGTCATGTTCTGCACTGGATTGGGTTGTCCCTCTTGTCTCTCCCTGCTCCCCCTGAGGTATTTCCCCCTTCTTACCTTGCAGCCACTCCACCTGTAGGCTCCAGCCAATTCCTTCATCTTCTGCCAAAAGGGCTTGCACCGTGACGAAGCTGGGGAGCGTGCCTGAGCCAATCTGGGGCTGTTCAGGGCCATTCAGTATTTCATCAGGGCGCTCCCTCGTCTGAAAGCGTGCTGCATAGATACTTGAGCTGCCGCTGCAGAGAGCAGGTGCTGGTTCAGCAGAGCTTGGACTCTAGGCTTTGCCTCACACCCCACCACAAAGAAGACCTTGAGGTGCTGGAGCGTGTTCAGAAAAGGACAAGGGAGCTGGTGAGGGGTCTGGAGCACAAGTCTTGTGAGGAGCAGCTGAGGGAGCTGGGGGTGTTCAGCCTGGAGAAGAGGAGGCTGAGGGGAGACCTTCTCGCTCTCTACAGCTCCCTGAAAGGAGGGGGTAGCCAGGGGGGGTCGGTCTCTTCTCCCAAGGAGCAGGCAATAGGACAAGAGGGAATGGCCTCAAGTTGCTCCAGGGGAGGTTTAGATTGGGTATTAGGAAAAAAATTTTCCACTGAAAGGGTTATAAAGCATTGGACCAGGCTGCCCAGGGAAGTGGTTGAGGCACCATCCCTGGAGGTATTTAAAAGACAGGTAGACGTAGAGCTTATTGATGTGGTTTAGTGATGGTTTTTGTCAGAGTTACATTGATGGTTAGACTCAATGATCTGAAAGGTCCCTTCCAACCTAGGCGATTCTATGATTCTATTTTGTCCTTATATAGGCTCCCTGCTCCATTGAAACCATCTCTTTGTGGTCCACAACATAGCTGCAGAACCACCATCAGGCTCGTGGTTACGTATAAAAAACATACAAGGACATATTCCTTGAAATGTGTGGGATAGCCGTTGTTCATCAGTGTTGGTTTTTTTTAAATGAAAACTTCCTAGAAGGTCTTTGGCAAGGTGTGGCAGTGTGCTCTCCCACTTCCCCCCTCCCTGGCTCCTGCTAAAGCCATAGCTGTCAGTAGGAGTTGTAATGGGTTGCACCTGGACTTTGGGGGATAGATGGCAACATAGCCAAATGGTGTCCGGAATAGGGACCTAGACGTCTTGTTGCTACGCAAATATAACTATAGGTCAATTATCTTACCCTATAAATAGTGGACAGCACAAGAGCCCATTGAGTTCTCCTTCACGGCAGCATGCTACATGACAGCATCTCCCCATGAGCAGGGACGCCTTCTCAAGGTTACTCCTTGAGGTTCAGAGATTCCTTGTCGCAACAGATTCTTGGTAATGCTTTAGCATGCTAAACTGTGAAACCTTAGCTAAGTGATATAAAGGATTGATTGTGCATTAATAATCCTTTAGACATAAACTGTTGACCAAGTCTGGGACCAGGCATACAGCTGCACCCAGACTCCTCTCTGAGAAGTTTAGAAGGCCAGGGGGTCCTTTCTGAAACCTTGACTCAACAGGAGCATCTCCCTGTCAGCTGTCTGACCCTGTCCTCTATGCAGTAAATAAACAAGTGGTCCTTGCCATCGAATCTTGTAAAACACTGTCGCATTCACTATCAGATGTTGTTAAATAACTGTTCTATATCAATAAATATTTCACTGCTTCTCTCCTACGAGTGAAGATAATCACTCCATCAGTGACACAAGGATAGGAGAAAAGGCAGGATTATGAAATCCAAATGACCTAGAAGTGATTAAGCTACGAAATAAAGAAGGCCACATAGTGGGAGCCCACGAGGCAAAACATGTTACGCAGCTTTTCTGATCAGGTTTGTCCATATGCTGCCAGAGAAAGCAGGACTTGGCTTCACGTTTGGGTTGTGGTGGTACTAAGGACCGTGCTCCACTGTTCTCTCATTAATACTGCTTTTGCATCTTCTCTTTCCATGTTCATCTCTTCTTGTTAGCAGTTTGCAGAGAAATCTTGTGATAGATGTGGCTATACAAAGTCCCTGGGTGTGTTTTGTTTGTGCTTTTGTCACAGGATCTTTCCCAACATTCAGCAAAAGCAGAAGGCAATTTTTTAGAATATTTGGACTGGAGCTTTGTAAGAAAACTAGGAACTTTTTTATTCCCCTTTTTGTTTTGGTCCATCAAAGGACACTTGTCAGCTTTGTGCTTTAAAATGGAAAGTTATATACTGTGATTTCATCTCCAGAAATAAGCTGTTACGCTTTTTGGTAAGCAAGGATTGTAAGAGAGGTAATATCTTTTATTAGACTAATTTACAGTCTGGAAAAAGAACAGACCAGCTTTCAGCACACCAGCTCTTCCTTAGCTGAGTTTCAGACCTTTAGCAAAGCAGTATTTTTAGAAAGAAAGTGACCCTGGGGCAAGCTGAGTTCTGTTTTAGGCCATCTATTTTACTTCAACTTTCTCAGCTAAACTAATAAGCACATCCAACCTGCCTTTATTAGAGAGATAAGCATTTCAGCAGCAAGAGTGATGGTTATCACTCTTGGGTAAGCAATGCTACTCTATTTCTGGCCTCTTAAGCGACATGGTAGCAATGCCTCTCTCCATTTTGCTGGTGAGTGCTGTCAAAAAGCAAAGACACCGACTCTGTGCATCCCTTTTTGTCTCAGCAGCTCTGCGGGGAGGGTTTCCAAGGCATGCAGAAATATACAGGGTGCTCAGCGCTGCAATTCCACTTCACACCCATGCCAAAACCGAAATGGAAGCGGGGTGATGGCTGTGAGTGTGACAGCAGAACTGGGCTTTACTCTGGAACCTCAGGGTGTGAGGATGCTCAGGTAGAAAAGGACAGTGGAAGAGCATAGCGGTCTAGTAAGCATGGTTGTTTTAAGGATTTTTGGTAACTTCTAGTGTGAGTGGGTAAAGTGGTCACAGTGAAGTGCTTGTAAGCTGGGGAAGAGTACAGAGGAAATTATGGGAGAGGGAGCTGTTGGCAGAAACGCTTCTCAGATGAGCAGGATGTATGTCTCACCATCAGCTCCTTGGTGCATCTTGTGTTCCACAGTGTGGGCCAAGTTTGAATGAAAGAAAGGAATTAGGCATTCAAAGTGCAGCTTAGGCAGAACTGTGATCTTGGGAAAATCCCTGCATGATTCCTGCTTGTCCTTTGAGAAGCTCTGTTTCAGAGGCACCTCAAAGTTTTATTAGAAAGGTTTGCATGGCTCGTTTTTTCCGGAGTTGAGCAACTTAGTCTTCCTCTTATTCCAGCTGATCAGGATCCAGAACCTGGACGTGTGTCGGCTACCAACCACAACCTGAAATAACCTATCATAATTACACCATGACGGCATTCTGGTCCTATGACAGGTGTGTCTGTGGGCACACGTGTGTCAAATTTCTTAGGCACAGTTTGGAAGGCAAGGCAACTCCTCTCCTTCCTCTGCTCCACTCGTGGCAGATGACAGCACTGATTATGTCGTGTTTTCCTGCGGGAGGCAGCCCCCAGCACTGTGCTTTATGCTCGTTGGGGTTCAGGCATCACCCCTGAGCGATGTACACTAGGGTCCCCAAAAGTGACTCTTGCAAACCCTATCTGAAAGTTTTGTATGTCTGCAGGCTGCTGTAGTTGACACTATTACTGCTGAGTTCCTCTCAGGTACTCTGGTTTTAAAAAACGGGGCTGGCCTTTATATTTTTTTTTTATAGATCTTTTTTTGTTTGTTTGGGTTTTTTTGTTTGTTTGTTTGTGGTTGGTGTGTTGTTTTTTTCCATATAAAGGCCATATGAAAGCAGGAAGGGGTCTAGGTAGATAAATAAAATGGTACCAAATGTAATTTGTGCAGGGAAATCCATATTCTCCCATTTGTGTGGCACAGTGGGTGTGCAACTCGTCTTTTCCTGCAACCAGACGTACTGGAAAATGCACTTTTTTTTTGTTTGTTTGTTTGTTTTTTTAACCTGTCTGGAAGTTTTCCTCTCTCCAGCCTGGGGATCCCAAGCAAGCAGATTCATTGCCCTGCCACTGCAACTCAATAGCTATGCAGCAACGACTCATCCGTGTCCGTGGCACAGTTTGTGGGCTAGCACAGATCCTGTCGATTCAGTGCAACATGGCTTATGAGCCTCATTCTCAGGTGGTTAATTCTGCATACATACTGTATTTGGACCTAGCAGAAATGCCTGGATTCAATTCTGGAGCTAGGCATTTAAGTGAAACATGTAGTTAGAGTTTCTCTCTGGTTTTCCAAGAACCACTAGCTTTGGCGATGGCATTCTTCATTTTACTGGGTTGTGAGTTTCTTGCTGGCTTGTAGTGACTCATACTTTTTCACTACCATGCTGGGTGAAGTATGCAAATGAGTGATAATCTGGGGATTTTTTTTTTTAACCTGAAGAATGCTTTTGTTAAATGAACAGCGTTTTTATGAAACCCCGAGATGATCTACGCAACGCTGTTCTGGATGAACTTGTACACTAGAGCTAGTAGCACTAGTGTTGTCTCCTTCATTCCTATTTTTATCTGTGATGATGACATGGTTAGTAAGTAATGGAAGAAGTGCTTCAGCCTTTCCTCTTACTCCAACAGATTACGACTTTCTTCCAAAGTAGTCATGTACATTTCACTGAAATCACCAAAAAAGTAGAATTCGGCTGAGCAGGTTTGAAGATGATGCTCTGCTGAGGCTGTTAATTGTTATTTCACTGGCCCTCTCGGATGCTTAAAACCACCTTCACACTGAAGACAGAAATTAATATACCTCCCGTTTGAAACTCCTTAAGAGGACCATCATGTGTAGCATAGTGTTGTGCTAAATTTCTGACATTTGTGTGGCTAAATTTGAATCACAGGTCTGCTACCTACTGCCTTTTCACCCACCATGGGTAAGAGTTAAAAATAGCCACTGCAGAAGGAAAAGAGATGTTAAGTTTTAATGACCCATGGTCCTTGCTGAGAACTTGACCAAGAAAAATTCCCTGCGCTCTGGCGAAGGGACACACAGACATATTTCTTGGATTGATTGTGAGTGGTGCACAGAAGGAATCCCAAAAGATGTAAAGCTTCACTGATAGAGGTGTTGATTTATCCTTCAACAACAGCTTAGAAATTTTTGCAACTTTTCTACTTAAATAAATCATTCAAGGAAGGAGCTTGCTACTGTATAGCATATGGAGTTGTCAGTATTTTTTATCTTTGAAACTACTATTAATATCTTTTGGAAAAAGAGTCACACAAAGAAGGTAGCAGAGCAGTAACAGTAAGTAGGGACTAATTAAGGGGACATTAAGGGCCTTATTAAGTGCTGCAGTGCAGGAAAGGGTAATGTTGAGCAGCTGAATTATGGAAAACATGATGAATGTTGCTGTCGCATATTTTCATTCATCAGGGCCAAACAACTCTCAGACCTTCAAGCCCAAGATCCCCTCCAGGGTTTGTCAGTGAGCCTCGCGTAAGTAAAGTGGTTTAACAAATTAATTGTTGCAGCAACCTCAGCAGTGATTCTCAGAAAGGGTTGCAAAGGGGGGAAGCCCCATTTTCCTGCTGAGGAGACAGAGGAGCACAAAGAATCCCAAGTCACTCAACAGTTTCACATCTCCTACTCTTAGAGATGACAAGATACTTTAGCATTTATCATTTTCCCACCTTTTTCTTCTTTATTTTATTTTTTTTTAATTGGATAAGGAGCAAAACCCCCTCAGCATTCTGCTGCTACACGAGGAGGTGAAGAATTAGCTGAGCAGAACATCCAAGTGGCCCAAATTAATGAAGCATTTGAAAAGTGAACAAGCTTGATTAATGTAATATGCAGTTTGGTAGTTCAGAGTAATGCCCTTCCCAGCAGACAATATAATTGTTATGAAACTAACCCTGAGTAATAAAGCGCTTAAGAAATATTCTTTGGAAAAGCTGCTGAAGAACAAGAAGTCCCAGTACAAGGTCTTTGGCTGGTATACATTGGCAAGGTTTGTATATGTCATCTATCATTGCTATTCATCGACATTCACCACGACTGTTTTGGTTTTATGCATGACTGTTTGTAGTTCTGTATGAAAATAAAGCCTAGATAGAAATTTTTGCTTAACTTAGTCATTCTGAGAAAGTTCTGGAGTTTTTCAAATCTACCAGTGTAGTTTTTTTTTTATGTAGATGGATTTTTTTTTTATTTTTAATCTGAAGTAAATTTCTTACATACATGACAATATACTCACCAGTAATAGGTTCTTGCATATTTACCTGAGTAAAACCATTAAATAACCAAAATGAGATATGTTTGATGGTATCACAAGTAACAGGGAAAAAAAGCGATGTTCTTTAAAGAGAAAAAAAAAAAGCTCATACCTCATTTGGCAATACATAATGGAATAGTGAGGTTCATGTTAATAAAGGAGAGCAGCTAAAACAGGTGGTAGTGTGTATTGTAGATCCCAATGTTAGCACTTTCACTGAAAGCATCTGAAATTACAGAATAGTGGAAAAAGAAGGATGTAAACTGCTCTCAGTCATGGTGATTGGTATTATTAGTTTAGCTAAGTTTGAGCAAATACTAAGAGGATAAATGAAGAAGAAGAAGAAAAAAATGAGAGTATGGCAGAAAATAGAGACATTGTGAAGAGTTTTTATGGCAATTCGGGGGAGCTATGCTGAATAATTAGTATTTCTGGGATATATTTGTCTATGGGCAATTAAGCTACTGTTTCACTGAACTCACTGATATTGGTGTAATATGTAAATACTGCCAGTTTTCATTTCAGGTTCATGGATAGCAATAGCACAATATAATAGCACAATATAATTCAATAGCACTTGAATTATGGGAGCGGATTTTTTTCTGCATGTCCACTAGCCGTTAAGAAAGGAAGGCAACAATTAAAAGTGATTTTGAACGTTGCGTAAAGCTGGAACTTTGCTCATTACCTGGGTTTTATTGCCATCTGGTGTCTGCTTCTGTACATCGCAGAAAGAGCCAATTGCGAATTGTTCACCATTTGTGTGCTGGTATTCATCTCATTTCAAAAAGAAAGCATAAAATTAGCAGCTGTATAAACAATGATGAGTGTATTTAGGAAATTCTCTGCTATTATATATAACGATCTGTATAATATTATGTATAATACTCTATACTAATACGTGAGATGTAAATACTCTGAGATAAGGATACATGTGACTGAATGAAGCCTAAAAGTCCCGTTGACTTCAGTAGTAATAAAAGTACAGTGTCCCACGCAGCACTGAGTATTTGCAGTCCTCTCGAATTGTAACATAAAGGCCAAAAGAAAACCTCAGATATCAAAAAATGAAAGAAGATACTTGAGATCCCAAGGTACTCTTTGAATTCACTCATTTTACTGGTTATATACGGTACAGTATTCCTCAAACCCATGTTTGATTGCTATCCGGCAAGTGCTAATAATAGGTGCTATTGGTTAATCTCATTGATTGAGTTACTTTGCCATTTAGTTTTGTACATGGTTGTACTTTTCTCAGAAATGTAAGTTTCAGTGTAAATGAAGGGTTCACCTTGAGATTTCAGTTTTGTCCTGCATAGGCAGATATAAGCGCCACTCTTGTTTAGTGTTTTTGATTTTTTTTCAATGAATTGTTAAAAGGAGTCATTAACAGCTGCTCTGTAGTCCACCTTATTTATTCCATGTGTTGGTAAGAGAAAATCCTTCAGGAAAATGTTTATGTTGGCATCCTGATCAGGTTTTTTGTAAGTATATTTTAGACAGTGAAAGGAAAAGATGCTCATTTTAATGCAAGGCCAGAAAAAAAGTTGTTTGAGTCCCTGTATCTGAGTCCATTTCTATGGACACAAACTTTTGGATGGAGATTTAATGCAATCCTCAGTCTAACAGCAGTGTAAGTAAGCATCCTGGCAATAGGAAGATCAAGAAAGGGAAAGACCCTTTTCAAGGTGACAAATCTAAATGTAGGTTTAAAGTATAATTTGTATGGGCTTTAGTTCCCTATGCCTGCCCCATGACATGTGTCTGTGTTTGGAGCGTGTGAACTAAATAGAGACTTCAACATAAAGTTTGCCTGGTGTTTAGAGCTGGTGAACAGAGAGGCTTTCCCTGCCCCCGCTGGCAGCCGCTGCAGCTGTCTGCGATGGACCACAGCATCCTGAGAGGCTTTGGCCAGAGATGAAGCATGGGTGGTGCCATCGGTGGGGCATGTGCTACCTGAAAGGAATCAAAGCCTTGACCATCCCCAAAAGGCATGTCGTCTTCGGTTATATTGCTGATGCCATGTCCACCCTGCCCGCTGTGCTCTTGCTTTGGCTTGCGATACTGTTTTCATTGGGCTATTGTGTCCCAGGTTATTGTCTGCCAAGTTTTCCTTCTTGCAAACTCTTGTACTTTAATCCTCATTTGCCACAGTCTTTTTTTGTCCTCTAGATTGTCGTCCGTGTTTCTTCAGTCTATACTGGAAAATCCGCTACGTCTGGCACTGTTACTAAATCAAATCCTTTTCAAATACATATCGTGGTGTTCTCTAATCATTCCTTACCAGAAAAATGGAACATTTTGAAACAGGCCTCTTCCTGCTATTTAAAAAAAATAATAAATGTATTCCTTCCTATCACACAGCACTACCAGAAAATGTGCTCTCCCCTTCTCTACCATGAATTTCCTCTTTTGCCACATCATTCTAGTAATAAAGAGGGTGTCAAAGTGGGTGTCGGCGTTTCTCTGAGTGCGTGAGCATCGCTGTTTTAAAGCCCAGCCTTCTGCCCCTGTGCTTTTTACAGAAAGCTCAGTATCTTTTAACTTCCACGAGCAACGTCTTCAAGGCGGCCAGCTCAGCCGAGCAGGAGGGACTGGTGGCAGCGAGGTGTGGGAGCTCTGCCAGGATTGCCCCTGCCGGGCACATTCCATACGATCCTGACGTCCTCACCGTGGCGGCTGGGGAGGTTCATTTGCACCTCAGGACTTTCTGTCCAGGACCTTGTGGACCTTGTTCACCCTTGTACAAAACCTCCTTATCTTTGCCTGATGGAACGCTTTTGGGCTCCTATTATTTTTACTTTTGGAGAAAGATGCGGGGCTGTGGATGGATGTGGTCTTTTCACATTTATGCTAAAGATAGTCCCTCTTTCTACTAAAAATACACAAATGTGCAAAATACCTTTCACTTCAGCTCTTACTCGGAATGTGTCCTGGCCAAAACCGGGACCGGTACCACGTACCTGCTATGTCGGATTTGAAAGTTAGGCTCTACATTTCTGTTTCCAGGTCTTGCCCTAAGGGAGGAGCGAGTAATTGTAATGAGTCATTAGGGAAGGGAATAAAAGGGAGTGGTGTGAGATAAAAAATTGTCAGAGTAGATAGCACAAAGTAAACTTTATACAGCACATTATATAAATCTTGGAGGTGATGCCTGAAGTGACACATTAGTTTAATTAGTCCATCACTGGGTATTGCAGTAGATGTAATGCATAAAGAGTTAATGTGTCAGTTTACATGTTGGTCCTAAATAAGAGGGTGGACTTGTACCTCATGGCTTGGTATTGTAGATCTATGGCACTGCCTTTTTCCAGCACATCAGGGGCTAAGCCAGTACCCTTTTTCATCCTGCTTAGCATTGGGCTGGAGAGCGAGAATTTCATGCTGGTGTAATCTTTGATAGCTAGAGGTCATGCTGCTGCTCAGCAGAAGAATGGTCTCTGCCACCGCCAGCCAGCTGGTAGAGCATTTGTAGGGGCATTGATGCCAGCAGACGCACTTTGTACAAAATGTGTAAGACCTTAGTTGCCATTTGTAAGCTAGGTTCTTGTAAATTTCAGTCGCGGGAAGAAATACGTTGATTCACTCGTGTTGTTCTGTGTCCGTTTACATTCCTGGCGACTATGGGAGTGTTGCCTGAGCAAGGATGGCAGAAGCTTTGAACTTTAAAGAGGTTGCAAAACAGCAGCGTGGTAAGATGCAGTGGCCCTGCTTGACCCTGGTGACTAGAGGAAACTTCCTGATTCCATCGTTTGTTCAAGGATTAGAAAACATGGGTGTGGACCAAAAACTCAAACAGGAATTGTCTTAATACCAGCTGCCTGAGGAAGCACTGCTGTCCTCCCAGGGATGGGTGGTAGCCTGAAGCTAGGCAACAAGGAGGAGTTTGAGTACTGGTTTATATAAACCCCTTAATTTATGGTACTTACACCCTAAGACTGAAGGGAAAAAATTCCTTGGATAATCGGAGGTGCTATGAAATATTTTTCCAGTGCCACTCCTCTTCAGGTGACAGTGTTATTGAGAAACTGTTCTTACTGTAGGTGACAAAATTATCTACTGCGGGATATCAGCAAAGAGATAGTAGCAGGATTAAAACCATTTATATACTAATTTAATAGCAAATAATCTCTGTTTTTAAGATAAGAAATGGTTAAAATACCAGCAGACTAAAATTCCACTGAAATCAAAGAAGCTTCTAGTGCTTGGCTTTCCAAAATAGCCAAGTATCCAGTATGCTGTGGGGTTATGGAAATTTTCTGATTTACCAAGAAGCATGAAGTAGAAACCTTAATCATAGAATCATAGAATGGTTTAGGCTTGAAGGGACCTTAAAGATCATCTCGTTCCAGCCTCCCTGCCCTGGGCAGGGACACCTCCCACCAGCCCAGGTTGCTCCAAGCCCCGTCCAACCTGGCCTTGAACCCCTCCAGGGATGGGGCAGCCACAGCTTCTCTGGGCAACCTGGGTCAGGGGCTCACCACCCTGAGAATGAAAAATTTCTTCCTAATCTCTAATCTAAATCTACCCTCTTCCAGTTTGAAGCCATTATTCCTCATCCTATCACTACATGCCCTTGTAAAAAGTCCATCTCCAGCTTTCTTGTAGGCCCCCTTCAGGTACTGGCAGGCCATGACAAGGTCTCCCTGGAGCCTTCTCTTCTCCAGGCTGGACAACCCCAACTCTCTCAGCCTCGGATCATCTCTGGGGCCTTCTCTGGCCCCAGTCCAACAGCTCCGTGTACTTCTGCTGTTGGTGCCCCAGAGCTGGAGGCAGCACTGCAGGGGGGCCTCACAGAGCGGAGCAGAGGGGCAGAATCCCCTCCTCGCCCTGCTGCCCAGGCTGCTGGGGATGAGCCCAGGCTGCGGGGGGTTTCTGTGCTGCCAGGGCACATTGTGGGTGAATGTTGAGCTTCTTGTCCAACAACACCCCCAAGTCCTTCTCCTCAGGGCTGCTCTCAAGCCATTCTCTGCCCAGCCTGGATTTCTGCCTGGGGTTGCCATGACCCAGGTGCGGGACCTTGCGCTTGGCCTGAACTTCATGAGGTTCGCACAGGCCCACCTCTCAAGCCTGTCCAGGTCCCTCTGGATGACATCCCTTCCCTCCAGTGCGTCAACCGTGCCACACAGTCATCGGCAGGTCATCGGCAGGTCATTGGCAACTTGCTGAGGGTGCACTCATCACAGGTCTTCTGCTTATGATCTTGTAAACTAAATAGAAGTAAATTTCCTTGTAGTCTTCATATTCCATGAATTCCCCCAGCTTTTCTCCCCAAGCACATTTTGTCCAGCTTGCCTGGAAAAATACATACAGAGGAAAAGGCAGTCTTGTTCTTCCTGTGCTACCTGGATTTATTCTGTTTGTTACATTAGATGCTTCAGTAGCTTTGTCACATTGATATTCATGTAGTTCTCTAGAGGAATTTGACATAGGTACAATCTAGAGAATGAAGATAAACTTCGAAATTCTTTTGTTAATAAAAATGTGTGGTCGCCTTTGAGGACACCTCAAAGCACCTAAGGTAGATTGCTCAATAAGACACTGTAGTGAAAAATATATGCATACAGAACAGGAGCCTACAATGTATACTATTAAAAACCAAAATTGCATCATTTTTTCTAGCCTTCTAGATATGTGAAATGGGCAAGGAATTAGCTTACCATGAAACTTGGCAGATTTTTCCAGGTCATCACACTGCTGGTCAACAATACGCTTGTCAAGGTAGGAATAGCAAAAGCCTTGAATAAAATGTAAAGCTTCCTTTTCTGTGCTTCTTTTGCCTTTTCTTTGATGAACTCTAAATTCTGACTGCCAGTGGTGGGACCTACGGCTGTAATGGAACATGAGTTTCTAAAGCACACCGTGTTTCCTTGCACGGAAATGACAGTAGAAACGCAAAAGCAAATACCTGTGGTGGGACCTATAATTCAAGCGAAACACGTGTTTCTAAAGCGCGTTGTGTCCTTCGAATGGAAGTCACAATATAAAAGTGAAAGCAAACACCTGTTTTTTGAGCAAATAGTTCTAGATTGCATCAAAGCCTGAAGCAATGCAACAATTTTTAGTTGCCTTTCCAGGCTGATGCTGGCAGGGTTCTGTCTAAGCAGTTTGTGCTTGTACACTGTACTGTTAAAACTCAGTAACTGCAAAGGCCACAAATATTTTTTGTCCCTTTCCAGGGACTTAGTTTTCTGCATGGTCTTTCTGTAACTATTTCAGGAAGTGATTTCTCTCCCATTGTGCAAATGGCATCTCCTTGGCCATTCCTTATCGACTTGTCTGGCCAGTTCTCTTTCCTTCTGCTGAACCTTCAGCCAAATGTTTCAATATACGTTACTCGCATCCACTTGGTTGTGCGCTCATTCCTGTTGTGATGGTCTGGGGTAATTCTCCAGTTTTTCCAAAATTGGCTTATAAGTATCATAACAGGAAAAATACCATATAAAAGCAAACCAGATTCTGCCTTGATTGGTCAGGGTTGTCCCTCACTTGATTTTAATGATGATGATGTAATGCAAATGGAACTAAATAAGTTTTAATTTTTGCCAGCTTTCTGTATTGGAGCAGGTCTTTACTAAAAATTGCATCCGTGTTTTACTACGATTGAGGAAGCTTACTTAGATGTAATTGCCTATTTATTTATAATAATAAATAAATATTAATTTACAATAACATATTATCATATTTATAATAATAAATTATATTTTTATTTATAATAACATTAATTGTATCCTTAATTACAATTAATTATAATAAAAATATAAATATCAATAATAAACCAAAAATAGGTTAAATAAATTGATTATTTAAAATGGGTACCACAGCCTGCTTTCGAGTTGATGGTGTAATAATGTGTGCAAAGCCTCCGTGCCCCTGTACTTTGCATTTAGGGTCAGCAGCAGTCGGGTAGCCAGTACCACAAAGGCGTATGTATATCGCTCTGGAAATGCGTCCCCTTGTGTATTAATAGTCCCGCTATTTACGTACCAACAATGGTAAGCTCGGAGCACGAATCATTTAGTCAGGACTCAAATACTTCATATTCCTTCCTACACACGCTGTTCTCATTTGTTTCATTAGCTGCTCCATTATTGTATAGTTAGTTACCTTTGCTGTTTCGTGATTTCTATGCTTTTATTTGATTATGTTTCCCCACACCATGCCTGCTGCAGTTACTTGGTCTTACATGTGCTTTCAAGCTGTGCTGTTATTGAACCTCATCTGAAGGCAAGCCCTAAGGCCCTACTCCTGCAAGGTAGAGGTTGTTGATTGCTTTTCCAAGCAAACGCTTTCCAAACAAGTTCCCCTGTCAATTGTGATTTGCCACAACTGTTCATGGCACGCTTGTGTTGCAAAGATAACTCTTCTTTTGAAGTTCAAATACTGGTACTGAAGTCTCTCCATAATTTATTAACTAGATATTGACTTAAATATCAAGATAAATTAAGTGCAGGCAATTTTTTAACCACTATTTAGGTTCAATAAAATACAATGTTTATAACAGAAGCTGCCACCTTTGAGCCAGACGAAATGTAAGGATAAGGACCTTATTTCAAGAAGGTCCTTGGTTAGGGTTTCAACTGCTATCTTCCATTTTGCATGGAAAACCCAACAAACCAAGCTTTTTAAAAGCAGATAAGAGGTACCACAGAGATAGTGCTAAGTTAGGCACTGTCGTAGAAGAGGACGCATAAAAGGAATTATACAGCATCAGGTTGCTGCTTGGCCTAATTAAGGTTTTGGATGTTACTTGCATCGGCAGGACATTTTTGCATCTCAGAAAATTTAAGAGTGCTGCCTTTGAATTATTGAAACACATGAGCTGGAAATGTGGTGGTGTGGTTCTTAGGTGGAAAGAAGTATAATTTTCTTCTCCAGCCTCGCTCAGCAGGTCCTTGCAGAAGAACTGCAGCGGGCTGCTGAGTTTATAGGCGCAAGAAATACCTCACCCAGGGGCTGAAGCCTCAGCGCAGCCTGCAGCAATAGCATTAAATATGCAGATCGGCCGTGATGGAAGTGTGCGTAGGCTACAGAAGAAGGCATTTTCCTGCCTTCTTCTTATCTTCTAGCAATAAAACAGACCCCATTTTATCGCTAACCACAGTTCTCTTTTTTTCCAAGTTATGCTTCTTTCATGTTAATTAGGCCAAAAGCTCATCAGGGGAAGAGGCTGCGATTCCTCTTGTATGTATACGGCTCGGGGCTGTGAGTCTCAGAGTAGATATGGGAATGGAAGAAGGATACGTGTCTTGGTGTGTGTGTTAATTTTATTCTACAGCTAACAAAGTTCAATAATTCATTCACCTGTCAGCCGGATTTTCCCTTCAATGAACACTGACATTATTTTCCTTCCCTGTTTTCCTTTTTTCTAATGTAGTGTTTTCTCTCTAGGTTGTCCCCTGGGACACATTTCTGTCTCTGTGTATCTTTCCCGTTATAGTATTGCTTTCGTCTTTGCCCATTCACTTTTCTCCTCTGTTTATTCCTGAGGTGGGATCTCCTGTGTGGCTTTTCTGCTCTGCCGTCACTGTATTTCTGTATTTTATTTACCTTTACTTTTTGTCTTTATCTTTTCCCTTTCCTCCTGTCTCAACAGTATAGTCTGTCTCTCTGCCCGTTATACATCTGCTGCCGCTCTTCATCTTCCCATATGCTGTTTCTGGACTAAATCCAAAAAAGTTCCTGTGGTGCCCCAGCAGCGAGAGCTGCAATACTGAACTTCTGCGTACCTGCTACGGGACAGCGAGGCCGACCCTTTGTTAAGCCCAGGAGGGTAGATCAACTTCCCGAGAAGGATCCAGAGCCTCTAAAATTTTGAGCTGCCTGAGGCAGTTAGTGTGGGAGGTAGGATGTCAGACACAGCGTACGTACTAAAATGTATGTTTCAGAAGCACAGCAGAGCTCAGTCCTTGCTTTTACCCAGCATGAGTAGTTTTTCTACCTATATCATGACCTTTTTGCAGCACATGCCACTTGGCTTGGCAGTCCCCTCCTCATCCTAAGGTGCTAAAACTTGCAGCTCTACCCTTGGCAGGAATGGAGACTTCTCCATTTACTAGTTACTATGAGATGCGGGTGCTTTTAACTCCTTTTTTTTTTTTTTCTTTTACCTGTGTATGAAATAATTCAAGATTCATTAGGCCAGAGGAGTTAGTACAAACCGATAACGTGGGGAAGGAGGTCTGATTGCCCCTCCAGGAGCTGCCAAGGTTGTATATGGGTAGAAGGATCATTAGTCTAGATCGGGAAGGAGGGTGGTTTCTGACGTGAGCGGGCAGGAGACACCATGTGGCACACTGCATTTACATACATGACTTTTTCCCTTCCCCCAGCCACCACTCCTTGTGTCAGAACAGCAGAAGTTTCAAAATATAACCCTCAATTTACACATTATGCTTGCGCACAGGCTGTGATACTTACGGAGTCGCTCCCTTACTGAAATCTGGATCCAAGTGTGATGCATCAAGCTTACATGAAATGGCTCTGGGCTGGATTTTTTCCCCATTTTTTTCCTCGGCAAGAAACAAGCGCAGTCAGCTGTTCACAGTACCTTCATCCATTTGATTACAGAGTCAGGTATGTCATTTTCACCAACAACAAAGTGTGCGATGGGCATTGGTATTCAGAAACCATCTGTGCCACCAGCAAAGGTTCAGCAGAGGGCATCCAAATTACCACGAGTTGGAGTCTTGGTTCCTTTTATGTAGAACAGGGCAGGTCATATTGATACCAGACACACACACGTACAGTTCCCCACAGGACCAGACAAAGAGCCAAACATTTAAATTATTTACAAAATCAGCAATTCTCTATTCTCGCCTTAAAGATTTGAGGGGATGTGGGAATGCGCTCGCCAACTGTGCGACAGTCGTGCCTCCTGTGTCTCCGAGATGGGTCCTGTTCAAACCCTCAAAGCAAACTCCCGTCCCTTATGCTGAAGGTCAGGGTTGACAAACATGCCAACACAGTCGCGCTTGAAGACGTCTGCTACGAGGCGGTTAATTTCTATTAAACTTTATAAAAATTTATTATTCTTTGTGATTAAGTGTATCATCAGTCTACTTTTTTTTTTATGAGTTAAATTTAAAGACTTGGGTGTGGTGTAAGCAGAGTTTTGGTATAGCAGTACATCCTCCCAAGAATTACTCTCATTAAAAATATTTTTAATCTTACAGTACTGTGCTATAAATGATTTTGAAATGTTTATGATTTTAAAATGAGCAATTCCCTGTCTGTTGACTGCAGAGTTACACTGCTGTGTTTCTGGTTGGAGTTTAAAAACAAAACAGTTACTGATTATCCAACTTCTACCACTAATTCTTTGAAGTGTCAGAGTGTGTAGGGTTTTCTCTTAACATTGTAAGTTAAAATGCAGCCTTTTTGACAGGAATTGAAAATACCCCTAGTGTATTACAAAATAGATGTTGGATGCATTATTACTCCATGGCCAAAATTTCTAAGGGAAACGTAGTATATATGTAAGATTAGTCATCCCCTTAAAGTGGCTTGGGTTGCAATGTGGTATCCCCTGGAGAGTCTGGATCAATCAACTTTAATTATCAGTTGTCAGTTCGTCAGTTAGCCTTGAAGAGAAACTTAAACCTCCGCTCTCATCAACATTTTCCTCTGACGTTAGCATTAGCATCTAACAGTTCTCATGATCCTCATGAAATGGGATTTCAATTGTAACCTCATTATCTGCCAGTACATGATACTAGAAATGAAAATGGAACCAGAAGATGATATCTAAAAATTGCAGAGAAAGTAAAAACTCCAAAGAAACCCAAATTCTGCAAGTATGTTGCAGATCATTTAATTAACTCTGAATAAGAAAACTGTTTCTTTTTGAAGCCAAGTGCTGTTAACGAGTAATATCAGTTTTGAAAAGTCCCAGGTAGACAATCTGTGTTTTCTTAGCAGTATACACATAAGTAAGGGAAAGTAGGCCAGTTAATAGACCTAACTTATGAAGACAGAGCATTTTGAAATGGTAGAACTGCCCTCAACGCGCTTCTTTTGAGTTCTGCTATTGATCTCTCTAAAGAGGGAAAGACTTTTGAGGCATTTATAGCATATATAAAGCTGCTAAGCCAGTTTGTAAGGCTTGTGGATCCTTATTTTAAACAAGGTTATAATTACAATCAGGGGTGGAAGAAAAAGAAAAGAAAGAATATTAAGAAAAAGAATACTGAAACTTCCTAACTAAAATTTGTGGGAGGAGGGGAAAGGCTAGAGAAAAGTGTGAACAAATAGCTAGAGTTTCATACGAATAAAATATTCATAAGAATAAAAATAGACTAGATTTGGAAAGGAAATAAGAAAGTGCCATACTGGACTGCAAATGTCAAACGTGTAGGAGTATGCCAGACAAAGCAAAAGCTGAGACTTCAGAGGAGTCTGGAGGCTGTAGATGAAATGTGTTTTCAAGAAGCAGCATGAAGAACTGCACCCAGAGCAGAGAGACCTGTGTTTGTGCAGAGCCACGAGATCCACACAAAACAGGAGCGTTTTGCAAAAGCTTTTCAGATATGTATTTTACATGCCTGAAAAGAAACTATCCGTACCTGAAGGAATACATAGCCGGTAAAAAAGCCAGTAACTACAATGCAGATGAAGGAGAATTCTTTGTGGGAATTGTCCAAAGATCATTTAGGAGTGCTAACCTGAATTTGAATATCACCCTTATTATTTATAGGTTGGGTATTGATATAGAACTTAATTTTGTAACTGAAGATTAAATAAACGGTTGTTAAAGAAAGGACGTGTTGAATGCAAATAAATGAATTTAAAGTCACACAATAGGAAAATTTGGACGCATAGATGCATCAAAACCGTATATAAAAATTTACAAGTCTTGAAAAGATAATTTTGCACTGTTTCATGAAACAGAGTACTTGAATACAGGGAAGCTGGACACTAGATTTTCCTGGGAGTCAGTAACTCTTACTGCAGAGTTTGGGGAGCTGGCTGTATCTCAAAGAGAAAGAAGGTGTAGGCATGGGAAAGGATAAGCTAATTTTGCAGCAGGAAGAGAAATCTATTTTAATATTACCAAGAGTCTTTACCTTATTTTCTTGATTGCATGACAAAGAAAAGGTAAAACAATGACTAGCGCATGATTTATATGCAATGTATGTAGATATTTTAGCACTAAGCCTGAAAATTCTTGTAGCATTATATATGTTGGGATCATTGAATGTTGGTTCTGGAATATAATTGATGAAATTAAAAAATACCTCATTAGAGAATTAAGGTGTCAAATACGTTTTCATAGATGTCAAACTGATATTAGCTAGTCTTGCATACCACCTACAGTATTAAGACCTGATAAGCTACAGCTTTTGGTTTACTGTGATTTTAAGTATTTTGTAAGAAGGTATTTATTTCAAGCTTGTTAGTCAGAGTTCAGATTATCCACTGCCTAATGGTGCTGTGGAAAATGGTGACAGTTACTTGTGAAGGTCCAACAGAGCCAGATTTGTATTTCGTCTTAAGGAATAGTGGGGAAGCACTATTTATAGGACCATCAACTCCATTTAGGATAAGTGAAAAGCTTTGAATGTAGCTCCTTGGCCAATTTTTAAAAATACAAGTATTTTAGAGTATTTCACTATGAAAAATGTAAGGCTTTTGTCCTCACAGGACAAGACTTAGAGCCTTTGCAACTGTGAACTGTAGAAGAGCGTACAAAGGAGGAGGAAGAAGTTAGTGTGTCTCATAAAGTTGCTGCTTCTTCCTCAAAAGGGATAGTAAAACAAAAAAAGTCACCTGTAAGTGAAGTAGCTGATATTTACAGCTTCTTCTACAGAAAAAAAGGGAGAAAAGAGTTTGATACTGGACCTGTTGAGTTCTGGAGATACAACCAGTCAGGGAAAAGTCATTAATTGATACAACAATCTTGCATTTGAGTCAAATCTACTTAGCAATGGAAAAATACGTGAAATAGAACTGACCAGTGGTATGACACTTAAGTGCTAACTTGATGAAATAAAGGCAACATAAATCAATAACGATGAAAAATTTGGCTTGGAAGGGACTGCTGGCAGCTATTCAGTCCAACCTCCTTTTCTGCTTCAACAGTAGATCAGGTTGCTCAGGGCTTTGTCCACTTTTGAATATGTCCAGGGATAAGGATGCTGCAGCCACCCTGGGCAACCTGTTCCAGTGCTGGACCACTCACGTGGGGAAGAATTTTTGTCCCGATGTACAATTTGAATTCCTTCTGCTGTAACTTGTGTTTGTTGCCTCCTGTTCTTTTTTCTGTGCACTTCGGAGAAGGATCTGTCTCCATCTTCTCTGTAACTCCACTTTTGGTTGTGGAAGACTGCAGTCAGATGCCCCTCATGCCTTCTCTTCTCCAGGCTAAGCAATTCCAGTTCCTTTAGCCTCTACTCATGGTCGTTGTGCTCCAGACCTCTGTTTTAGTGGCCCTTCCTCCTCTAGACTTTCTCCAATATGTGGGTCTCTATCTTGCAGTTGGAGGTGTGAAAGATGATGCAACATTTCAGATGCAGCCTGATCAGCTCATCCCTCCGTCTTGGTAATACAGCCCAACGCGTGGTCTCGTCTGCCACTACAGCAGATTGATGGCTTGATGCAGCTTGCTCAGGTTCTTTTCAAATCACTTTGCTTTGTGTCTGGCAGTTTGAATTTTCCATTGCTTTAAAAAAGTGGAATGAAGTTCTTTGACCTTGTTGAAGTGAAGTTCTTCAATCGAAATCACTGTGGTTTCCAGCACTGGCCATTTAAAATCAGTTCACAGGACATTTATTTTTACATGACTTGTCATGAAAGTGGTGTTGTAAAATCAAAGAAGACTCAGACACATAATGAGGTATAGAAGCAAGGTTTTGTGAGACACTCAGGGTTTTCTGTATGAATATTGCAGGTGTTATAGATGGCTTTGCTAGTGTTTTGTACTTCTGACAATATGGGTCAGGTAAAAGATATTTTTTTCATTACACAAAGTCTGCGTTAGGTAACTTCTGCAAGTATCTACTTTTTCAATGCAGACAAACAACAT
Organism: Larus michahellis; assembly: GCF_964199755.1. Lineage (NCBI taxonomy): Eukaryota > Metazoa > Chordata > Aves > Charadriiformes > Laridae > Larus > Larus michahellis. The sequence goes on from NC_133930.1 coordinate 84,510,500, forward strand.
CTGAGAAAATACTGGTTAGTTCACTGGTTACAAAGAGAATAAAATTGTACAGAGTTGTACAAGAGATAACCTTTACTGGACTTCAGAAAGGGTGTGGGGCCACAACCAGAAGGAGGGCCGGTACAATGGGAATTAGTAGCATTACAGCCTTTGACCTGCACCTGCAAAGAACTTTTACTTGGACCATCCTGCAAATGACCTGGTGTGAGATTCACAAAATCACAGCATATCTCAAGTTGGAAGGAACGCATCAGGATCATCAAGCCCAACTCCCTGCTCCTCATGGGACTACCTAAAACTAAACCGTATGACTAAGAGCATCATCATCCAGATGCTCCTTGAAGATTCAATGGTAGTGCTGAAAGGATGGGTGGCAGCTGTTGAAATCATGTTCCTTTAGCTTTCGGTAGCAGAGCTCTGAAAATTTCTCACTAGTTGTGTCCACAATACTCTTCAATCCTGTGCCTGATCAAGGGCTTGTTTTCATGCAAGATGGGGACAGAACAAATTTGGACTTGTCATGGGTAGAGTACAGAGTGGATTTAGCGTTAAACTACTTGCACCTTCAAGCAGAAATTTGGCAAACATAGGCTGTTCTATAATGGGTACTTCTATTCTAAATAAATAATATTCTGCTTTCTGAAAGCTGGATTGTCTTGCCTCCACTGAGAAAGCATGTGTTTGTGCTTTGGATTCATCTCACCTAACTTCAAATCAGCCAACCAGCTACAGATCAGGTGATTAACAGCCAAGCTATTGACTTGCCTTTACAAGTAACGGAGTAAGATATATTTTAACCCAATCTTAAAATGAAGAGCTGCAGTGCCTCTCTTCCTGCTGGTATCTGCCCCTCACCACTGATGGTGTTGGGTGCCTATGGCAGCTAACCGGGGCTGCATACTTAATGTTCAGGTGACTGAAGCTGGATGCACTGAGTCCCACTCTGAGATAATGTCTGCTCTCCCAAATACCGGGCAAAACAGCCATGCTGATGTTCCTTGGTCAAGAAGTTGGTTGGGGGAGGGTGGAGAGGTTGGTTCCTGGCATGAGAAACCTGTTGAAAGGCCAAGATGCAATGACCACAAGAGGTCCAAGCAGAAGCATGTTCCCCAGAGCAGAAACTGTTTTCCCACCAGCTCCATTTAGCAGCTCATTAAAAAGGACAAAATTCAGCTTCTTGCCCGTTTGTAACAACCATGTAGTAAGTATGACTGGGTGGGCTCCCAGCCTTCCCTCCACCTGTATTTCAGCTCTTTGCAAGAGTAAACTTGCTCAAAAATAGGTTATGTCATTGTACCGGTCCGCAGTACCACAGCTTCCCAGATGCAGATAGTCTACGTACATGTCACTCTCAGCGCCTCACTCCTCACATTTTCCCTGTAATTTTTTTTTTCATGTGGTAGTTGGAAGTAACTAGAACATTGTCTGAGGGTGTTTCTCTTTCTGTTGCTGTTCCTGGATATTTCACATCTCAAGTCCTTGATGCATCATTTAAAACATACACCAACCGCTTTTGGGTAAGCTCCTGGGTTTAAAAGTAAATTACAGTAAATCACAAATAATTGGTATTCAGCACTCAAATAGCAATTTCACACTATGGCTTATCCCTGTGACACTTCTCCCTAAGGGTCTTGAGTACCTCAGAATATTTATCCCATCAAGTTAATGCAAACTATTTAAAATTACTCCATTTGTAGCTATTATTAAGTGTTGTGACATGCTATGATTTTTCTCTGCAATTTTTTTCTTTTAATATTTCCCATGGGAACTAAACAGTCAGAAGTCCCTTCGAGCTTAAGAAAGGGTGGATTTTAATGAACTGCCCAGAGAATGGCTGTTTGTGCTCAAGTGGAGTTAATAGGTTTCAACAGCAACCCCACAATGGCCTGAAACAATGAGGTGTTTGAGTCTAAATGGATTTTACAGTATCGTACATGAATGTGATTTTAAAATTCATATAAAAACTTTCCCATACCATGGTTGTGCATATTTCATGCGTATTTTAGTATTGCATCTTTCGCTTCAGTATGCTGTTTCTGGCAGAGATGAAGCACTTGCTGGAGCCATAGGTACTGGCGATTACTACTGGCACAGTAATTAAAAAAATGGAGTAACGAACATACATACAGTTCCTGATTTTAGTGCATGGCCATCATAAATACTATGATGGTAAAGGAAAGGATGTGTTGGTAGGCATTGTAATTACCTTTTCTCTTTTTTTGTTTGTTTTGTTTTCTTTGGTTTTTTTTTTTTGCCATTTATTTATTTATTTATTTATTTATTTATTTATTTATTTATTTATTTAAAGATTGTTTTTTTCATCCCGATACGAAACAGGCATCAACACAAATTTGGTTTCTGGGAAGATAAATGTAAAGAGCATCCCCTCATATCCACCTGCACGCCTGTCTACTGCCAACCCCACCCCATCCCCAAACCTGAGCCTTGCTTTATCTTGAAAGTACTTTTTTTGGCTAAAATCGCCATTCTTTCAGATTCATCTGGAACACAAAGCCTGAATACTATCTATCTGCTGAGATTTCCAGAGGGTGTTGCTTCTTTCATGCTTTTTATTTTTCTGGGACCTTGCCTAGCACGAGGTTACATGTGCAGAACATCTAAACATCGAGCAAACAAACCGTTACGAGGACAATTTCTTTGTCACTTGCTTCCATTTTCTGATCAATTTATACAACCTATGGATTTGCCTACCTGCAACCTTATTTTACATACTCTTATTTTTTTTTTCTTTTACCTGCGTTAGACAATGATGAATGACTCCTTCACTCAGCATAGCTCCCTAACTGTGTTACGTCTTACATCTTTTCTTTTTTCTATGAATTATGGTAAATGGCTCTTAACAAAGTTAACAGTGACACAGTGTGTCAGCTTTGGCTGCGGGATTATTTTGCACAGGCTAAGCGTCACTATTAAAGCGGATGGCTTATAAAAAAAGAAGTCATTGTCCCATTATTTCTGTATTTCGTCCCTGTCTGAGTCGTCATCGCTCTTGGTAAACAAAGGAGGGTTCACCGCGGCGTGGGCTCTCTGCGAACGGCCGTGCTTTCTGACAGCTCTGGAGATGAAAGGTCCCCACTGGCACTTACTGTAGCTGCGCTTGACGGAATCCCGCGACCGTTTTCCTTTGCCGCTCGGCAGGACGGTGGCTGGGTACCTCGTGTCTCCAGCCCGCATCACCAGGGAGCTCTGGCCTCCTTCCAGCATCTCCAGCGTCTGTATAATGTTCCGCAGCAGGAGTTTGCCTTTTATCTACAGCTCAGGCACTTTCTTCTTGCTACCCTACAAGATTATCTCCTACCACTGGCGACAGACCTCGAATCTCTTTTCCTCAGATTAAAGTCTGTAAAGGGATTTGTTTCAGAACGTTGCTGCCTGTTTGATTGCAATAACTCTCATGCTCTTCGCCAGCAGGAGAAATGGATTGAGAACCGGGTTTGCAAAATGTCTGGTGGTAAAGATGGTGGCTGGTTGGGATCTCTGCTGGTTGCGAATACGCCTTTTCATATTTAATTCGTGTTTTGATTCCTGAAACCTTCGCTAATGCTGTAGGCAAAATGTGTTTGCAAAAAATGTAAGCTGCCTCCAGTGGCCCGGGAATATCTTGTGGTTTTCACGTTTTTCAGGTGCTTTTTCACAGACATGCGTGGACAGGGTGTCAGTGGACAGGATGGAACACTGGTACCTCGACCTCGCCTTTAAGAGGTTCATTGCAGATATCATCATGCCACATACTTAAGCCTGACCGGCATGCATATAGCGCATGTGTTTATTTCCGTAGGAAACGAGAAACTTAAAATGCAACAACTAGATTAATTTCTTAAGTCCTGTAGTAGTTGTTTGGAAGAGACGTGATGTTTTCCATACTGTGACCCACAGGAGAAGGTTTTCTTCTCTGAGTTGACACTACATAGGGGTAGAATTTTGCTGGTTATTTTGTGTTTGCTTTTAAATTTTATTTTTCAAGTGAACATGATTTGTTTTTTTTTTTTTTTTTAGTTATTTAAATCTGTGTTCTGAATTTTAATTCTTCAAACACTGAAAAGGAAAGGTATTTTATGTTTCAAGGAGATTTTTCCTTTTAGAGAACTGGTTCTACTTTGATTTATGCCACTAAAATTGGGAATAGTAGAGAAGAATGCAAGCGTAGCTGTGTGCAGAAAATTAAAACAAAAAAAACCCATGACAAAAAACTGTCAGCCTCATGTAAGGAGATGGACTGGGTAGCCAGAACATAAAAAAAAAAATAAAACCTGTTTCTAAAATCTATTATCCATTTGGACTGCTCTTCCCCCAAAGAGGGTTACTCTTTCAAGTTTTGAAAAGAAGCCAGTGACAGTATTTCCAGTAAGGGTACTTTGCCGTGCTGCTAAGTAAGCAAGTACAAAGAAAAAACACTACCTTTATATTTGTCTCTATGTGTTGGGTTTTTTTTCCAGTCTTGATTACAGTGGGACTATTCATACATTTAGGGACAGAACTGAATCAGGACTCCAGTTTATCTGTTAATGTTTGCAAATCAAACAAAAGTATTTCATATATAACTTCTACTATGGAAAATAGCACTTTAACCCTTCCGTTTATGTCTAGGTCATTTATTGAAGTAAACGTGAGCTTCCGTTAGCTCAGACAAGCCAGCTGATGTTCGTGTTCTTTGAAACCCAGGCTGCACCGTGACAAGTTGCTTCGTATTCCCCCGGCGCTTCCTTTCAGTCAGGGAAGGCTGAAAGCCTGGAGAACAGGCTTCGCTTTGCCACAGGCAGCTGGGAGCGTGGCTCCGTGTCTGTTTTATCCGGCCATAAAGTGGGTCTTATTTTCGCTGTCGCAAAAAACGATTTCCAGCTGAGGGAGGCTTTGCACAGCCCCTGACCCTGTCTCCTGGTTCGAATCCCTGGTGTGACACAGGGTATAACCGGGCACAGACACCGAGTCAGCCCTGAGCATCCTCCAAGGTCAGCTGCCAGCAGAGCGCTCCGTTCCCACGTTCAACTAGTGGACGAGAGAGGTTGCCACATCGAGCTCACGGATCACGCAGGTTTATTTTGCAATAATATCACCTTTTTTTTTTTTTTTTTTTTTTTTAATCCCTCAGGGACCTATAAGCGTTCATTATCTCTTCTTGACTCATAATTCATAACAGGCTTTCAGAAGATCAGACCTACAAGGAAGCTTTTAGTTCCTTCTTGAGTTTGATTGTATTATAGTTTGAGATCAATGATGTGATCTTGCTTTGAGCTCTTGCAGTAAATAAACCTGAAAAAAAAAATAATCTCACTATAATTAGGTTTTCCCTTACCCATAACATCGACTGCAGGATTAGGGCTCAATCTAGCAATTTATTGAGTACTTATGCAAGTTGGTGAGCACTCTGAGCTCCCACAGATGTCATCTGGATTTGAATACTGATGGCTGAATTGAGTGCCACAGGAATATTAAAAGTAAGGTTTATAAATCACTCTTTCCCCTTATAGTGGTTATTGCCACTTATGGCACTGAGTATTTCTTTAACCTGAAATTGCCACTGAACACACAAATAGATTTAGATCTGGCATTATGTTAATAAAGAGCACCTATTTTAAGAAAAGCCTTGTAAAGCATCTATACAGCTCTGTTTAGATGGACGAACAAAAGAATTAGATAACCTGTTCCTTAATTTTGGAATAAACCTCCCCTCTCTCAAAATTAATGGAGAAAACACTTTTATAACTTGTCATGGGCATCATGAGGAAAGTTTATTTTTTGTCTTTTGTTTTTAGGGTCCGTTATGAAGGAAATAAGTGTTACTGGTAAAAAATGTTAAGTATACTAGAACATAGATTATACCTATATTTATATGCACATATTATTTTATGTTAAGGATTAAAAGCAGCAACTCCACAATATTTTAGTGACATTAATACGCTCTTTTTTTGAAAAGGTGTTTTGATTTTAAATTTTCAATTGGTTGAGCTAAGACGTGCTAATTATATTCCACAGCACGACAATAAGAAAAATATAAATTTTGAACCTGAATCCTAAAGAGACTATGTGTAAACACCTAATGCGGTGTTTGACATGTTTACTTTTAAGCGGTGACTGCAGCTAGAATATTTTGGGGATTGTTTGGTTCTTCATCCCAGAAAGGAGAGACAGGAAAGGAGCAAAAGGAGGGAATATTTGACAGTCTGCTCATCGTAGTTTATTTTAGTGAAGCTTGAAAGGTGAGACTCCTGGAGTATTTTATTAGCTGCAGAGATAAACAACCTCTGGCAGAGGTGAACTGGCAGAAACCGGAGGGGCTAAGCAACAAGAGAGAAGAGAAATTGTCTCAAACTTTGGTATTGCAGAATTCCAAGTGCGACACTCCCAAGAGCGGGGGAGAGCATCCCCTCCCATCGCCCCCTCCCCACCCACCGCCGGTCGACAGCGCTCCCGTACATCTGATTCATGAATTATGAGCTGAAATGTTTTGGGCCGTAACTCTTTAGCAGATGCAAATTAGCCGAGTGTCATCATGGAGGATCATTCTTAGGATCCGGCCTTTTGTCTGCTTGCTTGCTCTGTAGCTAGACTTCAGTGAACAACGCAAAAAACGAATAAACAACCAACCCACAAACAAGCCCCGACATCAACCAGCACCCCACAAAAACCTGCCCGCCCCCCCACAAGTCCCAAACAAATATTTATGTGCATGTTAAAACACATTGTACTCTCCTTTTATATTTTTTTTCTGTAGATGCTGTGAGGCTTGCTGGCAAGAGACTGAGAAAAGCCAGAACCAGTCGCGTGCATGAATAGTTACAGGAACTCCATCCTCGCACGTACTCATCTGAAAGTGCTTGCTTATGCAGGGGAAAGCAGAAGGCAGTTGAACAACCTCATCAGCAAAGCCTGATCAATATAAATATGTGATAAATTCACAGAACAGGTAATTAAAAAGAGCAAATATGAATAATGAGCATAGCTGTGGACAGTTCATTGAACCTGCAACCATTTTGTTGGGGTTTTTTTTGTTGTTATGAAAAGTTGCATGAATTGATTAAATTCTTTCCTCCAATTTTTACAATAATTGGTAAAACGTACTACTCACCCGAACTGATGGAATGTCCCTAAAAGTTACAGCGTGAGGGAAGGCATGCAAAGATTTGATTGATTTCAGTGAGCGCAGGGTTTTGGCTCTAATCAGTTTTCAAGAGACAAGATGACTTGTTACGTGAAATGAAATGAAAAATGAAAGTTTTGAAGTACGTGGAAAACCACTACTGTTTTATAAATATTAGCCTTGCTAACACATGGATGGGAATGATCTATTTTATACAGTCAGCTTTCAAACAAAATGTTGCAAAACAGCGTTCAGGCCTCGGCGGCAGAAGGCGACGACACACTTGCGCTCACAAATCCTCTGATTTACACAGAAGACGTAAAAATTATCTGTACAGGTCGCAAATTTCTCAGTTGACTACGCAGTTTTGCAAATAATAGCCTGTTCTGACCGTTCTGACTTGCAGCTCGAAACGTAACCTTTAACTTTTCCGTAAGTCAAGACGCCAGGCCGCTAATTAACGTAACAGGGCTTATTCCATGAGTTTAAAGAAAACTTCATCAGACCCATCTAACTCAATTTATCAGGTGACTTTTGAGCACGCAGCGATTTCTGACAGCAAATTGGGAAACATCTGTGGGCACAGACTTGGCAAAAAGACTGTTGCTGCCTTCTGTGCGATGATTTTAAGGCTGACAGAGTACTTGTAACACTTGAAGGTTACCCCTACATTAATTGTTTCTTCAACAGGTTCCTCTAACATACTGTAAGTTAATATTCTCGCGGATGGTGCACATATTGATTTATAAATACACTTTTCAGCAGAGCTAATAATCTTATTAGCTTTCGCACAAGATAATCAGCGCTGCAGCAAGTAATTCATGAATTTTATGAGATTGCTGGATTTCGAACTGTCATGGGAGCTGCAGACTGCATGCACTCCGTAATGCATGCATCACCACATGATGACTAATGAGGCAAGGTAAAGAAATCGAAAATTTTTTCATTCCCTCAACATGTAGCCGGTGTGTGATGCCAGATGTAAAATCATTGATGTACTTGCCAAGTTCCCAGGATCATGTCATGATTTATTCAAACTTAGACAATCAGGATTAGGTCAATCTTTTGAAAATGGTCAAATTCAAGGAGACTGGTTAATAGATAAGTAGGAGCATTGCTTATAAATAAAACATTGAATATATATTAAAAATGAAATTATTATTTACAACTTGCCTTTTTTAGGTCACAGTTGTTCTTCTCTGAAGAAACAGCTAATGACTGCAGTTCTTAATCCCCAAACTCCATCAGAATGACTTTATAATGAGACACATAAATTCATAAGAGCTATAATTGAAAGAACCGTGGCATTCTGAGAAAATAATACAAATGCCTCTGCAATGTGCAGTGTATTTTATGTGAAACAACTGTTTGACTATTTGTGAATCTTTCCTTGCGTTCTGCATGCAACACAAACTGACTGATGTATAATAAATATCTGAGGGAGAGAACGAGGTACCATATAAAAATATGCAGGTTTACACTTAAGTAATTAAAATGAGTCTGGTAATATGGCTTTCTAGGTTGTTGACGCATAGCAAGAAAGATTTAGAATGATTGAGTCTCATGTTTTGAGGTATCTGGTAAAGCTCACATTTGATTGTTACTGCATTAAATTTCTTCTCGGAAGATGTATATATTTTCCATCAAGTGTATTTTTAAAGATATGTTTCTCATAAAAATGCTTTTTTTATGACTATGGTCTTTGGAGACAGTACTTACACGAGGACATTCTTGTACCCTACATACAGGCATTTGGCTTGCTGAAATAAGAGCAGAAAAATTTACTGTAATTTACTCTCTTATCTTTTTGTGTGAGATTATGCTTTGACAAATTGCTTGATGGATCATTAACTGGAAAAGACATCTAAGTTGCCATCAGCAATTAAAGCAAATTTAGGATTTTGCTGCAAGTTCCTTCCTTTTCCACCTGCTCCTCTGGAGCAAGAAGCTGTTGAAATACCTTCAAGGTATTTTTGTTGGATGGTTACGAATAAGCATTAAAACTGAGGCTGATCAACTTGAATCACAGAATCTCAGAATGGTTGAGGTAGGAACGGACCGCTGCAGGTCATCTTGTCCGACGCCCTGCTCAAGCAGGGCCACCTAGAGCCAGTTGCCCAGGACCGTGTCCTGATGGCTTTTGTACATCTCCAAGGATGGAGACTCCACGACCTCCCTTGGCAACCTGTGCCAGTGCTCAGTCACCCTCACAGTGAAAAAGTGTTTCCTGATGTTCAGATGGAGCCTCCTGTGTTTCAGTTTGTGCCCGCTGCCTCTGGCCCTGTCACTGGGCACCACCGAAACCACCACCTGGCTCCGTCCTCTGTCCACCCTCCCTTCAGGTATCTACATACATTAAAAAGATTCCCCTGAGCCTTCTCTTCTCCAGGCTGAACAGTCCCAGCTCCCTCAGGCTTTCCTTATAGGAGACATGCTCCATCATTTAACCATCTTCATGGCCCTTTGCTGGACTCTCTCCAGTCTGTCCTTGCCTCTCCTGCACTGGGGAGCCCAGCACTGGACATGGGACTCCAGGGGTGACCTCACCAGTGCTGAGCGGAGGGGAAGGATCACCTGCCCCGACCTCCTGGCAATGCTTTTCCTGGTGCAGCCCAGGATGCCATCAGCTGCCTTTGCATCAAGGGCACGTTTCTGGTTCACATACGTTGCACCTTTGGAGCTGTAATAACACTGAACCAAAATACCAGAGAATATGGCTTTAATGAAACTCATGCTAAAAGCATGATAGTAAGTAATATTCAGTTGTAATATCTCCACAAATAAAACTTAGTTTTGGGTCTCTGGTTGTTTCGGGTGGAGTTCAGCTGCTTTCCCACATACAGGCTGCCCGCTATGTGTGAGGAGACTCCTCAGCTGTTTGCCCTTGATGCTTCAAAGGCCCCAACTGCTGCTGTTCGTTCTTCCTTCTGACACAAGACACTGTCAAATAAGATTTGTTCACTTCTGTGAAATTCTTTCATTTCACTAATTTTATACATCTGAATCCACTTACCGTGTCACAACTGAATTCCCAAATGTAGGCTATTGGCTCTGTTTCCTTGCCATATTTAGGCTCATGTAATTAAATTATACATATTTTTTTAAAAAAAATCCTATACTGGCTGTATTATATTTACTTCCTTAACATAGCACAGCTGATACTGGGATCCTTTCATGAAATCTAGAACACAAGCCTACAAGGGGTTGGTTACCATGTTGAAATATTTATAAAATAAATCTATCAAAAAGATGAGAAACAGGAAACTCCACTAATAGTGTTCTTTAAGGAGAAAAACTTACACAGTAGCATTTCATGTGTCAGTTTCTCCGTTTTTTTCTCTTCCATAATGATGTTTGAATACCTTGTCCATCTTCCAAGAAGCCAGAACGAAAGGTTGATCAGTTTCTACAGATTCAGTGGCCGGCTGTGAAGAGGGGAAGGGGTTTCATTGACCCTACACTGCTAGATAAACTTAACGCTTACTAGACCTCAGCAAACCCAGTCTCAAGACCCAAATCCACCACAAATCAATTTTTGTCAGCATTTCTGCTTGTTTTTTTCAGTGAGAGAGTGAGTAGCTGGGACTTTCTCCAAGTTCCGGACTTTCAGGGGAGCCTTCGCTCAGAAGAACTGCTCTCATACCCTTGTCTGTGCTTCTTAAACAAATGTTTCACTTCAGCATCGTCTGTGTAAAAATCCTGCTAAAATCTCATTCTTCAGGAGATGAATAGGCAGAAACACTTAAAGGCTCCAAAGAACTTTGGTTTGCAAAGGTTTTCAGAAATATTAGTTGTTCTGCCAATTGTTATGTCCTATAATTCATTGACTGAGATTAATGTCTGGGAGGATGGTGGGGAGGAGGTGGGTCGCTTTCCTATTCCTAACATAAGAGGTAACTTTTCCTTTTTCAGCCAGATTTTGTTATATAAACAGCAAGAAAAGAAATGGATGTATTACTGTAGAAGAAAGCTGTGCAGATGGAGCGAGATAGATGAGCCAACTTTTGTTTGTATTAAGGGGTGACTGTCCTTTTCAGCTGTGTCTGAATAGTAACTATTACTTTTTTTTCAGAGTTTTGCTGTTTCCCATAGGCTTTGGTCAATTCTTGCCTATTAAACTCGTGCTTATTAATAATTCTTTTTTATTCACAAACCTTATTTTTCTTTCCTTCCTTTTGATTTCTGTACACCAGATAGAAGCGTCATCTGGTTTAGTTGGCCAGGTATATGTCGGAAACAACCAAGAGCACAAGAAGTAAAATGATGTTTGTGAAGATCCTACAGCCATGTGCTTATGCCCTCATTACTGATCAATGATAGAATGGAATGGAATGGAATGGAATGGAATGGAATAGAATAGAATAGAATAGAATAGAATAGAATAGAATAGGGAAGGGGAAAATGAGAGGAGAGGAGAGAAGAGAACCAAATTGAATAAAATTTAATCAAATAGAATAGAATAGAATAGTTCAGCTGGAAGGGACCTACAATGATCATCTCATCCAAGCATCTATGTTATATATAATATATATATATCATATGTATGTAATATATATAGTCAAGAATGCTTGGCTCTGCAACTAGACAGATTATTTACTTGTAATAATAACTTGAACGGTTCCCTGTGTGAACCTGGAGTCCTTTCATGAGCTCACAGTAGGGTTTGGGCATCTCACAAAACTCAATAATCATGCTCATTCACCTGTAATAAAAAATACCTGCTACATTAATGTGGCATTTTTTGTGACTGGCTGTGATTGTGTGGAGCATTTTATAGCATGAAATATATTTTTGTATAGCTGGTGAAAACTAGAGAAACACTTTATTTGAACTCTTTTTGCTGTTACAGAAATGTTTACTTAACCTTTGCAGTTAATGTCAATGTTTTTATTACATTCTTCAGCTCCCCCTGGTGCCTAGTGAAAATTCTCGATTTCCTTCACTAAAGAAATTGTGTGAGAAATGATGGATAGGGCAGCTGACCTGCGGGGTTTCCCCCTGCCCAGTGATAGACAAGCAGACCCCAGTTTTCAACCTTTTATATAAATAGTACAGTCTGCAATGGACTGGAGTGGCTTTCTGCTGCTTTTGTTTAACTGCCTGGCCCATCCCTCATGTAAAAGCTGTTTTCCCCATACTCCGGTCTGTCGCTCTGTCTGATGAAGACTGTTCCAGTCACAAAAGGCACATAAGTAGAGCGCTAATTGAGGAAGAGTTAGAAAAGCTATCATTTAAAAGACCTGACCCAAAGTAAATGGAAAGATGGGCTTCAGTTTAAAAAAATGAACCTCTCCCTTCTCTCTTCCTTCACACAGCACGTTCTCCCCAAACCTCATCTTTGGGTTTATTTGTAGTTTTCTATTTGTAGGTTTTCTTTTTTTGTAACTTCCTATCTTTTTAGAAAAAAAAAAAACAACAACCAAGAAGTGTGTTTTCTGGTTACATAGAGAACCTAACTATAATAGTTAAAATAGGATGAATAGTTAAGAAAAAAAAAAAAGAGGAGAAAGGCTTGATGACTCTGTAGACTCCTAGCCTGATAGTGAGTATTTCAAGCTACTATTTCAAGACCTACTTACTACCGTCCATAGTTCGTTACTTTTTAGTGGCTTTATGAATTGCTTATCGATTTAGGTTCCTGTTTGTATATCAGTGTTAAAAGGTAAAACTGTATCACCATCACAGTTGGCAGGCGTCGCTGGCGTCTCTTCAAAGCTATTGATTAACTGCAGAAGGGGTTCTAATTTAGCCTGAAATGAATCCTGGGCTGCTACATTTGTTCCCCTGTGTTCACAGCCTGTGCTTTGACTTGCGTTTCGTACCATCTTCATACCTTTTCTCTGGATAAAGATATGCAGTCAGGCTGGCGTGTTTTATAAAGCACAAATATCGCTAAAGTAAGGGAAAAGGTAGAACTTACTTTGTATTCTACTTCAATGCAAGACGTTGTAAAGCATCACCTGCAATCCTAAGTCATGTTTGGTTTTGTATATACAAGTATTTATAGAAGAGTTTTTTTATAGCTTAGAAATTGGCTTTGGAAGAGTTGATGTAACACCTGTCCTGCTAACCTCACGTACAGACAGCGTTCCCATAAGCACATACGAAGTTTAAATTCGCAACACCTTTCAAAACTTAGGAATTTGCACTTACCTTTATTTTTAATGTGAAGAAATTTTTTAAAACCTATATACCATGCATTTCTAGAAGACTCATAACAAGAAGATAAAACTGAGTAAGATATACAGTTTTCTATCAGAGATAGACTTCTACTGTGCAGTCTGTGGTTTTTCTACTCAATCCTTAAGAAATGGAGACTGATGTTTTTACATGTCTCCTGCTAAAAACTATATCTTATTAATTTTCCTTTGGGGTAGAATTCACACCTACACAGAGTGTACAAAACAGAATTACTGACTAATGCTGTTAATTATATCTCTATGTACAAACAGAGGTTGCGTGAATTCAGCAGCAAAAGAAAGTTCAATAATCATTCATAATGACTGAAAGGTATTTTAAAACACCGGAACGTTTTTGCAGATTAACTGAAGCTGGTAGGCAGTTCAAACGATTTTATTATTTGTATGTCAACTTCATGCATTTCTGAACATTTATTCCTTTTCGTATTCCTAGTATAAACCTTTGGCACTTTTCCATAGAGAAGGAGAATGCATACTTGCTTGGGAAATTTCTCATCTGAGGAACATCCTCTGCGGACATCCTTTTCAGAGATTCAGATAGTATCAACAAGGGAATCAAGGAAGATAAAATTCAGAAGACAGACTTTTCTTAACTCATTGCTGAGATGCATACACACATGTAACCAAATGCGTTCTGCACTCTTCCAACTGAGACAGTAAAAATGAGCAATAGTCTTTCTGGGCTTTATGTATCGAAATAGTAAGAAGTAGACTCAAGCCTCAAAAAGCATCCAGAAAATTGCATAGTTCAAAGGATAATGATACGGCTTTACCTAGAAAAAAGGGTGATTAGGATTTTATGAGAACTCTTAACATTCAAACTTATTCACTTTGGCCTCTAACATTTAAAAATCAAAATTCATCTCTTTTAATAATTTTTATAGTGTGTCTGCCCACTCTTTGAGGCCAATATGCAGAAGAAATAATTACAAAAACTGTTCTCATATCTGTCTGAATTTGTTCATCAGACTGGTTTGCCAAGTGTTCATGCAGAGTTTCCACTGCGATATTGACATGAGAGACACAAATTCAGAGAAAAATTCAACCTGAAGGTTTCTTACTTGCTTGAACCATCCATCCATTTTCAGCATTGTTCACTGAGCTGAGTTTGTGATCTTAGATTTCTGAATACATGTCATGCAACATAACGACTTACAGGTGAGCTGTGTACAGCGGAAGGCCAATAGTTTAAAATAACACACTCAAGGACCCTCTTAATTAAATGCTTCTTCATAATTTTTCGAAAGTTTGGCATCAAGGCATCTAATGCCTTGCCACCCAAGGCAACAAAAAACCCAACCAAAAAACCAAGAAACCCCTGGCCCTTTTCCCCTCAGGTAGTGTACCTCTGAAACAGACATCAGAATTCAAAATGTTTAATCCAGTCAAGGACCAAATGCATTTTGTGACAGAAATCTGCGTGGTTTCACCCACATATCTTTAGTTGTTGAGTGTTTAAATTACTTGCTAATTAAGTTCTATTTTTTAGATGGCTAAATAAAATTTATTTGTATTATAGTGAATGCGATGTTTGGCATTTTAGACCACTGCGTTTAATCAATATCTTTAGATGCTTACAAGCACGAGTAAGAGGAATAGTATGATAAACATGTTGCTGGTGCTGTAGGGAACATTTAAAATGTCTAAATAGTAATCAATACTAAGAAATTAGGTATTGACTAAAATACTTTCATAATAAGTAATTATTGTTTTGCTCTTTTGAAAATTAGATATTTTCACTGTGGGAATAAAGAGTAAATATACGGCCATGAAATTAGGCTGTGACCTTTTGATGCAACTTTCTCCTTTCTATGAACTCAGTAGGTTTAAATATGGTTGCACAGCTGTATTATGCTCTAAACATCAATTTTTTAATTATTATAAGGTCAAGATTATAACGTATGAGATTAGCACAACCCTTTGGCCCACGTCTGTTTTTTTGTTACAGGACCTTCAGCTTTTTCAGGTTATGCTCCCAATGCTTCGCAACGTGGCTCCATTTCTGGTCAGCGTTTCCCAAAGTATTCAATAGTTGTCCAAATACTCTTTTAATAATATCTTTAGCGAAAACTTCCATGGACCTCAGAAGGAGCAGAGTCCGGTCAGCAATGAATTGCCTCTGGGCATCACCATTACTATTTTGGGTGTTCTGGCCACTGATTTTGTCCACGGTGCACGACAGATGTTTCAGCCTGGAAGCTTGCAGCATGCAAGCTTACAGTGTTTTCTGGTTTTATGTTGCTACTTTTTTAGTTCTCATAGTCGAAGTGAGAACTTTTTGGCAAAAAAACCCACCAAAAAACCACAACAAAGCAAACGAAAACAAACAAACAAACAAACAAAAAAAACCAAACAAAAAAATCCAAACCACCCAATTTTTATATTAAACTACGGATCTTTTGCACACAAAAAAAATTAGCCTGAGGAATGCGGGGAATTACTTTGGATATTATCTTTGTCTCTTTTCATTAGTTTGTCAGTGGTAAGGGTTTATCATATCATGGCAAAATGTTCCATGCACATTGCCAGCAAAGCAGTAAAATTGCTTCTTACAGGTAGCGTGTGCCAACACCTCAGAAACAATCCTGGAATGCGCCCTTTGAGGGTATGTTTCTACTGAGTGCTGCATCACCGGGTCATTTGGGCAAGGAAACAGGCACCACACACAATGCGTGGCAACAGGGAGGCTGCAGCCTTCGACCTTGCCAGATACCCAGGCGATATGGAAAATGCAGTGGCAGTGTCTTCAAGAAAAGGTTAAAATATGTTTTTAGCAGAAACGTGCTTTTTCCAGCCATCCAAAATACCTGAAATGAATAGAAGCTAAATCCTGTGACAGGAAGTAAGGAAAAAAAAAAAAAATTTTTTTAAACGTTTTTTTTTTTTTTTCTTTTTTTCCTTATTGCTCCAGCACAGTGCATATCTCTGGAACCTCTACTGAGTTCTTGTTGGACCTACTGATTGCCGTGAATGCAATATGTGTAGCACAGCGGGTGCTGTGGTCTGAGGACATTCCTGGAGATAACAGCGCCCACCATTTGCACAGGACACAGCTGGGAAAGGAGAAGGAGGTGCCGAGCGTGGAGCTGACTCCTGCAGCAGCAGCTTTGTATTTTTTTAAGAAGAATCGAGGGAACATGGTAATTTCCTTAAACTCTTAAAACATAGAATAAGCGTGAGGCTAAAGAATTTATTGCTTTTACTGGTTTCAAGCATGAAGATCTATTAGAGCTGCGCCAGCGTATAGATTGAGGTCACCTTCCTTAAATCCATTTTTTTCCCACCAGTTTTCTCAGTCTCTGATCAGAATGCCTCAGTGCAGGACGCACCTGACCAGAAACATATGCATTGTCCTTTAAGTAATATTGAAATTATTGTGACTTTATTGTCACCTATCTAATTAAAGCACTTATGACTTTGTTTTGGATAAAATCCCACACACGAAACTCATAACTTCTCATTTTTCTGTACGGGGTGCCTCCTGCCAAACACAAATAACTCAGAGAACGTAAATACATGCTGAGTATTTTGCATTCATAAGTAAGTTAAAAATACTCAAAATTACAATTCCTGCTTCAGCGTCACAATTTACTGTCATGTTGCCCAAACCACAACACATGAGAAGATAATAGCTAAATTTCAGCTATGTCTAATGGCTTGCACCAGTAATAATTCTTTATCACTTGCAATGAGCATTTCCATACCCCTTTTTAACAAATTTGACCAAATACCTCAGACTGGTTTGATGTAGTCACAGACAAAATTTTAATGGGCAAAGTGGACGTACTCACCTGAAATATCGCTAATATTGGAGTCAACGGACTTACACTTTTTTAACAAGGACCTAGTTCCATTATTTACAGGGTGAAATTTACAGGTGTCTGCCTCATCTTTTCACCATCTATGTAGAGCATCTATAGAGCAAATTAATTTGGTGTACACAGAGCGTGTGCCAAAACGAGCCCAAGCCACTCTTTTACCTCCCCGCTCTCTGCTGTCACCTAACCTAAACCTGAGACCAGACTGCATTCTTTTAGGTGACCAGACTGTTTTTTTGGCTCTTTGTGAATCTGAGCACTTCTGCATGCCTGAGCGGTGATTTTCTGGAAGTGGTTTGTAACAAGGAAATAAAATAGTTCATACAGGCTTCTGCTTTGCATACTCGTACACGGTATCTACCTCACCACCTCTCTGTAAAAAAAAAAATAATTCTGAACGAGTTACAAAAAGTAAAAAAAAAAAAAAAAAAAAGGGATCAGCCAAGTAATAATAAGTTAGAGATAGCTTCATTTTACACTCAAGAAGGTGTTTTCTGCTGGAGCGGTGTCCGTTAGCAAGCTCAGTGTTTCGGTTATGCCTCTGTACTGCTTTGAGCCGACCACAGGCACAAGAGCAGCTGCAGCATAATTCAATAAAAAAGCTAATTTGCTGACAGGAGTACACTTGGAAGTGCCTGCTGGATGTTATACCACAGAAGCTGCGCTGTGGTGTATGTACCGAGAATAGCTGTCCACTATTTCATTTTGTTCAATGTAAGCAGAGAAAATGTAAGATATTGTAAGCGTAATATGTTGTAAGACGCAGTATTGCGTTCATGGGAAGCCAGCCTGAGGGACAGCTTCAGCCGCCTGCACCATACCTACCAACCTTCTACGTAGTCCATTTTTGCATCATCTAACTTGTCTGTTACTTTAGCTATTTGCAGAGTTTACGTTCTGCTTTATTAGTTGTCAATTCAGAATTCATTTTCACTTTTTTTAAGAATGAAAGGCATATAAGGACGCTTTGTTTCTGCACTGATAAGATTATTTGTTATTTAATTCACCGGGAACTGTGTCTTTTTACAGACACAGGTGGCCACGTCATGTAGCATGTGAGACTGCAGCCTTGTCCCCTGTTTGGAAATGCCTTCTAGCCTGTGTACTCTTGAAGAAATACTATCATTTTGTTGTCTCGTATTAGCTAGAACAATATTACAACGCTAAAGAATTGACAGTTGCATGTGTTGGGATACAGGTCACAAACTTGCATATTCTGAATGCTTCAAAGCTGAGTTTTAAAATATAAGCTTTTTGGTCTTTTTTTTTTTTTTTTTTTTTTTTCCGTGTTCAGAAGGAGCATTATTCTAAGATGCTGGGAACAGGATCATCTTCTATGCTTTTTATGGATCTGAATAGGGATATTTGTATTTCTAACAAAATTCAACCCGTTCAAACTGCTTCTGAGGTAGAATAATCTGAT
The DNA here is from genome assembly GCF_964199755.1 of Larus michahellis. Lineage (NCBI taxonomy): Eukaryota > Metazoa > Chordata > Aves > Charadriiformes > Laridae > Larus > Larus michahellis. Next base: position 84,529,040 of record NC_133930.1, read on the forward strand.
TAAAGTATTTTGCCTGTTGCTTTAACTGCCTGTTTATCACAAACAAGCCCCAAACCTGCACTGAGGAAGCAGAGTGGTGCGTGCATGGGAGATGCAATTCCTGAGCATCAACATCCAGAGGACACTGGGCAGATGCTGACAGAGACGCTTGTTTTTGTCTGCGCTCTGGGTATGGTTGTAGCTGTCAAGCCAAGTCTGATGGCACCGAACCAAACTCACTCTTTCCGTTCAGGCCTGAAACCCTTTCTCTGGAAGGGAGGAAAGAGATTAAACTTTATTCGTTCATAAAAGGTGGCTTTCTGGTGGCTGTAAAAGAATCTGAAAGAAATATGACCTTAGCAACTAGCTTGGATGTCGGTAATCCAGTATAAGGCAAACTGTTTTCTATACAGTTTCCAGCAGTCCAATTTTATCAGGGAAGGATGCATTGAAAACCAATATCAACCTGTCATGGTTATCAACCTGATCTTGGCTAAGTAAATGAAACCCTCTTTGTGTCACTTGATTTGTGTGAGCTGAAGTGCTTTGCATGGAGAATTGTTTTCGGTTAGTGGTAATTTTGACTTGCAGAATTGCTGAGCCCTGGACATTCAGTGACTGATCTGCCCTACACAACGTTATTGAAGAAAGTCGTGTTGCATACTCATCTAAATTTTCCAGGTTAATCTTGGCGCTACATATCAATCACCTGATCTGCAGATGTTGTACGACAGCTGGAGCAATGGGTTTAGAGTAAGGCATTCCTCCTCCTCCTTTTTTTTTTTTACCCCCTATCACCGGACCATTAAATGGCCTTCAACTAGCCCCAATACTGCACCATACAGTCCTCTAAAAATGAGGTGCTTTCCAGCCTCACAGAAATACCAATGTAGCCTGCAAGGTATTCTGGTGCTCTCTCGGTAAAGGTATGGCTTTTCCTCCCCTACTTCTCTCCATCTGAGACATGGGAAATGCTTCCTCAATTAAAGAGTTAAGGCAAACAGGGAAAGAAAATATTTGCAAGTTTCAGTAGCCCCTAGTAGTGAGTTCAAATTGCTTAGTTGCAGGAAACTAAACTTTTTCTTGACTTTGGGGATATGGAGAAAGCCAGAAACTTGAAACATTATTTTCGCAAAATTTCATAAAGAAAAATGGGTTACACCAGCAATCTTCCAAGGGACAGGGCTCCTTCCACCTCCAAACTGACACTACAGAAAGAGAGTTATGTGTCTTCCCCTGCCCTAATTGTATTTTAAAAACGGCAACAGAAGCTTTGGGTAAATTACTACATCTTCGTCTTCCAATACTTCGGATGATATTGCTCAATTCAGATGGCACTACAGCAAAAGGGAGTCTCCCTGCCAGCCACAGGTAACACAGAACACAATTTGGTTTCTTGTAGAAATAAAGAACAGCTCTAACAGGTTATTTTAAAAATCCTATTTTCCCACCGATAGGAGTAAAGGAGCCTGTGTGGGGGTTGTCAGCAAGATCTGGCCCTAACACTTTTAATTACATTAGCCATTTTTAAGTACTTTTATTATGTATTGTGTAAGAAAAAACCTTGGATCAAAGAATTATAGAAAAAAGGTGGAGAGACTAAGCTTATTTGAGCTCTTCATAAGGGCAAAGAGCCAAAGGTTTATTAAAATGGAATTCAAATCTACTGCTTGCTTTTTTTTTTTTTTTAATGTAATAAAAATATTATCCACTTGCTGAGGAAATAATCTGCTATTTTTCTCCTGATGTATATTTTTTGTTCCAGGGGGTTATGGCTGAACAAGGCTCTGAAAGGTGTCTACAAATTAGGCCAAGCTCCTCTTCCAAAGCAAATATTTCACAAGGAAAGTACACTAAGAGTAATAACGCAAAACCTGAAGAATATAACAAGGAGATAATAACAAGGAAGCGGAGAGTTAAATTATCACAACATATTTCAGACTTGAAACCATGCCTTGCATAAAATTAATGGAAGCTTGGATACGACATATGGTATCTTCTCCCCTTTAAAGAGTGGAAGGTATTTTGCAAATTGTGGTGTGGGAGTGTGTCCTCTACAGACTGATAGTATTGTACTGAATTGCATCGTAGGTGTATTTAGTTCTGAGCGCTGCAGACTAATTGCAGTGTATTAAGCTGTAGGGTAGGTGACTTTAGAAGCTGCTTTCGTTCTCAAAGGTTTTAACTCAAAATTTGCAGTAGATCCCTTTCTTGAGCAAATGGTGAGTGATACAGGCAGTAGATTTATCCCGAGGGTCAAGGGAGAAGGGATTGGCTTCTACGTTCCCTTGTCAGATCTAGTAATGACGTCCGAGACACAACGAGGTGTGGTTTATGGTTGGAATTGCTGTACCGGACCAGGCTTCTGTCATGACTGAGACTGCGGATGTACTAAAGACTTTGGAGAACGGTGAAGGGAGTCCACAACGGGAAATTATAGAATAACCTGATCACATAAAAAGATTCTTCATAACTTAAGTTGACTCTATTTTTTTTTAATTTCTGTATGATAGACAGATAAAAGTACAGGCTGTGTATGGAGAAGCAGGAATAAAGTAGTTCCTACTGTGAAATGCTCTCAATCTAAAAGGACAAGAAAAACAAAGAATTAATGAAGGAGATACTCCTCAGGCCTGTGTTACAGCGTGTCTTTTTTTTCCACATCTGCTTTTCCAGGGGCGTCTGGCCAAGCTATTTGAGCATTAACAGCAATATCATATGCAGCATCATCTGGTGATGTGAAGGGCAGCGATGTGCTGCAGGTCGGGGTGTCCTTCACAGCAATACCCTACACTCAGGGGGGTCCAGGTACAAATTATACTTGCCTGCAGCAGCTGTGAATTATCACTTGACTGAATGTTTGACTGCAAAATTAGTTCAGACTTCTCAACATTTGCAGTTTAATTCTTTTAATTTCCTGTTATTTTTCTAGTATTTCCTATTATTGTCCTCCCGCGTTACCCTACCAATTTACTTTGGGTTCCCACATCTAAGCCACTTTGAAGCTGAATACAACTTCCTTCTTCCCCCGTATAAAACTTTGTCGCAAGAGGTGTAAAATACATATGGGAAAGGTGAACTTGTACTTACAAGGGTTTAATCAAGGTGCTTACCATTCTTGTTCAACGTTGCTTACTTCCAGCATATAAGAACTGAGTCTGTCATATCTGAAGGCCACGGTGGCACTGGAGATGAGTCTCCAGAGCCAGAATTGGAGAGAGCTTGGAGACTGCAGGAAGGAGTCAAGGTGGTTATTCACGAGGGCCAGAGGAAGCAGTTAGACAGCTGTAAGACATACCATCAACACAGAGTATTTTAAGGACAGTGGAAAAAAAACGGGAAAACATAATAATATTTAATGTAAAGTCCCCTCACGCTGGAAGACAAACGTTGCTTTCCCATAAAAGAGGTGGACTAAGACCCAAAAAGTTCTCAGTGGAATTTTTCTGCCCTACGGAAAATATGATTTTTGGTGATTTGCAACTAGCTTTTGTCACTTTGGTTGTGATTCCTTATAGGGAGAATAAAAAATATGTAGGAATTATGGAGGAATTCTGTGGTCTCCAAACACTGTCAAAGTAAATCGAATTTCTGCATTGCACAGTAAGACACAGCTGGGACTCTACTCTCTACTGGCTGCTCTCACTATTATTTTTTAGTTATTTTTCTAAAAAGTTGCAGTGTCCTAAGTTGAGTAACTTACATCATATGTTTAGAAGAAAGAAGAATTTACGAAACAAGGAAAAGTGCACTGAAAAGGCAAAACATTTCACAAGTTTTCTAATTGTGGAAAATGAGCTTTATGGGAAAAAAAAAACATTCCTAAATATTTTAACTCTCTCACAGGAAAAATGATGTTTTAATATCTCTGATTCTCAGTAGGATATTGAGTACGTACCGATTTCCAAACTGATGAAAGAGCCTTCATGTCTTCTGGGTAAATCTATGATGCAACTTCAATGTGTCATGTCACTTTTCCTAGTGAGTACTATTTGTCACACCATTTCTCTTAGCTTTGTTTCTCTATCTGTCACTCAGAGTGGGCTAACTGTTCCTGAAGAATGAAAATAATTCACCTCAGCTGGTCTAGCAGGGCCATTTTAGCTTTTGTAGGAAGACTGGTGGCCCCTCAACCCCTGGCTTGTTGCATCACCCAGATAAAATTGTTGATTTTAAAATTGCCACCAGCAAATCTAGGAGACCAACTCGCAGTTGTCCTCCAAAGAAAGTAGGTGTGGAGCCCTCTGGTGTGCATTTCTCCTTAGACTGATGGGACATGGTGGAGACGTAATCCTTCTGCTGCCCAAAGCCACGTGTACTCACAGCCGTGAAAACCCGGGTTATCAGGCTTTGACCTGCCCAGGGGTACGTGTTTATGCTTGCAGAACTATTTGCTTCAGTGGAATTTTTAACGTAAATGACAGTTAAAAGGAATTAAGATTGTCAGACTGAGACTTCTAAAGTCCTTAGTTGAAGCAAGGAATGATTTTGTAATGCCTCCCTTTTTTTTTTTTTTTTTTTTTTTTTCTCTTCTCAATATACTTACTCAATTTCGAGCAATTTTGACACTTAAATTTTTGTAGCTTATGCATTGTCAAATATTAACTGACTGAGGATATTTATAAGGAACCCGTTTCCCTGAAATATAAAAATTTCCACCCGTTCCTTCATTACCTGACCATGTGCATTTTTCCATGTCTGAATGTATAGTCCTTCTGGTATTCTGCAAGAGAATATAAAAGCAAAATTTTCATGTAAAACTTGTTGCTTTAATATTCTCTGATAGCTCTAAGCATGTGTGCTTTGCTGCAGCCTAATGTAAAGTGTTTGAAAGAGCTTTACAAGCACAAATTGTTTTTCTTGCAATTGTCTAAGAAATAAATGCAGTAGTTTTCGTTGAATAATAAATAAAAAGACTATATAATATGCAGAGAAACATAATGAAAAGAGCTTCTTTGCTTAGAGAAACCTGCTGCGCAGTTCAGATTGTTTTAAAGGCAAATTGCGGAGCTCAGCAATTGCATTACCCAATTAGGGATGCCTGTGTCCATCTCGGTATACCAAAGACGGAAAAACTCCTCCTGCTTGTGCTGTACTGTTTTTAGTGAGGCATTTTCCTCCAATTCCTTTTATTCACAATATTTACCCATCTTTCTTTCCGCCCCGGGCACTTTAGTTTCTGGTAAAAACAATTTTGTGTCTTCAGGTTGCTTTCCACAGCAATTAGTTCTCGGGTAGTGCCTAAAATGGTGCTTGTTTGCTAATTCCAGTGGTGTCTGAAGGAGGCAAGAACGGCCTTCTGAGCTGTTAGACTTTGAAATGAAATAGTAAATCAACTGCTGATAAGACATATATATCATATTAAACACAGGGAATCCACCAGAAAATCATTACACTAAAAAGCGACATTTTTGATTGATTAAAATGGTATGGGCTGGATAGTGTTAAATCACGGTGAGTGATGTGACATTACAATTTTACATATCATATTTCTGTCAAGACAATGAAGGTAAAAGGCATTGTCATCAGACGATAACGGACAATAAGAGGAATCCTGATGTTAGATTTATTGCTTGGTTTAGATTTAGAAAGAAGTAATTCTTGTCTTGTGCCACTTATCAAATGACTGTAAATTTAGTGACGATGTAAAATTCGAAGGCAGAGCCACTTATAGTTTTGACAAAGTGCCAGCTATAAAGTATTTACTGTTCTCAGTGGTTCTGCTTTGCACACTTAAATATTTATCAGAAACATGAACTCTTCTGATAAACGTTTCTGATCTTTGCTGTGGATTTTTTTTAACATTTAGATTTTTCATGAGAAGCTGATCTCCCATATTTCACAATAGTAGCAATCTTTTGCTCTCTTTTAAATTAAAAGAACAAAAAATACATTATTTTTCGTAAAGCACATTCTCAGCATATTTATTTCTTGGAATATGAAGTGCATAATATTTACAAGGCGGCTTTCCTTTCATTTTTGATGACCATTTATAGAGATAATTGGTGTCATGAATGCTAAGAAGAGCCGTAACTCATGTGTGCTTTTGGAAGTGGCAGGCAGGGAGCCTTGTCACTGCTTGCGTGCTCCTGTTCCCTCCCCTGGATAGGTTAGACTTTTTCTCATATGATTATTGTAATTACGGTCTATATTTGTGGCTGAAAGATGACTACAACACCCATATTTCTCACCTGTGGCTCCTGTCCTCTACCAAACTCTCTGCCCCAAGGAGCTTGCAAAGCAAGAAGAGTTGCCGTAGGCAGGTGCTGGTTGTGGGTGTTTGATGCAGCCCCTCGAGGGCTTTTAATATTACAAAGATGACATTTAGCTGAATGAGGCAGGGTGAAAACAACCCGGATAGTGAGCGTCACTGCAGACCTCCAGTCGACGGTGGGAATGCAGAAAAAGAAGCACGGGCAAAAGCTCTGCAGATGTCGCCGAGAACATTCGCCCGTCACACCTGCCTTCTCCAGGTCTGCTTGCACCCTGTGCTGCTGAGAACGCCGCCGCGCGTTCAATTGGGCTCATTCCCAAATTGGTTTGCCCTACGTACGAAAGTGACGGCCTAATTTTGGCTTCATGGTGGTGGCGATCCTCCCCCCAAACCTCCGCCTCCCCTTTCAAGATTTCATTACTGGTTTAGCGCGGGATATAAGTGACAGACCATTGCCTTTTATACCAAACGACTACAAAAGTATTTAGCTGCAGAGGATTAATTTTTTTTTCACATTCATGGTCAGGGAATGTGAGACTGACTTACATTAAATTTCCCATGCCATTTGGCTTTCTGAGGCCTGTGCAGTGAAAATAAAAAAAGTTTCCGTGGCCTGGATGAATTTCTGATGAATAGATAAGGCTGGGTGCGGAGCAGAGATCTGTGACCCTCTGAGGCTTGCAGTCAGCCACTCCACAGCTTCTTTGACATCAAAGGTTGCAGATTGTCGTGAATGAATAGAGCCCTTGCAAATCGCGTCTGCTCAACACAGAGGAGCTGGGTAGCCGTCATCTTAAAAAAGTAGGAGTTTGTGAATTGGGGCAGATTATTAAGGCCTTCTTAAGGTACCTTGGCAGCCTAAAATCCGTGGAAACTCTACCCAAAAGTTAGCTCCTCTCTTACAGGCTCCTTTTCTTTCCTCACACATCCAGTGGACGCAGACAGACGTACACTTCATTAAAAGGGAAAACAATAAGGGCAGCTTGTAATTAAAACTATTGAGTTTTGCAATGTACAGAGTGCCGGAGGAATATTCGAACTGCCCGTAGGAGCCGTAAAATTTTAAAATGACAGCCACACCTCCAGATATTTTTATTTTTGCAAGGAGTTTTAGAGGGCTCGCATTTTCTGTAGGCGGAGGAAAGTGGGAGGCTGGAAAGCTGTCTTGTTTCGCAGAATTTTTCTTTTCCTCCTCTACAATCTGATTACTCTGAAAGCTTGTTTGTCACAAACTTTCTTCTAGGTTGTTTGGAGGGGCATAACCAAGGTCTTTGAATGGGAGGGGTTTTGAGCATTCTGGTGGCCTGGCTGTACTTTGCCTATTCTGACCGGTACCTTCTGGATTTATACAGCACATTCATCCCATGACCAATGTTAATGAAGAAATGCCTGAAGTTAAAAAAGAAAAAAAAAAAGGCTTTTCTATGATGGATTGTCATGAAGTTATTTCGTCTATCCCTGACCATTTCATGCAGAATCACCTGGGAAAAAAAAAAATAAAAAGACCCATGCTCTTACTAAAATCAGTCCAGGTTCTTCCAAAGCTTTAAATGGGGGAAAAGTTAGGCCTTTTGCTCATGAATTCACACTCTGTAAATTTTGCCCGTTTTTGATTAGTTACTCGAAGGAAATTCTCTTTGTTCTGCTCGTGCTATTCTACAAATTGCTTTCGCTCTTGTGCGCATCGCCTAGGCCAGTTCTTCCATATATTTTTTTTTTGTTTGTTTTAGAAAGCCTTATCCCGAGCGTCACCGTCACCCTCTTCTCCCTTTCTCCAAGGAGACAAGCGACGCTGGCGGTGTCTTAACAGCCGCCTTTGGCGAGAAAAGCGGCGGAAAAGGGCCGTCGCTGTGCCGGTGCCCGGCGCTGGATGTCGCTGCAGGACCAGGGACGCGGCGAGCGGGGACGGAGCATCCTCCGGGCGGGGGGCCCGGGCGCCCCCGCTCACATCGCAGCGTTGGGGGTTTTGCTGCCCTGGAATGCATGAATTCCAGGACGTGGGAAATGCGAAAAAACCAAACCAAACCAAACCAAAACCACCAAAACCAAAAACCAACCCAGCTTTCCCCATAAAAAGAATCTTCTCGGTTCATGTTGTAAAATATTACTATTTTAGGTCTCAGAGCCTTATACAGAACTAGCTCGGGTAAAATCAAAATTACAAATTATGGGATACTAGTGTGTTTACTTACTAATGTGTTCAGTACAGTCAACTACCAGACTTGGGTCTTTGGGGCTTTGCTAATTTTTAAACTTCATCTATAGTTTTTTACCTAAAGTAAACCAAGCTGGTCTCAGCTCATAACATTTTATTATTTTATTTTATTTTATTTTATTTTATTTTATTTTATTTTATTTTATTTTATTTTATTTTATTCTATGTTATTTTATTTTAATTTTATTTAATTTTATTTATTTTATTTATTTTATTTTTTTTTCATATGTTCTCCACTTTTCACTTCCCATGCCTTCAAGTATCTTTCCTATCTATAATTCTCACCATCAAAACTCACTTTCACTCACTCTTCATGCACATTTGCAGTATTTTAAAAAAACCTCTTCACTCTTACCTACTATTATTGCTAACTCTTTCCCTTTTTTCCCCATGTTCTGTTTCTGGATGCAACATGACCTTTAGACTTTGTTTTTTTCAGCCAGATTCTCTTTTCTGTCATGTTCTTCTTCACCGTCTTGTGTTAAACATTTTACTCTGCCCACCTTTTTCCATGGTTCATCCAACTACAATCTCCCTTCCTCTTCCTCCCCACCTCGCTTTTCTTTTCCTGTCTTACACCTGGTTTGTGTTTCCTCTGAGTGTCGTCTTTTCTCATTATTTTCTCTTACCTGTTTTGTCCCTTTATTCTTCTGCCTCGGTCAGCTGAACTCTCCCCATCCTTACTGCACATCTCTTTGAAAAAGTACATGTGTCCTTTTGGACTCTGTTCTTCTCATCAGCTCAGGGACAAGGGGAAAAGGACATGCAATGACAGTTCACTGCCTGGCCAACAACTTTTGCCGCTGCACTTAGATCTGGCTTTGGCTACAGATCAGTACTGAAAAGTTAGTAGCTTGTGGTTTGCAATACAGCGGTAGAACCCAGACTGTGAATTCAGCCTCCTTTGCTAACTGGCTTGCTTTGTAAGTTGATTCTGTTTTTCTCTCAAAGACTTTATTATTCCTCATTGTTAAGTGTGGAGTCTATACAAGGGCATACATCATGTACGCACTAAACACCTTCATTTAGTTTAAGTGGTTGGAACTGAATCATCAGTAGGCATCAGAGTGAACATATGACACACAGACAGGTGATAAAGGCAGGGACATCCAGTTATAAGCGAAAAAATGCTTCTTCAAAATGTTTCATAACACTCTCCCAAAACCGATTGCTCAGTTCTGAGCCTCATTTAAGACATATAAAGTATCTTCAAAAGACCTGGCCCTGGAAGCTGAAATTTCAAACCCAAATGGAAGCTAACAGTGTGTGAGTAAATAAAAAACTTGGCTTTTCAGACTCTTACATATGTTCTATTGGTCTCTTCCCTTGCTAACATCTTTCTACGCTGCAAGCGCTAACCAGTTTTCTTTCAAGCTGATCAATCGATGTTATCATCACTAGTCTAAACTAATAAAAATTATTTCTAATGTCTGCCCAGCTTGGATTTTACTGTTTCATACGACATATAGAGAAAGTTCAAGCCTGATATTTCCAAACATACCAAATCATTAGGCCAAATCCCCCTACAGCCTTGGTTATCTTCTCTTTAGACCACCATCGCTACAATACCACTAATACTTGCTTATTTATAACTTCGCATAGAAGAGTTTGGACATAATCTTCTATGACTACCGGCTCTTCACTGAATTTTTCATTCTCGCCATTTGTCCTTTATTAATTGGGATTGCCGATTAGCCTCTAGCGCAAGGCATTGTTTTTGCTCACCCGCCAGGCAGATCAGGCGGTGAAGGATAATGCGTACAACTAATACAGCTGCGCTCGTAGAGCGGGTGAGTGAGTGGCAACACGTCATGGGTACAGCTCCATTCCCTTCCCGTTTGAAGACTTAATGGGTGAACACCTCCTTTCCTTCCTTTTTCGTGCCCCTTGATGAAAACCATTGCAGCTCTTCGGCTTTTTGTTATTCATGTAAGAGTTTTTAGCTCAAAGGAGAAGGGCTTTTTTTTGGCATCGCTAGAGTGTGTCAGAAGAGCCTTTGTTGGGATAGGGATACCAGAGCAGACAGAAGCTAGAATTGGCAGTATCAGAGTATGAACGGCAGTATGGTGGAATAAATTGCCCTCTCAAGCCTAAATAGTTAGTGTTAAGCTTGCGGTAAGCTGAACCCCAACGTTTTTTTTCCTTCCAGCAACCTTTCCCTTAATCTTTGTTATGTCTGCTCTGGATACTTTTATAAACCGTTTAAATATTCACTTTCTGAGTCCTGGTAACATCGTCTGCCACTATCCGAGCAGCTCTAGCTTCTGCATGGGCTGTCCTTGAAGTTCAGTGGTACAACTGGGACAGGTAGCCTACAGTCAGACTACGTTTTTGGGCACCGCAACAGCAATCCCCACGCTGAGCGACGCTGCGTGGCCAACGGCGTACGCACTCAACTGGATGTAAAATGAAATTAAGGTTACGGTTTTCAAGTGTTCCTGATTAGTGCCGTGGTGTAGCCCAAAGAGTCCCAAAGGCAGAATCGCCAGTGAAGTAAATCTATCTTAATTAATATATTGCAGGTACACCGACTGTAAATTTGGATTACGCGGGAAGCATACTTTTCGATGTACCAGACTCATAAAACGCTAATGGGACTGCGTAGGGGCTGGCATATTCCCACTTGCTCTCTCTCAGCAGGCTGCTAGCCACCCGTAATTAAGGCAAATAAACTCTACTTTCTCTGTTTTAAGCGTATTTGTTGTTGCTAAAGCGTCGTGGCATGGTTCGGTGGGACTGGCAGAGAAGCAAGATCAGGCACCGACAGACATAAGGGTATAAAATAGCTTACCCTTAGCTTGGGACACCTTGCCGTGCAAGTACGAGGTAAACTCAGAAAAAAGGTTAAAAGAAGATGCCAAGTCTCCTCCAGCGGTGAAACAGCCACTTTTCCTTTTTCGCTCTTTTCCCCCCCTCTTTATCTTTCCCTCTCTCCCCTTCTCCCTCCCTCTCTCTCTCGTCCCCCCCTCCCCAGCCTGCAGCTGGTAATAGTTTACAGGGCATGTCGCTGCGTTAATACCTTGTTAAGGCTGTTTCAGCTGCTGGGTCTTTGCGAGGTCAGTGTCAGGACTGTTTTGCCGTGAACCCTTGATGTGGAGGGTAAAGCCGGGGACAGGTGGAGCTTCCACCCTCTACTCGCAGCGGGGAGCCGAGCCGCCGCCAGCACCCCCTCCCGCCGCCCCGCGCCGCCGGCAGCGCGGGCAATAAAAAATAATATGTTCCTGGTCAGCAGCAATTAGGGCAGCCTAAAGAAGCACTTCTATTAATGGGCCGGACATAACATCGCCGGCGTTGCTGGGTATTTCTCAGTTCAACGGGGTAAGGCTGCAGGTGTGAAAGAGCTGGTGAATTTGTGGTGTTTGTGCAATTCTGGCAGGTAGCAAAGATCGTTCTGCAGCTCGTAAAGGAAACGTGAAAACAGGCGCAAGAGATTAAAAATATAAAATGTTAATGTTGTTGTGGCATTACGTCACTGGTGTCTGAGGCTGCTGGGCTTCTAGCACAAGCAGAAAATATTAGGGATAAGCCAACGGCCAGGTTTGAAAAGGCAGGATTGAGACATCGTTTCTCAGTTTAAGAAAATATTTTCTAATACAAGTTGGTCAAAAAAATACATATTACTGAGATGGTGAGAAAGAAAGAAAGAAAGAAGAATCTATTTTGGAGGCCAAATGCAAAAAAAAAAATAAAAAAAAAATCCACTTTTCATTCCTAGTATTTCTAGCACAGAGGGGAAAAAAAGGTGAGTGAAAACACAGCATTTTTCCTTCCTTCTTTTTCTGATTAGTTTTAACACGCAGGTTGGGTGGTCAATTTTTTGCACTCAATTGGGTGCGAGGTTAATCACAGGCCAGGCGTATTTGTGGTTTTGTAATACCAGCTTTATTCATTGGCTCTGCCTACATTTTTTAAGATCTGTTTATTTAATATTTAATACATAATTAAGGAAAAGTAGTTCTCATTAATTATTTATTAATGAGGAATACATGAAAACCAGTGTAACATTTGCATGGTGTTTGGTGGGTGCACACGTACCCCAAAAGGCAGGAATGCAACCAATACTCAAAATTAGGGAATAGATTTCAATTGTCGTATGAATCAATATTTAACTTTCAGAAATGGAACTGGGAATATAACTCAGATAAAGTCACACATTTTACAAATTCATATTTCCCTTTCGTTTTCTTAACTTCAAGTTTGTTGGTGGAAGCAGCTTTATTTCATCACGTAAGCGTCCCAGCTATGCATATTATCCGTTCACGAGAAAAGAAAGGTGTAATTGCCTTTCATATGAACATAACGTAATCCTCCCCTTTCTGCTAAACACACGTGAGATGTAAGTTAAATTCGGCAGCTAAAGCACAACCCTGACCTAGGCCCTGTGAGGAAAAGGCAAATTCTGAGAGATAAGCCCGGCAGTGTCCTCTGAACCCCAGCAGACGTCGGCTCAAATGCTATGTAATCAAAATATATTCCGCTTCTAGGGGTGGGCAAACAAAATACTGAAATTTGCTGAACAGCATGAACATCAGCAGCACTGGGCAATCTCAATTAGAAAGCATTCGGTTACTGGATATCTGCAAGCGCACACGCCAAAAGAAGGTTACGGGAGGTTTTCAAGTCTCATGAATCTCGTTGGAAATTAACAGGGGTTGGGGGGGGGGGGGGGGCAGGCCGGGGGGGGAGGGGGGAAGTCATTATTTTTCTGGTATGAAGAAGCTAGAAATTGCAGTAAATTCTGGTACCTCCTATGATAGTCTGTTTGGAGATGGAAAAGAAGAGGGGGGATTAGGCAGAGAAAGCTTGCGAGCGTTTCTCATTGTTGATCGAATTGTTAGCACAGGAAGAAAGGAAGAGAAACACATATGCCTCAGTAGTACATATTTGACAGGTTGCAGTGAAAACCGATGCTTTCATTCTTCTTGGAGAGTCCATTCAAGCCGTGATGTTGCTGCTGAACCCAGTTTTCTGTAATTTTAGACATTTGGTACACCTTTTGTTAAAGGAATTTCAGAAGCAGTAAGCAAAGCTGTAAACAAGACTTGCATTGCATTTGCCGTAGTTCGAGTACCTGCTGCAGATCCAGTAGGTGTATGGGCAAATGGTTTGCATTTAGAAGTTCTTTTTGGTTATTTACTTATGCCTCCGTATGATTGATACGTGCAAACTAGGCTCATGACTGTACAATTATGTTTTTGCAAAGCTGTCTTCTGTTTCTCCCTCTTCTGGGGTTTGGAAGTTAGGGCTTGATGCTATTCTTAGTTATGGTTCAAAAAGACAGGTTTTCTCTTTTTCTGCGTTAGAAAGTGTGTATCAAAGCAGTGACAAAATACTTCCTTGTACGGTTAGTCTCATTCTGGTGGTCTTTCGTCTACCCCCAGCAACCTTCCACGTCCTTCCCTTGCCAATTCCTTTTCCGCTATTTCTTCTGTTGCATGAATGTGACCTTGTCTGGAGCTATTTGGAACAGAATGTTGTTCCTCCCTTCCCTATTATCTCTATACCAGTGATGATAGTGGGTGGGATGAGCGAGAGTAGCTTAAATGGAGGAGGTTAAAAAAAAAATAACAAAGTGCCACGACACTTTTTGAGACTCTGGAAGTTTAGACCGAAAAAAACCCGAAGGGGCAAAGTGATGTTCATAGCCCCCCCTTTTATGTTTCGGAAGAAAAATTTAAGCCATCAGCAGCTAGAAAGGTAATGTGGAAAGGAGGTGATGAGGAATAGAACTGATTAAGGCCTGAGTAGACAAAAACGAGTGTCACTGTTGCCTAAAGTACGCATCCTTCCAAACCTTCCCATTCAATCAGCAGAGAAGACAGAACTATAGATAACCTCGGTAATAACATCTGTTCAGGATGGATATCAAAGAATATTAACTGGAGGAGCTGTGAATGCTAAAATAGCTGAGTCCTGCTGGAACTATGCCAACAAATGATAATGTGGCAGTCTCTTCAAGAATTAATATTCTTCAGGCGCTAAGCTGTCCTTGTGTATCAGGCCTGGTGGCTAAGATGCTGTATCTCCCAACACAAGACTGCATCAAGCAGATAGCGCGTGTGTGGCCAGAGAGGTCAAACAATCACTTTCTGTGCCTTCTCATCAACGTGCTTTCTCTCCTGAACCTGGACATTAAATAATTTTCTATCTCAGAAATTAATATTTTAATGCCAATTCACTCAGTTAAAATAGGCGATTTTTAACGCGGTTTGAGCAGGGTATTTTGGGTTACAAACTGGAACGACGCCAACAATGTGATATGTTTTCTAACCATGAGTGGAGCAAACGATTGCTGTTTAACTCCTCTCCCATTACGAAAATTTTACTAAAATTTCAAGCTGTTCCTAGAATTCACTTCCTCTGCAACTAACATAGTGGCACTGACAAAGTTATGATGGTCTTAGGTAATGCTACAAAAGCCCTTGAAAATTGTTCTAAACAAAGTGAGGGATGGACTACTTTTTAGAGCATAAAACTGGGAATCGTATGCTTGACTTCTGACTCACTCACTCTCTCGCTACTTTACAAAAGTCATTAAGACATTATACAATAAGTCACTGAGCCTAGATTTCTCTAGGAAGGCGAATGTGTACTGACTAGAGCTAAAAAGACACTGGAATTCCTGTCCTCTGGAAATTAAAAATAGTACTGTTCAGAACTGCAACAAAAATGACATTTTGAAATTTTCCATGTAACGAAAATTCTGACATTTTGCTTGGAGAAGGTCAGGGTGACATTTCATTGTGAAATACTGAGAGCGTTTCTGAGGCTTCTTGGGTCATCTCCAATCGCCTGCCAGGTAGGAACCCCAGGATTTGGGGGTCCTGCGTAGGGCGATGCTCCTGGGGTGCTGAGGGGCAAAGAGCTCGGACGCGTGGTATCTGCAGCAGCCCCACTGACGGGTTGCCAAGAGGCCAGATGGACGGGCTGGTGAGATGCCAAGCAGATTCTTCTGAGTTTTATTGGGATGCAGCGACAACCAACAAGTTCTCACCAAACATCTTGATTTTGATAAATTTCTATTTTAGAAAATCAGGAATAAACCCCCAACTGCTTATGTTAGTACAGTGCTTTGCTATCTGTGAGTAAACAATCTTGTAGACCAGCTAAAGATCCTTATTCTTTCCCTTTTCCTGATGATGTTGAACATTATAGAACACAAGATTGCTTTTTTAAGACAAATTGAGAAGTATGGGCTCTATACTTTTTTTTTCTTTTAAACTTTAGAGTGATTTTACTTTGTCTTTGTCATTCTGTGGCTGAATTCACTTCTCTTGGGCCCTCCATTATCTGACTGTTGCCTTACCCTTTAGTTTCTTCTTTTTTTTTTTTTTTTGTTTTGCCAGTTGTGGCATACAGTATATTTGGGATAATTCCAGAGGTTTAAGAGCCTCTCTTCCCATCTGCTTTCTTGAAACTGTGCAGTCTGAAGCGATACTGCCATCTGGGTAGGAATATGATCTTCTGATGAAATGGAATAATTTTATGTAAACTACGATGATACATTACATGAATGGGAGACAGAGATGTCAATGAAAATCTAGTCCCGCCCTTTGATGGGAGAAATCTTTCCCTGGCTTGAGCAACTAAACCAATTCCCATTCGAGTTGTTGGGTATTAAATCAAGCTCTTCCAGCAAGCTGTACTTTCGCTTAAGAGTCCTGGAAACTGCAAAAATGGAAGTTATAAGGGCTTAAGAACTGCAAACATGATCTATTTATGGTGGACCTGTACATGCAGTGTCTCATCAGAAGCAACGTGGGAGCTGCTAAGTGTTACATCCTCTCCCGGACATTGATGTCAAATCCCCGATGAATTCAATTCTGATATAAGGCCGGGGTTTCCTGTCCTTTTTGTAGCTCTAGTAAATTGTGGTGAAGACGACTAGCAGAATACCCATGTTCTGCCCTCAGCAGCAGCCCCAGGGAACGTCATGGCCACATTTTTTTGTTGTGTGCCTACCCATCCTTCCTCCAAGGTAAGGAACTGTGGATACCGGGCATGCTTGATCCATGTCCTGCCCTCAACAGCAGTCCCAAGGAACGTCTCTACTCAATCCTTCTCTTTCTATTCCGATGATGTGCCTAACATTTCCAAGAACCAAGTTACATTAAAGCCCATGAGTGAAGGTGAAATATATGGAAATGAACACTGGTCCTTGTCCAGCCCTTTGATAGTCCATGAGACTGATTTCAGTGTACCTGATTTAGACTACTACATAACAGCTAAGTTCCACCAGGATAACCAGATATCTTTGTTAACAAGGCCAATACTTACCTCCCTTCTCCAACTTCCACAATTTTTCAGGGTGAAATTAATGCTAATAAAGGTCTTTTAAAATGTTTTGGTAAAAAGCATTGTAATAAAGAAAAGCTCCAGAGAAGAGCTTAATAGAAAAACCTTTAGTTTTCTGCTGAAGAAAAACATGTATATTATCTATATACATTGTAATACTGTCCCTATTTCAGTGTGTCACTTGAACATTTTCAAAATTCTTTGCTATTTAATATATATAATGTGCTATATAAAATGAGGTTTATTGATGGGGAGAAAAATTGGCAATAGTTTAGATTGACTACCCTGGTTTGGCAAGTAATAGTTTCTACTGGCTAAGAATCAGAAAATGATCCAAATAATCCTATTTAGGTATTTCTTTTGCTTCTAAGGATATGTAACTCAATGGAGATCTGCAGTAACTCTGCAGGCTGTGACTTCACTGTCTTCGTAGAATATGTTTCAAGAAGTTCTGAATCAAACCAGAGCGGAAATTTTAATGAATTGCAAAAATTTGTGTCCTAAAAAGTTTTGCTTTCTTTTAATTACAGTGACAAATCAGCCGTATTTAAATTAATTGAAGAACAAGAATTGAAAATAAACCATGGAGAAGAAGTAAGATAGAGATGACAAAAATAGTCAAAGTGGCAAATGGGGCATGGTGGGGGGACAACAATCCCCCGCCCCTGACAATTATGTCAAAATAGTAATTTGTACTGGCCTTTTATATTTTCAAGATGAAATTAGTAGCACTCACACAGAGAACTGAGGGAGAAGTCGGTTCATTACCAAAAGCCAAAGTGGCTTTGCATACATTTGCACATCAGTGTCTACTTAAGAGAGATGTATGAATGCTTCTGGAGATGTAATACAGTCATTTCATTTCTTGCCTAAACAAACACCTAAGACACCTAAAAATGCACCAGGCTATTCTGCAGCAAAAAATAAACCAAGCAAACAAATGTGAAAAATCCCACTGCCTTTTTCAGAGGAGCCTCGTTGATTAGTTTTAGGTATCTCTGAAGCAAGGAGATCTTGCACAAACGTTACCTCATCATGCCTATGGGCTGGCTATTCAAGTAGAATAAGGTAAGACAAGAAAACAAAACAATTTACAGCACAGGAATTGATTTCTGGAACGGCACGCATGCATTCCTTTGTGCTTCCTGGGGAAACAGTGAGGAGTTTCCTTTGGTAGCTCAAAGACCCGTGTGTAGGCTGCTTTGATAGCACCGCTGACTGCAGTGAACCGGGATCCGCAGAAACCTCAGCTCTCTTTCAACTCCCTTGAGCTGCAGAAACCCGTTGGGTAGTTCTGCTGGAGCACATTTGCTCCATGACATCTGCTAAAGCTATTTACAGCTACGAGGGAAATTACAGCTGGTGACTAGAAGAGGTTTGAAGGAGAAAGTGTCTGTTAATCCAGATATATAAATTCTTCTTCCATTCTCGCAGAGGAGGTGACTTTCTGACCAGGAACTGGAGCAGCTGTTCCCAGTGCACCGACAGCATGGGAGGGTACCCAGGCTGCCTGGAGAATGTCTTCAGAGCTGGCTGGCTTCAAGCTGAGCATCTGCCCCAAGAGTCCCGAAAGCTGGAAGCTGTAGTCTGCTTCTCGCTTCGAAACCCAGTCAATCCTTCATCAGCCTTCCTTTAGTCAAGCAGCACTGTTATGCTCCAGAGCTTTTCAATAAGAATTTTAAAGTCCTGTCTGCTTAGTAATTTCAACAAACCCTCCTGTGAGGGGTGTGAGGGGGCTGGTGGAAGAAGGGGGAAGAGGGCACCGCCATTGCTCCCGGAGATTGTCATAATTTATAGGCAGCACAGAATAAGCTCATCATTTCAAAGTTTAAATAGGGTAAATTATGTGGGTTTCAGATTAATGGCTTTGAACATGCGATACCATGGAAGTGCTAACGTGATATAACGTGCTGGTGAACCATGGAGGTGTGCGCTTTGTGGTGGGAGGGCTACCCAAAACCACCCACTCTTGGAATCCTTATGGGACTTCAACAAAAACATAATAGTAAGCGGGTGGTTGTGCAACGGAGCCCCTCCTGAGTTTCTCTCCTCTCTTCCGCTTGTAATCACACTTTAGCAGGATTAGGAGTTTAAAAAGTATAGCTGGACGGCCAGCTCAAGTTTATTTTCCTCTTTATGAGTGCTTTCTGAAAATAATGGTTCTGTTTTCCTCTTTGAAGAAATCACAATGTAGAGGAGATTTTACTGAAGGTATTTGACCTTCTGGTGGACGAGTTTTGTATTTGAAGAGTGGCTGGCTGTTCTCGGAGTGCAATCTGGAATAGTTTCCATGTGTTGTCTCTGCTAATGTCCAGTAACTATCACAAAATATTTTCTCCTGGGCAGAAAATGACACAATTGTTCGCTTGGCCTTAGACACACTAAGTGCCCAGCAAGTGAGTGCCAGGATGGATTCAGTGAAGAATATTAGAGCCACTACTTTAGCAGTGGTTGTTATTCTTATGGCAAAAATAAATGTGAATATCCTCAGTGCTCAGACATTGCTGGTGATCCGAAGGCTACAGGACTTTGATTTTCTCTCTGTGCCAGCATAGAACTGATCAGATTTAGAAGGAGTAGAAGTGAAAAAAATGTGGAAGAGGGAAAGGGAAGTGCATGAACTCAAAATGCCTATAATTCAAATTATTTTGACAATAACCCAAACTGGGCAGAGGATACACAAAAGAAAAGACTTCTATACACAGAGGAGCTGATTTCTTGCAGACAACAGATTACATGATTCCTGGAAGGTTTGAATTATGATAATTCAGCATCATACAAAATATCTGAAGTTCTTTTTAATGTTAGAAAGAATTCTGCAGAAAAGCATAAAACTTAAAATGGAAGAAATTTGCCTTCTGTTTCTGAGATAAGAATGTTCCTGAAAAGCTTATATTATATATTTATTAGCAGAGAGTTCACAGATGGCTTCCCTAGCAGTTCACTTTGCAGACACACATTGCTGACTTCATGAGCTAATAGAAAGAAAACCCTTTTTCTGCATACCTAGTCTATAGTGCTTGGATTTATTAGAGAATGATGCACATAATCCCCATATATAAACCAGTCAAGGGATATTTTCTGCAAGCTTAAGTGCCTCACATGATTTTTCTTTTTTTCTTCTTCTTTTTTTTTTTTTTTTTTTTTCCCAACCGAAGGCTAGTAACTTTGGCTTACAAGATTACTGAGCTTTGTGTTCTAGTTCTTGGCATTAATTCATTCCAGAACTGGTAAAATGCAGGGTGCTGGTGTGTATTTTTCTCTCCCATTCTTCCGTGAATGAATGTCCTCTTCCCTACATCAGAAGCTATGGTCTCAGCAAGGCTTTTCTTCATTGCACTGGGAGAAGTAAATACTGGAGTACATGATTTAATTTGCCATACTTCCCTGTTTTTCTGAAAAAAAAAACAGAGGCATCCACGCTGTATTTTATGGCCAGATCGTCAAGTAGAATAAATCAGCATAGCTCTAGTGATCTTAATATGATTTCAAATGACACAAGTGGCAGTCCACGAAACAAACAGAAACTGGATTTGTGGCACATCGATTCTACGATACTGAAAGAAAATAAAAGCTGCAGAAGGTAATGTGCTGATGAGGAGACAAAGGGAAGGCCTGTAAGTTTGCATGGTTACCTTAGGAGCTATCAGACACATCTGCAAAACCATTTTTTGAGTAGTATGAGCTTTTCACTTTAATTGGAGCTATTATTTGCAGACAAAAGTTTTGCTAATGGAGGAAGGGAGAAAGGTGCCATGTGTAGTATCAGAAGGAGATAAGGATCTTCATAAAAGCAGGCATAGAAGGACAGAAGCATAATTAAGTTGGACTGACTGTGGAGGTCATGATAGAATAACAGGTATCAAAGGATGCAAAAGCAGAGAAGCGTTGGCATGGTGACTGGGAGGCACTTCAGTATTAAATATAGTACACTTTCGATGAAAACATAGAATAGCAGACTGATCACAAATAGTGCTGGATTTTCAGCGATTCACATTACCAAAACGTAAACGAAAACCTTGGTCTTCTGCAGTACTAAATCAAAATTTTATTTTCAGCTAGATATTACTTTTTTTATAATTTTATAGATTTTGAGGCTAGTGGTCACTACTGTTACCTCATGAATATAATAGGGCAATACTTTTCACCAGGTTACTCTTACTGGTTTCACTTACAGTCTTTTAAAAACTAGATTCCTGTTTTCTCTTAAAAAGCAGATTCTTGTTTTCTTTTAAACCATCATAGTCTCCCGATTGTTATTATATTATTCTGTGTAGTTAGAAGATGCTCTGCTCCGTCCTTCAATTTGGATGGTATTTCAGTGATCTCTGAAGACCAGGGAACAGTTACATAAAAAACCTGCCTTACCTACACATGGTTTATATCGTGTTTTCGTTGTTTCTAAAGAGTATTTTGAAAATAGTTGTTTATAGCTCTGGTGACTTCGAAAGCTTTGTTTTCTTAAAGCACGGGCTTGATAAAATACAGGCCCGTTCATCCATCTTTGAGCCATAAACAGGAAAATTGCCAAAGTGACCAAATCCCTCTCTTGCCTGACACCAGTTCTCAATGGTCTTTAGAAATTTACTGAAAGTCTGGTTGGGAGACAAAGCTTGTGATGCGTTCTCTGCACGAAATTATTTTATTTCAAACCGGGACAGCCTACTTAGTCCAGTCTAGGACTCTATTTGAAGTGAGTGGGCGCTCTAGCTCCCAGGTTCCCACTGACTATCATCACAGTAAAGTTCAGCTACAACAAACATAGTCTCATCTAGGCAGACTTTGAGATCTTTGTGTGTGTTATTGATACTTAATATACATATATATACATATATATATATATATATATATATATATATATATATATATATATATATGCGTGCTGGTGAGTTAGGCTGCAGCTGACTTGCATTCTTCATAGACAAGGCAAAATGCACGGGCTCCGCAGGTTTAGCAGCGTGTTACAGGTGCACCCAGAGGAATCCCATCGCAGGTGACTCCTTAGAACCCCGGTGCTTTGCCGAAAACACAGACAGGCAAGCCTTTACCTCTGCAAGAGTGGTATTTCAGTGTAAATTGCTGCTGTCATTTTTCATTTTCCTTCTGGACATCCGGAAATATTTCTATGCTGCGTTCACAAAAGCTTATATCCTTCAGAATTTTATTTTCCTTGTCCATGTACATCTGCATTTGTGTACATGGGCATCCATAAAAAATCTGCCCAAATAACTGTTTGGTGCCATTTTCACACTAGTGTTCTTTATCGGGACTATCTCCTGAGGATTTCAAGTGATATTCAACCAAAGCTGTGGCAGAGATGGTGTAACCGGCATCAGGTCAGCTCGGGCTGTTTAGATTTGAAAGGCAGCTGCTTTGTTGCACAGTTAAGAATTTTTAACAAGGGCTTGTGCTTAGCTTCCAAACTCAGCTGGGATGTCTCTAGGTCCTCCTTTTGTGCCTAATTCCTCCTTCTTAGCTTTTGGCTTGCCTGTCTGATTTTGCTTAAACCTGTAACTTCTGTGATTTAAATATTAAAGTACATTTAACTTTCAAATATTCTCCATTGTGGTATTTCCTCAAAAAGCCCCCACAAATCTCTGATCCAATCTTCTCTTTCTTTTTTTTCTTTTAAAGTAAGCTCTTTTTTTTCACCTTCCTTCAATGTGCAGATGTTGTTTTTCTTATCGTATCATGTGTGATAATGACATTTTCAGCTCTACAGTACACAAGCGTGGGGCTTATAGAGCGTGTTTACATTTGATAGGAAAGAGAATAACATGTAACTGAAGTATTGTAAAATTGATTTTCCCTCTGTCTCCAGGTATTCTTCCTTTTCTTTTTAAAGCTAACTTACTCTGTGATGCTAAACCAACTTGCAGGCACAAAACCTGACAGCAGAAGGCTTTAATATAATAATACTTACATGCGTTTTATGTCTAAAGAGATGGACAGATTAGGTATCTGTCTGTCTAGCTAATCTACCTGGAGAGATATGTGGTGAAGAAGTTTTAGTCTTTTTTTACATTTGTAACCGCGAGATGGTTATTTTCTTACAGGTTTATGGCATTTTAAGAATTCATCTGGTCCAAACTCCCATTTGAAAAAGCAGCTTTAAGGTCAAAGTTTTCAGAGGAATTTATCTAGTCACATCTTGAAAACCTCCAAGCATGGAAACCGCAGAATCTCTGGGACACCTGTTCCATTGCTTGACTGTCCTCATGGTATTTCCTTATATCCAGTTGGAACCTCTTTTGCTTCAATTTATACCCATTGTCTTTCATCCTCCTACCATGGACCGTTCCATGATAACCTCCATGATTCCTCTGATAACCTCCATAAAGGTACTGGAAGGCTGCTAGCAAGCACTCTAAGGCCACACTCTTGTCCAGGCTCAACAAGCCCAGGTCCCTCAGCTTGTCCTCACATGGCATGTGCTCCATCCAGCCCCTCACCATCTCGGTGGTGCTCCAGTGAGAGTGCTCCACTTTAACATGTCTTCTTTCACTGTTGTACACAAAGCTGGGTGCAATATTCCAGATGTGGTCTACTAAATGCTGAGTAGAGAGGACGCAGTAATTTCCCTGATCTATTGGCTATGCTGCTGTGAATACTGCCCAGGAGGCAGTAGGCTTGCTTTGTTTCTGGGGCACACTGATGACATGTTCAGCTTTCTCTTTACCGGGACCCCCAGATCCTTATCAGCACAGTTGCTTGCCAGACAGTCAATCCTCAGCCTGTACTGGTGCAAGGGATTCTTTCTTTCCACGTGCAGGACTTCACATATGTCCTTGATGAATTTTATAGGGTTTCTATAGGCGGTTAACTCCATCATGTCTTAAATGTATCTGTATCACAGAATCACGGGATCACAGAATCACAGAATGGTAGGGGTTGGAAAGGACCTCTGGAGATCATCTAGTCTGAGCCCCCTGCCAGAGCAGGGTCATCTAGAGCAGGTTGCACAGGAACGCGTCCAGGTGGGTTTTGAATGTGTCCAGAGACGGAGGCTCCACCACCTCTCTGGGCCGCTAGATAGCCCTGTCCTCAATCTTACCTTCTGTTTGCACCAATTTGGTATCATCTGCAGCCTTGAAGAAAGTGCAGTTGGCCCACTGTCTCCTCCAGGTCATTGATAAAGTGTTGAACTAACATCCACGTTGTTACTAACATCCAGGTAGAATATAACCCATTAATGAATACCCTCTGATCCTGACCATACAACCTTCTGGTTTTCCACCTACCCAGACCTTAACATCCTAACTTGGAATGCAAGAATACTGTGGAAGACAGAGTTGAAAGCCTTTGAAAGCTGATGTGAATGATGTCTACTGCTCTCCTGTCATCCATGGATCCAGTCACCATGTCATAGAAAGCAATCAGGTTGGTCTGACACGATTCATCTTTGGTATAAATCCATGCTGGTTGTTCCCAGTCACCTTATTCTCTGTAGCAAGATCAAAAATATGTTCCAAGAGAATTTGTTCAGTGATTTCCCTGACTACCTGAGACTGACTGACCCTGATGGTCCCTTTTTTTGGCTGTTTTTGAAGGTGGCTGTGATGTTTGCCCATCTCCAGTTGTTAGGGTTCTCCCTGTATCTCCATCACCTTTCAAAGATCATAGAGAGTGGCCTTGCAACACCAGCCAGTTCTCTCAACTTTCTCTTGGAGGCATCCTGCCTAGACCTGTGGATTTGTATGGATCAAGTTCTCTCCAGTAACGTCTGACTCAATCCACATCCATCCACTGCTCATAGTTCTTCTCCTTGAACCCTACCTCTAAGCACGGAAGCCTGGGAGACCTTGACAGTGATAAATGAGGCAAAGAAGGCAAGGAGTACCTCAAGCTCATCTGTGTCTGCTCTTGGGAATCGCCCACCCCCTTCAGCAGTACCCCCTGCTTTTTCCCTGTTCAGCCCTGTACTGATGATGTACCAGCAGAAGCTCTTTTTTTTTTGCCTTTGACACTCCTTGCAAGTCTCCACCTGAGCTGGGGTTTTCCTAAGAACATCCTAACACTGCGCCTAGGTAAAGTTTCCAAATTTCTTCTTTGTAGCTAGTCCCTGCTTCATCTTCCTGTATGCTGGACCTTCGCACTGGAGCTCTGCCATGAGTTACCCACCGAGCCAGGCTGCTCTCCTTATTTGTCTACTTTGTTTTCCAGAGTGTTGGGTTAGACCATTCGTGCACTTGGATGCTGTTGTCCTTAAAGACCTACAGCATCCCTGAGCTCTTCTCCTTTCGTGTTCCCAGGACTGACACATCAAATAGCACTGCTGACTTTTCTTGTTCCAGACCCACAGCGGGAATCATGGTACGCCTTATTGAGCAACTGCCTTTTTCCTTGTTTACAACTGGTTTCTTGTATTACTTGCTATGTGAATGTCAGGTTTTAAAATGTAATAATCACTTAACATCATTTGAACCTTAATATTCCCTGGCTGAGAAGGCACTGAAGCTACGTGCACATAAAATGTGCTCGTGCTGCCTAATTCCTATCAGAGTTACGGCACTGTTCCACAGTATCTCTGCTGGATGAACCAGAACTGGCACATCCATTGATTTCTACCAGCTGTTTTCTGCCAATTCCAGTTCCTGACAGGTAGCAAGCTGTGTAGCTGGCAGCAAAGAATCTCAAACAGTTCAAATATGCCCCAGGGAGGGCAATTGCTTACCCTAAGCCCATCAAGGAATCGCTATTATGCTTCACAAGATACATATACATTCACCACATCTGTCTCCTATTATTTGTTCTCGGAGCTGACAAAGGACTGAGATAAACATGTGCCTTTTTAATACTGCGCAAGAACCTGGTGCTTGTAAAAGGCAAACGTTGTAGGCATCTCGGCGAGTAATTTCATAATGAAACTTCTTTTGTATACTCTGTGAAATGTTTCTGTAGCTGAACTACACTTTAACTATAAAAGACCAAATCATCCATTTAAATACCAAGACAGCCTATTCAAGTGCTTTAAATCTAAATTTGTTCATTTTCATCTGGTGCTTTGACAGTCTCACAACACAGTACAAGCAGCCTTAATCTGGGGACCTGCTGCCTTCTTCAGTTCCTTTTTCATTTCTCTGAGAGCTATCCTCACAAAGATTGAACCAACCAGAGGATGCTGCAAAATGCTTTCTGAAACGTTAATGGACTTGCAGGAAGCCACCGTGGCTTCACAAGCTGCCTCTCCTCAAATGAACCATGCGACTGACCACCTTCGTGCTCCGAAGGTGCCTTTGCTTTGGCTTTCGTAATGGGGTAAATGCGTCCACGTTATTAGTTAATGCAGGTCAGGTGGTAAGTGGCAAATTTTTAAGCCACGACAACGCAGCTGCTTGTCATTCCCTGTCCTTCTCCGTCTTGCTTCAGGTAAAAGCGTGGTGATAAACTCGGAAGATGTTTTCTGCCCGTCACTGCTTTGGAAGTGAATAGGAGTTGGAGGATGAATAGTACTGTACAAAGTGAGCTTTATTAGGTAAAGCAGAGATGTGTTCTGGTGGAAATATTAATATGTCTCTGTGGGAGAGCTTATTTTGGTAGTAGTCTTACAGGTCTCAAAATCTGTCCAGTGAGTGCACTTTTAAGATCTTGAATCAGTTGACAGCCATTAGTATAAATTCCCGTTTCATCTCCAACCCAAAATTACGGTACGAGATCAGGCATTTGAAGTAGAAATGTGCAGGTGCCTTCTAGCTAATAAGATGGTGCCGGATCTAGCGAGTCAATATCTGGTATTATGTAGGAGAAAGACATTCGGGAAGCTTCCAGTTGGATTCATTTGGAGCTGTTCATGTTCAGAGGCCCGGCATTTGTAAGTAATGTGGATTTTTTTTTTCTTTCCCTTTTTTTTTTTCTTCCCCCTCTTTTGCTCGAAGGCTAAGCAGAGAGTACAGATGCTCACTTTGTAACTGATTTGGAGTGACAGGGGTTTAGTGTAGCCCTGCAGTTACTGACCTGAAGCATTCATGATTCTGTGCCTTAAGCAAGAAGGAATAAATTATTCTCCTACCTTTCACTGTCATTTTAAATCTGTAAAGGAACTGTGCAGTATAAAAACTTTAAGACTGTGATTCTATTGTTAACATATGATTTCTTTAAATGAGCTGTCAAAGATTAAAATAAGCTGTTGCCCAGTGCAAGTGTTGTTATTATTTTTTCAATCAGAAGCCAATAAAACATTTTATAACAGGATTCTAAATTGTATTTGTTAATTACAGTGATCATATAGTCTTTCAAATGCTAATGGTCTGACTCAAATTTCACTTTGTTTAGTTGTGTTAGAAGTTATGATTAAAGAATGGTATAGCTTTATAGTTGTTTTACTGCCATCTGTGTGCACCAGGCAATAACTATGTACAGATGGTTGTGATTCAGAGACAGGTTGCCACATGCAAAAAAAGTATGTTTCAGTTATTTTAATAAGATTTATTGCAGCAGTCACAGTTAAATGCTTGAACCTTAATGATAATTGCTACTAATCCTTCAAGAAAAATGATCAGAGTTCAGTAAACCACAAGGAGCAGATTTTGCTGTAAACTTCAGAAACATCTCACTGTAAAGGTATGCTTCATGGGTTTTTTTTAAATTTTTTTTTTTATTTGCTCTACCCCCCACGCCCTTTCTTTCTTGCTCATTTATTCCTATACCTTTGCTCTTGTGGCATTTGGTATAAATAGGCAAGAGATCATTCTCTCGTTCTCTGTTTTCCTTCCCAAGTATCAATACTTACTTATGTTGAAACACTTGGAGACTCCTGAAGTAATTTAACTAAATGGGGAAAAATCTGATATTAAAACCAGAAGATATCTCACAAAGCTCTCAGTTCCTTTGTATTAGTGATTGGGCCACGTTCAAACCCCAAACATGGCCTTTTGCTTCTCTTTCCATGACAGAAGTGCTGATTTAGATTCTGTATTTGGGTTGGCATCTTACTTCCGTACTTGACCTCTGCACTCAGTAGTCACTTCCAAAATATGATAGTCCAGGCCAAGAACTGGCGAACCTTTGTAGTATGCTAGGGATTTGCAGAATGATAGTCTTCATGAACTGGCAAGCTGAAGAAAGTCCTGTGCGCGGCCTCACAAGCGTATCACTACAATATGACTTTGTGGCTAAAAGAGCTTTGTCCAGCCTGAACACTTCAATGCTCCAAGAGACCAGTTCTTTCTCTTGAGCTTTATCTTAGACTATTCATTACCTTCTACTGGATAGTGAGATTTTCAGCTAAATGCATGTGTGTGTGAGCATGATAAATTAAGTGTGTGTGTGTGTGTTCCTGCCCGCAGAGATGCGTGTGCCCATATGCAGGTATATGGGTACATATATATATGTAATGTATACAAGTACACAGTATACCATCCTAATAATGGATGGACTTAAATAGCCGTTTGTTTTTTGAAACATTCTTGAGTTTTTCTTTCAATATGATTCCTCAGTTGGTTTTAATTTAGACAGGTACTTTTTTTTTGTGGCTGGGACAAGATCTGACATGAAACCGATAGAGAGAAGCACGTGAGAACCAGAAAAGGTCAGGAGCCCAGGAAAGCTACGCCAATTTATTTTTATGTTCCTGCCACAGTTCAGTTTTCGCTCATGATGTTACAGAAGTTTGGAATTGTAATGCATACATGTTTGATAGAAAAAGTGCAATAGATATTAGACATCCATCTTGAAGATTTCAGGAAGAAAAATGCTCGTTGTGACATGAGATTTCTGCTCGCTGCTGGTGTTGAGTTTGTTCTGTAAACTCCTATCACCACCTATACCGTGAATTGCTCTAAGCAGTCACAGAGAAATCACAGCTATTATGGCCCTATTATTTAGTAGGAGCAGCTATACCCCTAGCATCAAGTCGTTCAGTATCAATCTATTTCGCAAAGTAGTGGCTTTGTTAGCATCTAAAATCTAATATAATGAAAATGGAGTGGCATGTGAAAGAAGGATGTTTTCCTTTTCTCTCTTCTTGTGTGTGACCTCTTTTTCTTTTGTGAGGCTCTCTTGCTCTGCGGATGAATTTCAGGACTAGAAATAAAATAAAAAAAAAAAAAAAGAAAAAAAAGAAAAAAAAAAAAGGGCAGCAAAAAATGACCTTTTCTCTCATCTTTCTGTATCTTGTGAAATACAGTTTTGCAGTGCCCCAAGGTGAGGAAGGTTGTCACTTTTTGTCTGTGTGCATTATTGTTCTCTGCCACCATGAAGTTGCATTTAAGGGGAAGGGTGCTAAATCCTATTTTCACTCAAAGCTGTGATGAAACGGACTGAGAAGCTACCTCAGTTCCTGGATTGTTGACTTTCTTGTTGCTGGTTAAAAAAAACGATCGCTAAAGAGGAAATTTTTCAGTGTCCTGCCAGCTTACAAAACTATATGTTTACATGTACTTCAGGCTCCAAAATAATTCTTCTGAAATTCTCAGTTACGTTAAGAGAAGTGAACATTTTAAGCTTCTTTTTCAAAATGAGAATATCTAAAAATAAGTATCTTAAAGATAGTTACTGAAACCACGTAAGGCAACGGTTTCACAGGCATTTTAGTACCCTACACCATTTTTTATTAAACTTTATCACTTGGATAAAAACTGAATGCGTTCTTTTGGCTGATACCTGTGAATGTTGAGATTAAAAAGCAGTATTAAGAAAGTGTTTAAACACCCTTTGAACCCTCCAAAGGCATACCTGAAGAAACTGGCAACTGAAGCAGCTTCAGGCAAAGGACAGCAGATCAGTCTTATGGATGCCTTATGGTCTCTGCCACCTGCCAGCACCTCCAAAGGATACTTGTGTAGTTATTGAGATTAAGCTTTCCAGTTTGGAGAAGTGCGGAGGGGCATGGAGTGGAGGAAGAGAAAAATACTGACCCTGCCAAGATTCCCGAGTGCCCAGGAATTAGATCATTTTTATGGCTACTTTGGACCATCGGGCTACGCAGAGAAGCTGGAAGATGCCAGAGAAATGGCCTTGAGCTCCGTTGGGAGTAAGCGGTAAAATCGCGCTGTGTTTCCTTGGCCTCCTCCGCACGGCGTGCTGCCGATCAGCGAATGTGGCGGTGAGAGCCAAGCGAGGCAGGCGTAGCCTTGCGCTAGGGTTAGCCGTGTCGTTAGGAGACAGCAACTGTTTTATTAAGAAGTTGTGGAAACACTGACTGTCCAACTGGAAATTTCCAGCCATGCTGGCGATTGAGCTTGAAGTCATATTTTAACCTGGAATATTTAAGGGGTTTTAAATGAGCACGCAGAGGCTCCAGAGAAAACTGCATCCCTTTCTGTCCTAGCCTTACCTGCTGTGTGTCTGTCTCTATGTACAATAGTCTATAAATATGTGTGAGCATCTGTTACTGTATTCCTTCCCGTCTTCCCTCCAGAAGCCAAGATTTCCATAGTCTGCTGCCATGGCACTTGTATATGACATTTTGAATGCATGAAGTGCAAAAGCATGACATTTTGAATTAGAAATTAATTTAACAAACGTGTCTGTGGAAAAACGTTTGGATCCTCAAAATTTGTCAAATGATATTTTGAAAAGTTAAAAAGAAATTGCACTAAATGAACTGAGGAAAGTTTAATGCAAAAGTTAAGGGGAAAAACGTTCACCACTTGAGAGGCACCACGAGCCTAACGGAGAGGACATGAAGCTGATGAATGACATTAGGTTTCGTTTCTGTTCATCCTTCCCTGTCTAAACTCTTTTTGGGCACAGACGCTCACCATAGATGGTTCCAGTGGTGTCTGGAACTCTCGGTTGCAAACTTGATTGCAGTAGCCCCTGCAAGCTAATGTAGTGTAAGTAATAATTATTTACCATTTCTGAGATGCTGTAGCAAGTTAAAAATAAGTTAGTTGAGGATGGGCAAAGTTGTCAAATTATGTAAGTATGCAGATGGGAACGATTTGCAAATTCAATTGGCTTGCAACAAAAATCGATGCAAATAAGTACATATATTTAGTTATAACACATGTCACATAGAAGCTCAAGCCTGGTGACCTTGGTTATTAGATTGGTCTGTTCTAGAGTGAATAAAAACTAAGGCATCCCTGCATGTTATTTTAAATATTATTTTTTTGCACTTTTTGAAAATGAAATTTTAGAAGGGACTAAATTATATGAAGAAGATCAAAGCTCAAGAGTGGGTGCCAGTCCTGATTTTAGATCCACAAAGACGGAGGCTAATACTGTGCTAAGGCCTAATTAAGATCATAGAGCTTCTTGTGAGGCTTGCTACAGGTATCTTCTTGCAGGATTGGGGCCGAATGGTGGCAGTAGATAAGGAAAACTATTGCAGAGTTTACATGTTAAGTGGTACTGGAGCTTTTTCTTTACTTCTTGAAAGCAGACAGTATTTCTCCTCTTCCTGGGACTGCTAACGTGCCCCACGCCATGACGCTCTGGGATGGCAGTGAGCGGACAGGCTTTGCCTCTTCGTTGCTGAAAGCAGAGGGACGCAGTTCTCTGGGAGCCAGAAAGCATCTCTAAGAAGCAGAGATTAGGAAGAAAAAGATCTATTGCGTACCCACTCGTTTGATCCTTTTTTCTTTCTGTAACTCAGGATTTCACAAAGTATTTTAGAATAAAGAGTTTCAATGAGACGGTTAGTGTGATTTCACTTTGGGAGATTTCTTCAGGGGAGGTCTTCTCCCAGTCTTCTACGTATACCTCTGCCTTACTATGAATCGTTCTGTCACACCATGGTCTGACATTTGATGCATGTGTAACATCAGCATCCCTCATTATTGCACAATGTACAGTGGAGTAATATATTCATGTTTATTAATTTAAAATCCTGTTTGCTATGAGCAGTAATATCACTTAGCTACAGTCATTTTCCACTTCATTTGGTATCCTACTAATTTTAACTGCATGAGACTATTTGCTAGTCTGGCAGCTAAACCTTCTATCTTCTTTGTGTTTCTTTTGATTAAATACTTTTCTTTTTTTTTTTTAAAGTACTGACAGAAACATAGAAGATTTTAATATCTGACCCTTTTGAGATCTCCTAGTCTTAGCCCGCAGACATTCTTTGTCTCTGTATGCAAACTCTATGTACTTCACAAACTGTACACCTTCTCTGCAGGAACTCTGTTGGTCCTTTTTATTTTTCTTTGACATACAAGTTTCCTCTTTGTCTTCCTGCTCCCAGCCTCAGTCACAGAATCACAGGGTGGTTGAGGTAGGGGCTGCTGGAGGTTCCTGGTCCAATCCCCTGCTCAAGTAGGGCCACCTAGAGCTGATTGCCCAGGACCAGGTCCAGGTGGCTTTTTAATATCTCCAAGGATGGAGACTACACAGCCTCTCTGGGAACAGTCCCAACTCTCTCAGCCTTTCCTCCGAGGAGAGATGCCCCAGTCCCTTACTCATCTCCGTGGCCATTAGTTAGACTTTGTCCGGTCTTTCCCTGTCTCTCTCATACTGGAGAACCCAGAACTGGACTCAGTGCTCCTGTCCAGCCACCATTGTACCCCTGGCTCCTCTGCGTGCCTACTTTCACTACTTTCATTTTGTATTTTTGTTGTTTGTGCTGTCTTCAAATTATTTTCAATTTCTTCTCAGCAAAGTACAGCATAATGACCCTGTAGAAGAGTGTGGAAGTCTTCTAGAGGCTGTGTTGTGGTCACTGGCAATTGACATGCAGTTGGGAAGCAGCAGAAAGGCTGAAAAACAATCTACATAGAGACAGACGAATGGTTTGATTATAGGACAAGCAAGAGATTTCAGTACATGAGATGCTGAGAAAATATATATGCCAATGCAAATTGCAAAAAAGTATACAGAAATTTGCAAATTATTTTTTTTTTTTACTGACCAAGTTCTTTTCACCTCTGCTTTTCCCTCCCTCAATTTAGCTCTTAACCTTACATCATCAAGTAAAAGTTTGTACTTGTACCAAAATTAAGCACTTCTGAAGCATTTTAAATGCCACTATTTCAAGGTATTTGACAATCAAGTGGTTTTAGTTTCACCAACAATCTTACTAGAGGAAGAAGTGTTCATTGTTAAGAAAAGGGTATTAGAGGCAAAGGGAAGCTGTACGTTGCCCAAAGTTAAAACAGCAAGTCTGTGACAAAGAATTGCAAATAACCTGCAGCTCTGAATTTTTCTAAGCCAAGAAATGATATGATTCTTTTCTGCTGAACTTATTAGATGTAAGAACCCTGACTTCTGTTTTAAGAAAAAAGTACTTAAACAGGGTCATACAGGGGTCAAAAAGCAAGCTCATTAAGTGTGGAAACTGGAGCAGCCTGCTCTGCATGTTCAGGCTGTATAAGCATTCCAGAAAGGTACAAATTCATACAACCTCTCTGTGAAACAGCTACCCGGAGAGTCCTGCTATTGTTTTCATTCTTCTTCTGTACTGCATCTCTGTAGGACGGTGTTAGCTTTTTCAGATGCGGTTATTGTCCAGGACTTGCAAAACTGCTTCTGTTCCTCAGACTTGTTTCCCTCTGCCCAATCCTATTCATCTGGTTTTCTTTCATCCTTTTTCATCCTTTTTTTCTGTATATTCACAAGCAGGCTCAAGATCAACTTAAGTGTGTTGAAACTGAATATCTGCATAGATAAAATTACCAAGTCCTTTTTATTCCTGAAAATGTCACCAATGACAATTTGCTATGGCTGTTTTTGCAGTCATGGAGGAGTTGAAGTTTTTCAGATTTTTCCATGGTGAGTCCATTTGTAAATCTACCTACCTCTGTCATTGTGATCAAAACATTATTTTTGGGTTCAGTAATTTTCTCCAGAGGATACTTCGTCCCCCTCATCCCTGTTGCTGATGCCATTTTCTTCCACTTCATCAAGAGTCTATCCTTTCACTGACCTTCCCATATCAAGCCATCTCCCAATTCTTTTTCTGTCTTTGCACTCACTATATTTTTTTAAAGCCTTTGCACAGTTGTGTTTGGACCTACCTATCAGATCTCATTGCTTATCCTCTATTTCTAGGTTCCCTTAATTTTTCCAGATCTTCTTTGGGTCCTTCGAGCTTTCTTTGGCCTCCCCCACAATGTATTCCCTAGTTCTGTAAGCCAGAACTTCTCCTTTCTTCAGAAGACACACATCCCTTCCAATCCAAATGCCATCAGTCAAAACTTCTTTGCCCCATGATAGCATAAAACAGGAAATGACAAAAGGATCCAGGCAAGAAAATCAAATAACATGTACTTGAGCTAAGAGGAAGCATGAACAGTTCAAATAAATTTACTAAGTTTACTGTTGTAAAGTCTTCTCTTCCTGCACTGTTCTACCACATTGTTTTCATCTGGGCGATGTATAAAATTTGTTAATAAAGTCTTCCTGGCAGGGATGGCATCTTTTATTTGTTTTTGTTTTGTTTTGTTTTTTTTTAATGCACCTAGAACAACAAGTAAGTAACCGCATTGTAAAACATGTCCTTTTTTTTTAAAAGAAACTTCCAAAAGAATTATGAATAATGTAAAGCTTAATTTCAGCTCCTAATTTTGAACGGGCTGTAAAATCTTGTCTGTTCAAATCTTCTTTCCTTACCTTTAAAGCTATCTCTAAGTGTATTTATGTTGTAACAGTTGTCATTGTTTTTGGACTTTTCAGAAATCAACTTACATTGACCTTAGCAACGTTTTGTCACGATGCTGAACATACTTCACAAAATTCAGTTTTTGAAAAAAGGCACTGAAATGCTACTAAGTAAAAATGACTTTTCAGTAGTTGATCCATGACATTTTTTCTCAAAAAGGCTATCATGAGGACAGGGACAACAAATCGGAAGGGACCACCACGTTGTCCTTACGCTTCTTTTTCTTGCACAGTATTTTGGAATTCACTAGCACAACCAGCTATGGTGATGCACAAAAGATAGCCAAGAATATAGGTCTGATCTGTGATGGTGTGGATGCATGAACACATGGTGGTAAGGAGCACTTTGTTTACTTGAAGCCTGGAGGAAGAGGTAGATCGAGACTTTCTGTATGCATGCTGTTGGAACCCACCATGGCAGAGTGAACATCTGTCTCCTTAGAATAAATTGTTTTTGCTTTTTCATAGGTGGCCTTCATCAGCACTGTTGTCATTGTCTAATGGAGATGATGTGTCAGGGAGAGGTGAAAAGTGAATAAAAACAATAGCATGGACTCTACTAAAGATAGACTAAAGATAGTGCTGTGGCTCTGAAGGTGTCTCTGAATTGGCCTCGGCTTCTAGCAATGAAAGAGAAACAAGTCATTGTAGAAATCCACATGGAAAGCTGAAAAGGGTGTTTCAGTATGTAGTTTTTGGGCACTGGGTTTCAGAAAATACTCCCAACAATACAGAAAAGAAGGGAGAAAAGTGAGGAAGAAGGA
This sequence comes from Larus michahellis, assembly GCF_964199755.1. Taxonomy (NCBI): domain Eukaryota; kingdom Metazoa; phylum Chordata; class Aves; order Charadriiformes; family Laridae; genus Larus; species Larus michahellis. Next base: position 84,564,048 of record NC_133930.1, read on the forward strand.
AATCTGAGGCCACCATCTGTGATTTTGTGAGAGTCACTATTTCTTTTTTTTATGGAAAAAAATTTATTACATTATACTATCTTTAATGAATGCTCTGTTATATTCTTCCTTCATAGCAACCCTTTTTATTCACAGACACTATTATTTGATAAGGTTTCCGCTGTTTCAGTTAGGTGCATTTACTCATTTTAAGGGGAATAAAGACTTAAATTTTCATTGCTTTGAACAACAACTGCCTGAAAAAAACATATTTAGTCCAAAATATACTAGAACTCTAAGTTGTTGCTTTTTTTTTCTTCTTCCACAAAACTCAAATAAAAGTTTAACCCCACTCCTGATTGACCATTCAAAATTATGCATTTCAAAGCAAACCGTAATTGAAAGGCTTGGGACTTTAAAGGAATGTGGATGGAGTTTCAAATTAACAGGCAAAATGTGTGCAACATGCGTGACAGCATTTCACTTAGAGCCTTGTAAAACTCAGTTTGCTGCTTACCTGAGGTGGCTGTCGCGAAGGGGTCATCATTTTCAATGGAAAACCTTGTCTCAGGTGATGCTTCCAGAGGTGATCGGTTCAGTGACAATTGTACTCGTTTTAGAAGCTGTGGTATTATTATTAAAGATGAGGAGGTGTGATCCAATCTGCTTTGACTTATAGTTTAATCTACTAAAAGGAGTAAAGATATTCAGGTATCTCCAAATGGAAATGGAAAAGTACCAAAAGGCAGCCCTTTGGCTTACCGACTGGATGGCTAACGATTTGGGCATTTTATGGCAACCTGCTCTTTGTAGCTTTCCACTGCAAATACATTCAATATGGACTGACCTTGAATTTCCAAGGAAAGGGAGCTTTAGGCATTTTCAGGCATACGCGGTGCCATTGTATGTCTGCAGTTAACTTATATTGCAAGTAGTCAAGCTGATATTGAATATTTAGCTTTATTCTGACTTCTGAGTGCAAAATTAGGGACGATTACAGTCTTAAATTCCTATTTACAAGTTTTGTTTTGGTTTGTTTTCCCCCCCGCCCCCCGTGTGCCTGTGTACGCCCATATCTGAAAGGATAGGCTTATGAAGTAATTCACACTTATAAAGTAACCCAAGAGGCTTGAGTACTCTTAATAAGCTTTGTGTATTGGTACGCATTATATTACACAAAGCATCCAAATCTTGGCTGTTACAAGTGAAACACACATTCTGCTTAGACTATTTTTGTTTAAAAGGTTTATGGGGCTTTCACTTTCTTCCCCTCCTCCCATCCCTCTTCTCATTTATACTCCGTGCTTGAGGCTTCTTAAGGCAAGCTGAGAGAATAATCTGCTCACTTCTAATTAATTTCAATGGGAACTGTGTGGCTAAATCCCTTAGTTCGAAAATATCAACCAGTTTTCCACCTGCACAGACTTTTCTCTGTAGTTAAAAAGACTTAATTTGTCTTTGCCCTAACCTTACACCTACTCTGTACTTGCATAAGTAAATCCATAAGGCAAAGAGCAACAAAAAACAGGCCCAAAGGGACCTGAAGAGATTAAGATTTTTATGGGTAGAGTAGATGTTTTTGCAGTTTATGCATCTTATCTACGTGTGATTGCACTGCTAGACTTTCCTCTACAGCACTCCTATTCCGTAAATTACTAGTAGGAAATAAACAACTTGGTTTTTTGACATGTTTTTAACAATGGAAGGAAGGTCAGACAGGATTGTCATTTATTTAGATATTTTTAAAACAAACAAAGCACGAGACTAAATACGATCCACTTATGCCAGCACATTTAGTAAAAATTTTTCAGTCATTTTCTTTTTTTTTTTTAATTTCCCCACCTTTTTCCTTCTTTATCCCCACCTTGAAGTCTAAAAAGAAAACCCCGTGGTTCTGGTCCACTCTCCCTCAACGTTCAGTGGGAAGGAAAAAGCCCATCAGCCATCGCAAAGTGAAGTCCCCAGACAACTCCCAGTCTGGAGGAGAGTCCTTATCTGAGCAGCAGAAGCAGGGAAGGTTTTGCCTCAGCTTGGTAGGCTTTTTTGCTGTGTCATTTCTGGTATAAACCGCCGTTACCTCTTGAAACTGCCTCTCTGAGAAGGCTCTTGCAGCTTGGAGCTAAGATTGTAATTTTCTCATCTGATGAATGGATTCATATTTTTTTTTTCCTTTTATGGGAAAAAATTTCAAAAGTGTCTGAGCAATGCAGAAGCCTAAATCCCATCGAATGTCACTTGGAATAAAATTATCAAAAGCTCTTTTATTCTTAGAGCTTATACTTGTCAGATGCACAATCTGCCATGGCTGTCACAAATCATCTCTTCTAGACCCATTTTCACTTCTAATTTCCTAATAGAAAAAAAAGAGTAATTTAAAAGATCAGAGCAGCAGAATACAGTCCATCTTATTTAATGCAGGGGTAAGCCGGGTAGGAAATAGTGTGTTTTGCCAGGTAGACCGCACGCAGCTATTCAGCTCTAATACGTTAAAAGATATTCTTTTGGACCACTTGACCTTTTTGTTATGCAGATATTCTTGCAAGAGTATTGTGGCAAATTGAATTTTGCCTTGACACTCCTGCTCCATTCTGGCAAAATGACACAAAATCCATACTGTACCCATTAATGTCAGACTAACACATACTTGTTGCTGCAGGTTTTACTGTTATTGCTATTCCCTGCGCTCTCCTTTGCACCCCAAGGTACGTGCCTAAAAATACGTGCACTTTATGACTCATAAGATATATTTGGCCTGCGCATAGACACAACTAAACAGGTAGAGAGGAAAATGGTGGTTGAAACAGCCTGAGGGACCCTGTTCACAGAGGAGCCAGCTAATGGCCGGTGTCTGCTCCTCTGTGACCTCCAGAGGTGCCACAACCTCTGGAGCAGCTGTGCGCTCCCTCACCTCCCCTCTGCAGGGCTCTCCCGGCCAACACCTCCCCTTTCAGGATGGACAACAGCCGCCCTTCCAGTAGTGTAGGAGCAAACTTCCCGGCTTTGCATCGCAACAAATATCTGTTGAACCTGCAGTGTCTCCCTAACAGGTAAAAAATACTTTTTCCAGAGAAATTCAGTTCCCCAGGTACAGATCAGCTAGTAGGTTCAAAGTGGTCTAGGTAACTGTGAGATTAACGTCACATTCATAGTTAGATTTTGATTGATAATACATTGTGTCGTGAGAAAATTTTCTGTTTCTTCTTGTTTATTGGCTGCAAACTCTAGTTTCAATTAAACATTTTTTTTTTTTTTTCTTTTTTGGTCAATATTCTGAAGCTTATCTACTTAGCATTGCCCAGGAAAAATAACTGCCTGCATGTTTATTGATAACATAATGTAATGAATGTCTATTTATTGTCTGAGTCTCATAACATGACCAAATGCTTTATCTGTGTTTCTTATTGTTCCATTTTCTTTACATTATCTTCAATTTCTGTAGATTTGAGCAAAACTCAGTCTGTGCAGAAGCTTCGCTGGAAAGATTTGATGTCTCAGTGGTTTCAGAAAAGGTGATATAAAACACAGAAAACATTTTATAAAGGGATTAGGAAAGAGCTCCTAATGCTCCAGAAAGTATTGTGGAATCTGGATTCTTACCTGTGCAGTGGAGATATTTCTAAACAAAACCACTAATATAGTTCCTTAATAATTTGTCACTTCTAATTCGTAAAATAAGCCATTTTACATTAGTAGAGAAATAATGAGGTAAATAGGATGACTCTTTTCACTATTGCCTATAGGGAGATGATAGTACTGCTTTTCAGTATCACTGCAGTGGTTGATCATGAACATTTATATGCACCAAATAACTAAATGCATGTATTCAAATAAATGAATGCCAACAGGCATAGGACTAGCTAAGCATCTGATTACTTTATGAGCAAGTCTAATTTCTGCACGCAAACATGCTGATTTTTTTATTTTTTTTTTAAATGCAGAAACCAGGTGAACTGGTTTAGAAATATAGCATTTCTCTCTCTCTCTATAAATATAGGATTACCGTGCTACATGGGTATATATTACTTTCTTCGTCAATAAAAATGCCAACTTTTAAATTTTGCATATGAATATAGGTGGTTCTAGGACTTATTTGGGTTGGTTAAACTGTGAAGGAGGCTCACTGATCCTGGGAATATCCTGTTAGAATTTGCCTCATATTTTTCATTTTTTGTTTTATAAATACAGTTATATATTTGATTCCAAAACACAAATTCCTCTTCCCAGTATGCCCTCCTAAATTACTATTGACATTCATTCCCCAGAAAGAGTGTATGCAAACAGGGCCACCTAAGAATGTGTATGAACTGGTCCAGGCTTGAGAGCACAGCTAGAACTAGCTCATAGAAATTTAGTAAGCTAGTGTATTTTGTTGTTTCATTAATGCTATTAATATTTATTTAAGTATTAAGTCTGCTAGTCCAAGAATCTCTGTAAAATTTCTATGCCACTGAGAATTTCTATGATTGGTTTATAATCAACTGATTTAGAACTTTCTATCAAGTATTTATAGATACACTCTGAATGCTGAGACTAGATCTTAATATGACTTACTTAAACCAGGCAGATGTATATGAAATGACAACAACTTAATTGTTGGAGCATTATAACTCCACCAAGAGATGTTTACAGCAGTGCATACTGTATACCTGGAATGAAAATTCAGCTTTTCATCTATGCCAGGGAGGAAATTTTCTAATATTTGTAAATTTCCTCAAAAAAAAACCCCAATCCCAACCAAAAAAAACCTGGGACGTGTGATAAAGTCCTGTGCTAGTGTATGCACATAGCATTTCCCTATTGATCAGGCTGATGTAAACCCCGGGTGAAGGACAAGCAATAAAATGGGAATTACTCGAGTGCCCCACTGGCATAGTCAACAGCACGTTTAAATACAGCCTATTTTACAGAGCTGTGCCTGTGCTTTCATCTTACCCTGCCCAGTATTTGGTAAAGAATAGGGAGACATGCAGAACTTCTTCCCTGCAGGACTTAGCAGAGTGCACAACGAATGCGGGGGGCTGCGTGAGGTTTTGTGGCACGTGGAGGCTGATCCCAGAGCAGCCAAGAGAGAGAAGAGCAGACAGCTATTCAGTTCGGTATTAGGAGGCTTAGGTTTAGAAAAGAAAAAAAAAAAAAAGAAAGGCATTTTTTCTCACATGCATAAGTTGTAGAGCTCATTTTCTCATACAGTGGAGAAAAAAAGTTATAAATGGCTTCTAAAATGTGTTAGATACATCCCTGGGGGTATCCACATGAGGATGTGGATATGAATCATAGAACCATAGAATGGTTAGAGTTGGAAGAGACCTTAAAGACCATCCCATCACGCCCCCTGCCCTGGGCAGGGACACCTCCCACTGGCCCAGGTTGCTCCAAGCCCCGTCCAACCTGGCCTTGAACCCCTCCAGGGATGGGGCAGCCACAGCTTCTCTGGGCAACCTGGGCCAGGGGCTCACCGCACTCACAGTTTTATGCTCGGCAATGTTGTGCAAAGCTGATAAACGGCTCAGCTGCTCTGGGATAAAAGGGGTGTAAGGTAGGACCCACTGTAGCAGGCCAGGTGCTGCACAGCAGCTGTGGGATGACACAGCCTCCTGGTCTCACTCTCTTCCTCCCTCCCCGTGCTTGGGGTCCCTTGTAAAAGTCTGCTTTCACAGCTACCTTTCAGAGGGGATCATAATTTGACTCCTGTTGATGGCTGTTGGTAGGCAGTGGCTGGATCTACGCTTGCTTTACCCTTAGAAATTTTTCAGGCCACACAGTTGCAAAGTTTGTACCTATTTTTATTCTAACATCTGACGACGACTTTTCTTCAGGAGAGAACAAAGTACAACATACACTGCGAGCTCATGGATTTTATTCCAAATCCTACCAATCCTTCTTTTCCTGAACTTTTTTTGGCTCTCCGCTACTAGAGTGCGTGCGGTACTTTGACAAAATTTTGCCTGGACATGGACAACAAATTGCGTAAAACCCGTGGGTAATGTTTTGCACATGGTAAACTAATTCAGATGTCTGCTATGCTAATATACCAAATAACAATTTTGCGGGGGTCGTAAACAACATTCTGAAGTTTCATTCTTGGAAATTCATTTTCTTTATTTTCCCCCCACCCCTCTTATTTGCAGTCTCTTTTTTCAGAATGCTTGCTCTGAGAAACTAAAGTTATTTGCTGCCTATTGCAAGGTAACTGTTGCTTTCTGAGACTTTTTTTAGATGATGTTGTTCACCTTTATTTTCTATACACTATTTTTCTATTTCACTATATAATAACATTGTGAGGAACGCCACTTCACAACCTAACTTTATCTGTCTGCAGAATAGCTTCTCTGGTAAAGAAAACATCTGATGTAGAAACAATAACCACTGTGACTGACAGGGTCAGTTTCAACTCGGTTTAGGTTTTGTTTCTCACATAATAGAGTATATTTTATTTTTATGGTGCCTATTTCAAGTAAACCTTGTTAGCTTTTGGCATAGCAGGATGGGTTATAGTTCCGCTTCTTTTGTCCTTCTGACATGTTTGTTTGGTTTTTTTTTTACAGTATATAATTGTACTCTGATGAAGTAGTTTGGACCTGGAATAGCCCGTGTCACCACGTAACTACCGGGTAAAGTAACTACTCTCTTCTTGTCCTTGTTTTTCTGCTTGCACTTTCCCATTAGTTTGAAGATGATTATTTTCTCGTGCCTATAGTAAAGCTGAGACCTTGCCGCTTTGTCCTTCCCATAGTTCTGTCATTATCCATCTGGGTTGAGAAATAAGTGTAACCGGCGCTGGGCTGCAGCAAGGTATTCCCTCACTAGCCTTTCACCTCCAAAACCCAATTTCGCATACAGGTGTCAATTCAAAATGATTTTGCTATCCCTCTTGCCCGGATTGTCCACAAATTGAACGCCACCCCGCAGACGGGCAGAGCTGCCCATCCTCGCTTGGTGGGGGCACAGGGCTTGGGATAACAGAGGTGCTGCGCGGGTCAGGAACGAAATGATGTACCTGGGGTTCGTGGGGACACTTCACTGCCAACGTCGTGCCACGAAGCAGTGTCCTGCTTCATGCTTAGGAGGGCAAAAATCACTCCCGAGCTGGAAAGAAGTTCCACTGGAAGTAGAAGAGTTCAAGTCCAGTAACAAGTCATTAAGCGCCTAGAAAGCTTTCAAGGACTTAATCCTTTTTTAGTTCATTTGTTTGTTTGTTTTTAGAGTGTTGTTGTTGTGTTGTAGCATGCTTTTACTAATCTGGAAGCCAAGAGTCCCTGGGTGACAGGAGCAGAAGACAAAACATCTATTGCAAATCTGCTGCTGCACTAGCAGCCGAGGGGTGATTACTGCTCCACAGCCAGCAAGTCTGTGTATACGAAACAATTATTTGCAGTTTCATTGTGTTCCTGCTGGTTCTTTTATTGCCAGAAATAACCAGGCAGCAGGCTGAAAATAAACAGAAGGGAAGTACTTTTTCACGCACCTCCTAGCTGTGTCGTGCAACTCGTTGCCAGGGGCTATCATGGAGGAAAAGGGGAGGAATCGGTTAAATTTAGTTAACTTCAGGAATGGTAAATCCACTCCTGGCTATAAATATGACCAGAATGCAAACTATGTCCAGGCAGACCCTACATTTCTTGCTGCTGGAAGACGTGGTGGTGTACCAGGGTTTCTCCATGCATCTCCTGTTTTATGCCTGCGTCCACCTCTAGCAGGTGCTGGGGACAGGTTACTGTATTAGGCAGACCTTTAGTCTGACCTGTTATAGCAATTCTTTTGTTTCTATGTCTTTGAGATTTATTTTTTTAATCATAGCTGTTGTGAACAATTGTATAAGGTAAATCTTCTGATAGTTCCCAGGAAATGTGGGATCTGTCTAACGAATGAATTTAGCATGGAAAGAGTTCATTCAGAGATGTTAAAAGTTTATGGTGATAATAAACATAAGCACAAAGGTGACAGGATCATTTCCTGTTGTTCTTGCTGGTTTTCGGTGTCATAAGGCCCTGAGGTATTTTCAAAACTTTTTTGTTGATTTGTTTTGGGTTTTTTTTCTGATTATATCTTTTCTTGGTGTCACAAGCTCTGCATGCCATCTCCTGAAAACAGCAATATGGTCCTAAAGAAGGCTGTCAAACAACTGATTCCAGTCTTCATATACAAGTTATTATTTGGTATTGTTTAATATTTATTCCTATTTAACCCCTTGAGTTTTTTTTTCCCTTTTACATAGAGCTGAACAGAAATAAACACAGATGAATAATTAAAAAAAATGGCCTTGTTAAAGGCATGTTTGATATGTTGCAGGCAGCTTGCCTTTCCGCAGGTTTACCTATGCTAATTTCACTTTCTTTCATAATAGTCACTGACTCATGCCAGTGCATTAAGTTCCCTCAAAACTATTATTGCCAGATTGTCTAAGAGGCTTTATTACTTCAGTTTGTAAAATGATGCAAAGTAAAGTGATATGATCTCAGAGTTGTTCAACCAGTTACACATTAAAGCTCTCGTTTTCAATTACTTACAATGTACAATGTTATCAATTCATTACACATAATTTTACTCCTCATTTGATTGTAAGCTTAGAGTTATAAGAGTCTGTATTGGCCAATTTAAGAAACCCAGTTTACTAGTGACAAAATTGCAAATTTTCTTCAATACAAATTAGGTTTTTCTCTTTCTCAGTGTATTTGGTTTAAGGTCTTTCAATTGCTTACTGGCTTATGCAGTTTTCCATCCCTTTTAAGCAGTAATTACAGTTAATGTAAATGCATCTCCCTGCTAGATAAGACAGGAGAACCAGTGACAACTGATGGAGAAGGCTCAGGAACTCAACAATATTTTGCCTCAGTGTTCAATGGTGATGTCTCTTCCCACACCTCTCAAACTCTTGAACCTCAAGGCAGGAACTTGGGGAATTAAGTCCCTCCCATCACAAGTGGGATCAAGTTCGAGACCACCCGAGGAACCTGAACATACATAAGTCCACAGGACCTGATGAGATGCCTCCCAGGGTTCCGAAGGAATTGGCTGATGTAGTTGCCAAGCCACTCCGCATCATATTTGAAAAGCGGTGGAGGTCAAGGAAGTTCCAGTGACTGGAAAAATGGAAACACCGCGTTCATTTTTAAAAAGAGCAGAAAGGAGGACCCTGGGAGCTACGGACCAGTCAGCCTCACCTCTTCACCCAGTAAGATCATGGAGCAGAACCTCCCGGAAGACATGTCAAAACATACAGAAGATGAGGAGGTGATTACAGACAGCCAAAATGGCTTCACCAAGTGAAAGTTGTGCCTGACTAATTGTCGTGGTTTAACCCCAACTGGCAGCTAAGCACCACACAACCACTTGCTTCGTCCCCCTGGGTGGGATGGAGGAGACAACCGGGTGAGTAAAAATGAGAACACCCACAGGCTGAGATAAGAACAGTTCAATAACTGAAATAAAATAACACTAGTATCAATTTATATTAATTAATAACAATTTAATATTAATATTAATAATAAAAAAAATAATGAAAAGGAAAATAACCAAAAAAAAAAAGATAAATAAACCCCAAGAAAAGACAAGTGATGCAAATGAAAACAGTTGTTCACCACCAACTGACCAATGCCCAGCCTGTTCCTGAGCAGCGTCCTGCCCCCTGGCCAACTCCCCCCAGGTTATATGCTGAGTGTGACGTCATATGGTATGGAATATCCCTGTGGCCAGCTTGGGTCAGCTGTCCTGGTTGTGACCCCTCCCAGCTTCTTGTGCGCCCCCAAAATTCTTGCTGGCAGGGCACGAGAAGCTGACAAGTCCTTGATTAAGTGTAACCACCACTTAGAGACAACTCAGACATCTGTGTGTTATCAACATCGTTCTCATAGTAAAGACAAAACACAGCAACATACTGGCTACTAGTAAGAAAACTAACTCTATCTGAACTGAAACCAAGACACTAATCTAGTGGCCTTCTATGATGGAATGACTGCATAAGTGGACAAGGGGAGAGCTACGGATGTCATCTACCTAGACTTCTGTGAGGCCTTTGACATGGTCTCACAGAACATCTTTGCCTATGAATAAGAGAGATATGGCCTTGATGGGTGAATTTCTAGATGGATAAGGAATTGGCTGAATGACCAAATGTACAAAATGTTGCAATCAATGCTCAGTGTCCAAGTGGGAACCAGTAGCAAGTGTCCCTCAAGGGTCTGTACTGGGACCCATACTATTTAATATCTTCATCAATGACATAGACAATGGGACTGAGTGCACCCTTAGCAAGTTTGCAGATGACACCAAGCTGAGTGGTGAGTTTGACACACCTGACTGATAGGATGCCATCCAGAGGGATCTTGACAGGCTGGAGAAGTGGATGTGTGTGAACCTCATGAGTTTCAACAGGGGCAAGTGCAGGGTCCTGCACCTGGGTCAGGGCAACCCCAGGTGTCAGTGCAGGCTGGCTGATGAAGTAATTGAGAGCAGCCCTGCAGAGAAGGACCTGGTTATAATGGTGGATGAAAAAGTGGACATGAGCCAGCTTGCTTCTGCAGCCTAGAAAGCCAACTGCAACTTGGGCTGCATCCCCAGCAGCGTGGGCAGCAGGGCGAGGGACGGGATTCTCCCCTTCTACCCTGCTCTGGGGAGACCCCCCTGTAGTGCTGCCTCCAGTTATGGGGGCCCCAACATCAGAAGGACACGGAGCTGTTGGAGCAGGTCCAGCGGAGGCTGCAAAGATGCTGGGAGGGCTGGAGCCCCTCTGCTGTGAGGACAGGCTGAGAGAGCTGGGGGGGTTCAGCCTGGAGAAGAGAAGGCTCCTGGGAGACCTTATAGAGGCCTTTCAGTACTTAAAGGGGGCTTATAAGAAAGAAAGAGAGAGACTTTTTGCCGAGGCCTGTAGCGATAGGATGAGGGGTAATAGTTTTAAACTGGAAGCGGGTAGATTTTGAATGGCTCTGAGGAAGAGCTCTTTTACAATGGGTGTGATAAGATGCTGGCACAGGTTCCCGGAGAAGTTGTGGACACCCTAACCCTGGAAGACCTCAAGGACAGGCTGGATGGGGCTTTGAGAAATGTGATCCACTGGAAGATGTCCCTGCCCATAGCAGGGTGGGTGGATTAGATGATCTTTTAAGGTCCCTTCCAACCCAATCTGTTATATGATTCTGTGATTCTAAAAAGGGCTGAAAAGCAAGATGAAAAGTTAGAACTACTGAAACAAGGATTACTCCCTTTTCAAGGGAAGATGTGTCTTTTATCAGCCTGTAAGGTTCAGATAGGTACCAGAGCAGCATAAGACAATCCTTAGGAAGATCCCTAGGCATTTTTGAATTGCCTGTTTTAGGGTCTTTGGGGCAGTCAAGATTAGAAGATAGTGATTTTTCCTCTTGTGAGGGGAAAAATACAGAGAAGTTAATCACGTCGTTTTTGGGTCTACCTTAATAAAACTGAAAGGAGCATAGATCTTTTTTTGAGATTTGTGTGATGGTGTGTACTATGTAATTACTTTTAAACATTATTATTATATTTACCATGATATTATTGTTACTTTTATTAGCAATAATATTGTGAGTGGTTTGTATTACAAATAGACAAAGATCACATATAAAAGCAATACGTTGTATCTTTCCAGTAGCATTATGAAGGATATGAGGAGGGCAAGGTTTTATTTAGCAGGGTCATGGAAGATGATGTCTCAGTAATCAGGACGCAGGTTGGTTTAGCTATGAGGATGAATAGATAAGACAGTATATTGGAGATTTTTCCTTACGCAGGAAGAATCATCACGCTTAGCTACAGCCTATAATTGAAGCTTTAGGAAGAGGACCTAATCAAAAATGATGCCCAAATTATCAGTATGAGTAAGAGCGCTGGGGTGGTTTCCACAGCCACTGAGAAGAGAACGGTAAACCTGAGAGGTCAGGCACATGTAATATTTGTGGTTCCTTGTTGTTTTGTGTCATAGAATCATAGAGAGGTTTGGGTTGGAACGCACCTTAAAGACCACCTAGTTCCAACCCCCTGCCATAGGACACCTCCCACTAAACCAGGTTTCTCAGAGACACATCCAGCCTGTTGTTTTGATGTTATTTTTTTTTTAAATAAATAAAATGAGACTGAGGCCTGGATCAAACTTATGACCTCCATGTATTTGAGATGAAAAATAATTCTGTTAGTTCAGTTTTTGCAATAAAACATAAAAAATAGCCATGAAAATGTGGCATTTTGATTTTTGAGAAAATTCCAATGATTCAGTGTTTGTGTTGGCCTTGTGTTGGCAAACGATGGGACACCTGAGTTGACAGAAAGATTAGGAGTTTTCTTTGGACATGTTAATGTTACGTTGAGAACAGGACATCCAGACGGGTGCAGACTACACCTGGACCTATACTCCTTGCATCCTTTCTGAATCCATTTATGCTTGGCAGTACCCTGAGACAAAGATTACATCTGTTTATGTGCATGACATGTTTGGTTCCTTTTGTTTGTGCTAAACCTGCTTCTCCGAATGCCTGCTAGTTCTTCAGGTGAAATAACTAGTAATTATTCTCTAAACAATCCCCTGTACCCTTAATGATTCTACAGATCTTTGCTGTATCATTCCCCTCTTTGTTATGTTTAGGTTCTTCTCCCTGAATAGATTCCCAACCTTTCCTCGTAGAAAACTGGCTCCTGCATAGGATCATTCTTTTCTCCAGTTCTGTGTCATAACCCTACCTTGCTCTACAATACTCTTCTGGGTTAGACTGACTAGATTTGAAGCAGTATTTAAGATGTGAGTTTACTCAGGAATTCCCAAAATAGTTTTATGCTATACGATACATTTTCTGTTTGATTCTCAAATCCATTCTCAATAATTTTTAACATTACCTTTGACTTTTGCAATGCTTCACAGCGTTTTCAGAGGGCTCTTTCCCAAGAAGTACTAACGTGGAGCCGAGGACTGTTTATGAGGATTAACTTTTTTGCCCATGTGATGAGTCACAGAAATGATAGGGCAAAAGGGATTGTGTCATTGATGGCATTAAAGATATTTATTGCATGAACAAGAACAAGGATGAGCAGGAAAAAGGTCATTAAAGACTAACAGAGCCCTTACCAAGGTGCAAGTAGGATTGGGACTATCAAGGGTGGATGCAGAGAAGATTAATTTCATCATGCAATGAATGTAAAGACCTCATTAAATTACCTTAGAACAGAAACAGAAGACAGAGAGCAATGACTATCAGAAGAAGTAAAGGGAATGGGATTCTGTTATTTGTTTAAATGCAGAAACTAAAGCAAGTAAATTGTACCTAATCAAAATACCATACTGTGTATTGGCTTTCCATTGAACACAGATCCATCCAAGCTTGTAATCTACAAGTTGTGGTACGGGACGAGTTCTCACACCAGCAGGAACTTTTCTCAACCACAGCCTTCCATTGTGGTTCTCCACTGTAGCAATAAAATTGCCTGAAAATAGAGAACTCTCAATACTGCCAGAGCCCAAAACTTCAAAGCAGTCACATCCAAACTGTCTGGAACCCAATAATGGGGGAGGGAGAGCAAAAGAAGGAGCCAGCTGAAAACCAGCCACAAAAATTACTATTTGTGCTACATTCCGGTCTAGATGCAAAGCTTGCTTTATGCTGAAACATTCTTATAGTAGCACACTGTACCTATTTCAACATTTTTTACCCTTATAGCCAATAATCTATTCATTAAAAATAATTCTGAAATACATATCGCTAGTGGGGAAGAGAGATCCGGTTGTCATTGTTTCTTTTGTGGCACCTTCAGTTGTAGTAGTGAAAAATAATATATTTATCAAGAAAGATGGGTTCATCATTCTACTTCTGCTATATTATGCGGCAGGATTTCATCCTTTTGCTTCCTTCTCTCCAGAACATAGCTCTGTCAGAAATGCCAGAATACAATTAGTTAATTAACAAATTTATAGGCTACTTTTACCCCATTTCAGTAGTGAAAACATGAGTTGCCTAATTAAGTAGAGTTAAGACACTGAATTTTTTTCTAGTCTGACATGGATGCCCTGAAGAAAATCAGTATTTATTGCAGTAATTATCATTTTCTGCTGGGCTGTTTTAAAACTGATCTCAGACACTTTAGTTCTAAAGTTAAGCAATTTGTGTTAAGCAGTGCCATCTGTATGTACAGCTACTGTGGATGCTAGATAAGCAGACTGGCAGGTAAGGTATTATACAGTATCACATTTAAACTAGGTGGTGATATTATTAGTATTAGTACTTTCTGAAATTGCATGCCTTTTTAAAATAAAATGGATTATACTATTACTTGTCCTCTTTTAGCAGATGTATTTAACGTTTTAGTTATGAAATATTTGATGGGAAAGCTCACTGGGGAGATTCTTGGCACTTGAAATCAAGTTCACTTGTAAGGTGGAGAAGGAATTTTAATAATTGCAGCAAAGGTAATTTGATACATTCTTAGCAATAAGTAAGCCTATGACAGCATACTTATTGCCACAAATCAGACTAAAGGCTCTATTCATGAATGAATCATGTCCCGTTTACCCTCCATTTTTATGTAGCGTAAGTTTAATGGAAATATCTTGTCATGTGTCTTTTGTGTAACATGTTTCAACATTGCGCTCAGTCCTCTGTGGCTTAGACATGTAACAATACCTTTTTTCAAACTGTGACCAAAAAAAAAAAAGAAAGAAAGAAAGGAGGTGCCAAGCATGAGTAAAATAGAAAACTTTAAATGAGTTTGTAAAACTTTTTTGCTGAAAATCACTGAGTTACAATTCTACTTTATGATTTTCAATTCCCAGCTTTAATTTAACCCAGGAAACTAGGAGAAAACTTGCATGGTGTTGGGCAGCTGCAGGATCTGCACAGGCTGAAATGAATGGAGGAAAAAGGGATCCTCTTTCCTCAGATACTTTTTCATATCTCAGTCTTCATTGTCTTTCTCCTTCTGATTTTTTCAAACCTTATTTTCACGGCCCTTTTCATTAAGAATGGCTTGGATATAAATCAATCCAATGTATTTAGCCTGTTACTAAGTAAAGTCATGAAATAGACTAGAATTTGGGATGGGCAAACAAACCTAGAATTACGCAGCTCTTTTTGCCTTACTCCTGGTCATGGTTCAATTTAAAAAAAAAAAAAAAAATTATGTCCTAATTTTAAACCTTTTATTTTTTTTTTTCAGAGAGTTCTCATTCATACTTGTTGAATTTGTAATCTGGGACAACGCGTTGGTTTTAATCTGGAATATTTACAGGATAACAACATTTTCATGGCATGAACACGACAGGAATTTCTGAACCCACAACAGAGGATCACGTTATTTTCTAGGCAGCAAGTCACCTCCATATGTAGCTTTATCCTCCCCATTTCCATATCAGCTCTTTTATCCTCCATGTTGCTTTTCTTTTGTGTTCCTTCCAGACTGGACCCCTTCTGCCCCAGAGGGGTCCTCTACCTGCCATTTGCATCTGGACCATAAATATTTTATATAGCCCACAATGCTTTATGCATATTTTAACTGAACAATGCCCATTTTGTAGATTGTCTGTCAGTATGATGTATGCCTGCTTATGGCCGCGAAAAATGCGCTCAGTATTGCAAGAGTATCAAAATATCAATTGTCCCTCCAAATTTGGTGAATTTTCCTGCCTGTGTTAACAAAGTAAAAACAGCCTGAAATTTCCGAACCTGGCTTCTGAGGAGATGTGACAAACTGTGTCAGTTTCCAGGAGTCTGCATAAATATGCATGGCTGTTCTGCTGAGTCTTACTGTCAACCAGACCAGGTGGGTCTCATTAGCTCCAACTCAGGAGGATGAAAGGTAGACGTCCAAAATGAACTCAGGTCTGCTCGCTGTGATGAGAGGTTTAAAAGCTCAGTCTCTCTTTAATATTCGTAAGCAACACTCCAGCAAACAGCACCCACTATCACACAAAAGAAACATCAATTCTTTCATGCCTGTTTAGCGATCCCTACGTCCACATGACTCCGTTCTAAGCACCACAGTTTTTTGCACAATTCTACTTTAAGGTCTAGCAAAATCATGCTAAAAAGGCTTATGTCATTGAAAATAGATGGCCTGCTGGTTTGCCAGGCATCAAATATTACTAAACATTTTGGTCATGCACCAAGATCGCCAGTGTGATCACTGGCAGTGTGTGAACGCACGCCCATTTCTGAAATGAGTGGTAGACCTGGTAGGACCCGAAGACCTGAATTGTACCTTTTATGAAGGAAATAAAAGCCACGGCTCTCAATCAGTTTTTTACCATGCATCGTAGCTTTTGGAGCAGTTCTGGTAGGGCAGTGTACTTTCCCACTGTTTCATATTGAGAATTATTTGTGCGCGTTGTCTAAGGGACAACCTGATAAAGAGGAGCCAGGGCCATATGGAAAAGCTCCACTCCTATTTAAAAAAATCTGCTAGAAGACATCCGTGAGGAAAGAATCCCTGAGGACTGGTATTACCCACTCCGTAAAAACCTTCCCCTCACCCAGTAAAAAAAATAACACCCCCAAATCCCTCAGAAAATGACCAAAGCAGAAAATAATTTTTCTGGTTGATCATGTAAATTTTTATGCCCTCAATCATATGAGTATGATTGTGATTTTTCTTTTGTTGATATTATGTGTGATTTTTAATATTTATAAGCAGACCCGTGCACAAAACCTCCTCATTCCTTTAAAAATGGCTTCACTGAATTTAGAGGAATTTTGCATAGTGCTGTGGCTACACCAACAGTCTGTTGATGGTGAATTTTTGCTGTCGTTGTAAACCTCCAAAAACTTGCCAATTAGCTGAAAAGCATTATCTTTCTCCTGCCTGAATGCTGTGTCCCTCTTATATTGCCGCGTTTAAAACAGATATAATAGCAAAATAATTTTATATGCTGTACTTTTACTACACAACACATACCTGTGTTCTTCTTTTGGTACTAAATTTGTGTTGAAAAGTCACTGAGTTGTTGTGTGGGTGTTCATAGTGCATTTTTATGTGCATTGATTAATTTTACATTCTTTATACCATAAATCAAGGTAATAAGGAGAATTTTCAAATGTGCCACTGCAAATATATCTTTCACATTGCCTTTGTTCTATTTATAACCTTGTTTTTCTGTACATAAAGTGTTCTTATGTACTGTAGAGTAGCTGATGTATAGTAATGGGTGTAGAGCTGTAAAAGTCTCTCTTGGCACTCTTAACATGGTCAGATTATTACTGTGTTCTCCGATTCAGCTAGATGTGTTCAAGGATCTTCTCTGGTCTGAAAGGTCAGCTGCTTTTAGTTGTGCACTGGTAGAATACTAATACTGTCCTTATTCAAATTACCTGCTACAGTACTTATTAAATTGATGGCCTTGTGCTCTAATTTAATACTGTCGTCGTTCAGAGGCAGGTCGCAGCTGCACTCTGTGCTGAATTAGGTGGTGCTGAGGCAAAGTTCAAGCAGAAACCATAGTTTTGGGCTGCATTTTCCCACTAAATTAGCAGTCAGATGCAGTGTATAATTAATTAGCACAAACCAGGGAAAGCTTGTCATTTAATAAGCCTTTTTTATTTCCACATTACACAAACAGTGGGAATTGATCCATTAAGTGCCTAGCTATTAATGCTGTTTAATGTATGTCTGGTTGTTAAATTGAGATGTCTAGTTACATACGTTCAGTATTTAAGAGCTCCTCACAGATTGTTCGGTGTTTGCTGAGATTTTAAGTCATGTTCCACAAATCAATAATGGCTTCATTAATGAATTTGAACATTACCGCTTCAGATAAACGGATCTGAACGGCACAGAAAAGAAATGCTGTCTGTTATTGCGGTAGCCCCGACAGAGTGGTGTTTATTTTCCTGTCCTAATTATTAAATATTCTGCTTATATCGCGCCATTTGTACTCTACGTTACAGCCTTCTTTTTCCCTGTAATCCTTGTTCATAATTGCCTAAGGCATTGTGTAACTTTATCTCTTCAGAGTTCTACGTGGCATTAAATGTGCAGAATAATACATTTCAACAACCCCTTCAAGAGGTCTGCAGGAGCGCAGAGGATTGCTGTCCTCAAGAAAAAGTAAAAGTGCGGCGTTTGAGTCGCCCTTATTTCTTGACAGCTGTATTTCTGTACTGGAAATAGCTGCGTTTAGCTTAGTCTTATAATATTCTAAAATATAAAGGTTTTAACACTCCATATATACTATAAGCAATGTGTTTCTAGAAGAAATGTATATTGGCAATGAGTCATTAGACTAACTGCCAAATATAATATGAAGTCTTGTCTGTTTTGCTCCTGTATATTTATTCCACGTGGGAAGTGGGGAAACGTGATATTGTGTATTGGGGTTCTGTAGGTAGAACACGGTGATCCAGCTGGTTTGAAATCGATGACTCGAAATGAACCTTAGCTACAGGCTCAAAAACGGGGAATTCTCCCCAACGTTTCCACCTGACAAAGGCAATGTGCTTGCCGCAGCAGAGATAAAGACTGTACTCTCTTCACAGTCTCTCTCCTCTGCATCTTGGTTGATTCCACAGTTTCTCCAACAGATCCCTCCGTCTGTTTTGTCTGGGTCTTTCATTAGCATTTCAAATATTCCCTTCCCGCTGTAGCAGAGTTAGCCCATTTAGCATGAAATCTCTAATTGTAACCAAGATGAAAACTTCCAGGCAGGTAAAACTCAAAGAGCGGCTTTTTCTCATGAAAAGCGGAGAATTCTGTCCTGCGTGCAAGACCCAGCTTGCGTGTGTTTTTAGGCACCGGTGGAAGAACACAGAGTTCAGCGGCAGACCTGCAGGCTGATGAATCACCACCACGTCTGCTCCTATGTGTGTCACCAGCGGCAGAGGTCTGTGGAGAGGGAGGAGGGCACGGCATCAGGGGAGAGAGCCAAAAAAGATCACTGTGTGCTTAAAGTGAATGGAACGGGTCTGAGGTTTACATATTTACACATTTTTCCTTGCAAAAACCCCAAACTTAAATGAACCGGGGGGGCGGGGAGACATGTTTCCTAAAAACAAGAAATATTTTATGTTAACTTCATTAATGTTGAATGTACTTGTTGGGAAAAAGTAACTTATTTTAAATTGTGGTGGTAGTGGTTGGAAATAATTAGCTGTCATTTCCTAGTCGTTGTAACCATGGGTCTGTCATGCATTAAGTGGTAAAAGTGATATCTCCCACTCGCTTTTAAATTGCTGCAGAGACCGCAGTCGGATGTTTGCTGGACTGCGGGTTGGCAGGGTGGTCACAGAATGAGGAAGGGGAGTGCATACCTGAGAACCAGTCAATGGACCCAACGTGCTCCACACTCCTCATTCCCCTCAGTAGACTAAGGCAAACTCCTGCTTTGTACACCAGCCTCTCTTGAATACCTGTTTGAGGGCTCCAAGGATACCTTTGAGCCCCTTCCAGTCTCTAAAGGGGCTCCAGGAAAGCTGGGGAGGGACTCTGGAGCGGGGAGGGGAGCCATGGGACGAGGGGGAATGGTTTTAAACTGAAAGAGGGGACATTCAGATGAGATGTGAGGCAGAAATTGTTTGCTGTGAGGGTGGTGAGCCCCTGGCCCAGGCTGCCCAGAGAAGCTGTGGCTGCCCCATCCCTGGAGGGGTTCAAGGCCAGGTTGGCCGGGGCTTGGAGCAACCTGGTCTGGTGGGAGGTGTCCCTGCCCAGGGCAGGGGCGTTGGAGTGAGATCATCTTTAAGGTCCCTTCCAACCCAAAGCGCTCTATGATTCTGTGGTTCTATGGAGTAAATTAAGCCTAGTATGTGGGATATGGTCGCATCCTCAGAAAATTTCAAGGCTTCCCAGGAGAATAAAAACGGAATAAGAATAACATTCTTCATGCCTGTGTATAATAAAAGGCTCAAACGAGACAAACCGAAGGAGCTGACAATGCTCTTGATACTCTATTGTTTCCATCTGGCTACAAAACAAACAAGACAGCAATACATTGATATACAGGGTGAAGGCCTATATTCTGAGCTAGATACTTCATTTTTTTAACAAAAAGAAAGTATACATATTTCATATGTCCCGGTTTTAAAGCTTTTTGCAATGTTTGTGATAAAATGTACTGCAGATTTGCATGTTCAAAAACATCTTTGACAGCTATGGAAATTGTGTAGTTTGACAACTCCTCATCTTAGCTAAGGCAAACAAACAAGGCCAAGTTGACTGAAATTTAAAATCTTTCCTAATCCTGGGGATGTGATGGCAGCTTGTTTGCACTGGCATC
The DNA here is from genome assembly GCF_964199755.1 of Larus michahellis. Classification (NCBI taxonomy): domain Eukaryota; kingdom Metazoa; phylum Chordata; class Aves; order Charadriiformes; family Laridae; genus Larus; species Larus michahellis. The sequence goes on from NC_133930.1 coordinate 84,584,218, forward strand.
CAAAAGCTACAGTATTGTCAAAAAATTTAACAAAGCTGAGGTAGCTTTGACTGAACTGACCTCAAATATGATGTGAACAGCTGTGTGGAGAGGGATGGGAGGTTGTGGAGGGATGCTGTCTACACACACGTTTGATCTTCAGTCAGCATTATGTGTAAGCACAGCATTTAGATGCCTGAGAAGATGATAAGTCATCAGTTATGAAAGGAAGTAAGAGCATTCTGTGTTTTTATACTGCCTATTTGCTCCAGCGCTGGATGAGGGTCCCACTGTGGTGGGCACCGTGCAAAGGCAGAACAAATAATGCGCATGTAAAGATTAAAGAGTTCTTTACCCAGGCTAGACAAACCATACTGTCTTTGATTGACTCAAAGAGAGTTCTCGTTCCTCTTGTCGTCTAGTTTAAGTATGTGTTATTTGGTAATCACACTCAAGAAATGAAGTGGTGAGGCCCCGTTCATAGGAAAGGTATGTATATTGCAGGTAAAAACGGTATTTGCCGGAAAACTATGCACTTTGTACCGTAAAGGTCATGTGCTTGCACAACATGTCTCATCTCCGAGGGCCAATTAGAGACTTCTTTGCAGAACGTGGCCCGTCAAGCCCAGTCTCCAACAGCAACGCGAGGTTTATCACGGCACCTAGCCAGCGCGTTGTTTCAGTCTGGGCATCACAGGTCAGCGTTCCCGTGCTTAGGGACAGCAGACGGAGACCTATTTCGGCGAATTTGTGCTACGCAGCACCCGGATCAGTGTAACCCTGCTGACGTGCTGCGGTGGCATCACTCTTTTAAGAGAAAGAACGCTTACATTTGCTTTCCTTGAGCAAAAGCTACTGCCTCTGTCACTTGATCTCCCCATTACACCCCAGACACAAGTTTCTTTTTAATGATAGTATTAGCATTTATTTGGCTTTTGTCATAAAGAATGACATATTTATATAACATTTCAGCTCAGCAACTGAAGCGAAGAGATTAAAAACAGACTAATGCTGCACGGTAAAGCAGCTGCCTTTGACATATTCTCCCCCGTCTGCTTCACAGGTGTGGAAAATTGGCAAGGCTGCCGCGTATGCCTGGGGTCGGGATGCGGGATGCTGAGCTCCCAGGTGGGCCCTGCGTATCGCGACGCACGCACGACAGAGAGGGGGACAGCCGCAGGAGCCATGTCCCAGAAGGACGCTTCGCCGAGCCTGGCAGGACGGAGGGAGGACAGCCAGTGAAACGATGGGGAGCTGAGCAAGAGCCGTGCAGCCCCCTGGAGGTGCAGGGTACAGCGGCTCCTGGGCGTTTTCTTGAGAGACGTCCTATTATAACTATGAGAAAAGGCGGGGATTTGGCTTACGGGTTCACAGTGATGGATTTAATTTCCTGTTTTAGAGACATTGTGGATAGCGAACACGGTGCAGAGAATAATGGCGCTTTACAAATGGTATGAGTGTTTCGAGGAAAGATGGGATTTTTCATTAGAATTGAAAGTAAAGGGAAATATTTTTCTCCTAGAGTCTCCCTCGTGGTGACCTGCTCTTCCAGCATAAATAACTGCTGGAAGAAATGCTTGAAAGAAATAAAATATTAAAAAAAAAGAAAAAAAAAGGAGAAGGTAAGCAGCATACGTTATTTGATATCCTTCCGAATTTTTTTGGCTTGGTGAACTGTTTTTGTTTTAATTCTTCTGACTGAAGCGACTACAGCGTGATATCATATGAGTAATTTCTGGAGGCTTATTTATTTATTTCAGTTTGGTATGGTGTCCATCACAGGTCATAGCGGTGTGAAAAGCCACGTTGACTCTACTCTTGTGCAGCTGGGGGCATAAAGTAGGTGTCGTCTTTCCAGAGCCACACCGTGGGTTCAGTTATGATGCCAGCCTTGTTTAACACGCTGGCAGTAGCTATTTAATCTTCTAGGTCAGTGGAAGCCAACCTCTAACAGCTGGAGACTTAGATCGAAATTTTTTAAGAGATTTGAGGCGCACGTAGGCATTCTCAACAGGTTGCACCTGAGTGCATGAAATTGGGCGCACACCTCGGTGAAGGCACAGAAACAATTCCAGAAGGAAAGTTTGCATCTCAAGGTCTGGTGATATCCCCGTTTTAGCAAAGATACTTTTGTTTAAATTTTCTACAAACCAGGATTTCAGTCCTGCACCAAGTCCTCTCCCATAAGAGCCCTGAGCCTAGGCACGGTCCTTTTGCCATCCATGAGCTGCAGCCAAACACCAGCTGTTGGAGTAGAATACGGATTATCATGTGTGTTTTTTGGTTATGCATGTATTTAGCACCACTAGGTAAACCGCTATTTTACAAATAACTTATCTTAAACTGAATTACCTCAAACAATGTGTTATTTTTTCATGAAACTAAGCAAGATTAAATTTTCCATTATTTTGACCTTTGGCAGGTGGCCTAGCAATGCTAAATTAGTACTTCTGTTTTCTAATAATTAAATTCTTAAATAATTTTGTTTTATTCATTTGTAATATTTGGAAAACACTTTATTTGTAGTATTTCCATTTCTCCTGTACTCTAATAATGTTACACCGTCAAAACTCAACTGCGCGGCTGACAAACCCCAAAGTCACACACAACAGAAGGTTAAACAAAAAAAAAAGTGATAAAAATGAACAGTAGACAAGAGCATAAATCAGAACTAAGTAACAGAGTTGTACTAAACACTTTATTCATGATGGATTCACATGCCCATTCATATCACACGTAACTTGTCCATGAACGGAGATCCAAATTCAGTCTGTACCACTCAGTATATAAAAGGCAGCTAAATCTGCCTGTATAAATCTCACCAATGTTGCACTCTGTCACAAAGCAAGTATTTTGCATAATTAGCCTGGATACTCAGCCACATTTTTCAGGAGCCAGCTAGTTCACTGCCCTCACTGCAATAGGATGACACCCACTATAATAGGAGCTCCTGGCTGCTTAGCAGTCTTCGTAATTAGGCCTTTTATTTAATTGCCTAAGTATGGATTCAGAAGCCTAATTTTTGGCATGTCTTTTTTTTTTTTCTTTCTTTTTTTTTATTCTTGGTATCCTATTAGGTATTACAGTGATGTTGATCTGAATAGCCCTTCTCTTCTCTTTACAACTTACTCTTTTTCAATGCTCCATTTCCAAAATATCCGCTGTAGTAGAATTCCACTGCATTGTGCGAAACAGAAAGAAGTAATGTGCATTTCAGCATTTCAGCCATTTAACTTAATTTAATCTAAAGCTGGAACATTTGAATCCTTAGGTGATGCAGCAATGCTAAATTGTCTAGGTACACCTTTTGGCCCAATTTTGTAATTTTCCGCTTTCCTGGCTGTTTATTCCACTAAGTACTGCGAATATTCTTGTTCTTCATTGCGATCTTGGGATATCACTGATACAGAGCTCTTCCTGTTTGCAGCAAAGCTGTGTATTACACATGCTTTGGGCCTGTATGCAGTCACGAGAAAATTAATTAGCGTTAAGATGGACTGTGTTTTCTACGCTCCTCTACATAATTTTACTGAATGCTAGCTTGTGAAGATCTAGCAGCAAATAATCTCTAATACAGATTTGTGCAGAAAAAAATGGGATTAATAAAGTTCGTGCTTCAAGGCGGATACTCACACTCAGTGGGGTCAGAAAGAATATGTCTTTTTCCGTGGATGTTCCTGTCGTCTGACACATTGGGCGCTGGCCGGGGCTGCAGGCAAGATTCTGAACTTAATGGTGCAGTGGACTGATTTAGTGTGACAAAGTCTTTGCCACCATAAACTGAGATCATCCAAGGCATTCTGTTTTTAAATAAATTAAAGAAAGCATCTTGTTCAGGTAAAAAGACACACCTTCCTTCCTAATACAAAGGATTTTATTTTTTTAACTTCCATCAGTTGTAAGTAGGCAAACTTGTTGTTTTCTGTTCCAGACGTCTTAGGACATGGCCTTAGATATCTCCAAGTACGTTAGTATCTCCGATGCCTAAATTTCTCTATGCAACTTCAACTAGAAATGTGGTGGGGTTTTATGTTTCAGACTGTGACTTTGAAACCTTATTGGGAAAAGAAGAAATCAACAGATGTCAGATACCATGAATCTGTTGTCTGGAACTGTGAAGTATTTGGAGCTTTTTTAATCTATAAAATTAAGCGGAGAGTCTTGGCATTTTTGGTTTTAGTCTTTAACAGTATTGTTTCCCCATCATTCATAACCTTTAGTGATATTTTTGACATTTCCCATTCAAAGAGTAGTCTAAGAGTGGAAAGAGAAATTCACTCACTAAACATTTTACAATATCAGTAACAATTTATTACATCAAAGGCAGTAAACTAGTTGCCTTGCAATGTAGATTTCTTTTATAATAACTAGTCCATCTCTCAATAAATACAATGCTGAGCAGTTTGTCTTTTTTTACAGATTACTCTTATTTTGTAAGCCAACACAGTATCTTACAGACACAAGAATGTAGGATTTTTTTCCCTTAACTCACATTAAAATGCCTTTCTTCTATATCTGCCGTAGTGTTATAGAAAATATGACATCGTCATTTAAAACAAGTCAGAAGAAATTTCTAAATATCTGTAATTGGGGGAGAGAGGGATGCTGAAAATTCACATAAAGGATTTTTGCATACTTAGAACCTAAAATAAGGAGTAATTAACTGTTCCAAATATCCTCCCACTTATAATAATAGGATGTCTTCAGTCAAATTTGCAGAATTTATTTTATTTCGTTAATTGATTGGTATATTCATCATTCAATGATATATTAGGTAGAGCTGGATTCTAAATGACTTTTCTCTGATAAGCCTTCCAATTAATTCTTCTCACACTATTTTCCTGGTGACATCTGAACTTCTTTCATTATATAAAACACATCTTGAATAAGACATTGCTGAATAATAATCAGGGATCCTAACATGTTCAAAATTAGAACCCCTGACAAAGTCAAATGCATTCTGATTTAGACAATGACCTCACCTAATGTCATTTTCAGTGTATCATATTGAAGGGGAGTATATAGCCTTCCCCTTTTTGCATATCTACTCTTAAGTTAGAGATTTTAAAGGAAAAAAAAAAGAAGCAATTGTAAATACTGTTAGTTATGTGGTCTCACATATTTAAGCCTGATTAGTACACAGAGTGTCTGTGATTGTTATATTTTTATTCTACATTGTCTGACAATTTTCTCCCTTTTTTCCTTATTAATCTGTCTTAGAACAGTATTTCTTTATTTGGGCAAGCAGACAAGGAAATAAGTTATTCTTTAAAATGTATGTTAAATGATGTACTGTATTACATTTGCTTGCAATTTGCATTTTTCTTAATACATCCGCCAGATTTCTTTTGCATAGATAGCATTTCATAAACCAGAGAACACTGATAATATCTGATTTAACTGACTTGCTAATACAAGGAGCAGATCATTTTAAATGGACCTTACATCTTTATAGGATGTTAGAAATGAAGACATTACTTCAAAATGTAGGTAATTATTGCCTCCTCTTTTATCAGTGCTATTTTCTGAGGTATTATCATAAGATAGCACTTTAGTATTAAGCAGGGCCTTAGAGTGGCAATAAATCAGTCCAACTGAGTCATCATTGTCCAAGGCATCTGAACTACTGAAATGTTGTGGATCCTACAGAGAGTGTGAAATCACTTGACCCTTGGCATTAACCTTTACTGAATGAATAGACACTGCTTTCCACATCGTGGAACAAAAGCAGAATAGTATTGATTAAACACCACATTCACTTGATATTAAATACTGGCTGAACTCACTTCTTGCTTTCCAGCTCCAGTGGGAGAAACCCAGAGACTTGCTGAGTCTCAGGAGAACGCGTGTTTGTAATTCAGAGCAATGTTTTTCCTGCAAAGTTTTCTTTTTTTTTCCCCCTCCTCGGATCAATAACTGGCAGCCATGATCAGCCATGAGTATGTATTGTCAATTCTGACCTGTGTACTTTATCACTTGGGGCGAGAGGTCACACTGCTGTGACTAATAATGCCATCGTCCCAGGCATGAATTGTTTCCTGCCTGCAATGCAACCATTTTTATATATATATATATACACACACACACACAGACACACACACATATATAAAAATACATATCTATATGCATATTAACACTCTGCTTTATTATAGCTCTTGTTTACCAAACCCCTCAGCTATTTGCTTTGAAAGTCTGATTAATCTGCTGGATGGCATCCTATTTACAAAAGCTCTCAGAGATTTCCTAAATGGTTTTTGCTCTTGGCAGGAATGTGGGTTCCCCGGAAAGTGGAAGTATCAAAGTGGGAATCTTGGGAATTAACTCTCTACCGATGTTGTGGAAGAAAGTTGTTCCCTCATTTGATAAGCGAGGGAACGGAAGAAATATAATTGGGAGAAGGATAAGCAGAAGGATTCTGTCAGTGAATTCTCCCTTGTTTCATACTAGGGCAGGCTCTGCTCTCGTGTGCAGAGCAGTAAGCCCAGAGCAGCTCAGAAACACGCTCCTGTAGTGAACAAGTCCTTCCCTGGAGTTGTTGATTCAATGCATAAAGGGTTGACAGTGAAGAAAACGTGAAATACAGTATAATGAATAGAAGCAGCTGCAGCAGCATCACTGTCTGCCTACAAGCAGATGACCATTCCTGCCTGAAACTGCGTTCCAAAAACTTGCCTGAATTTAATTCCTTTTTTTTTAAAAAAAACGAGACAGTTCTGAGTTTAGCCCCATAAATAATCACATATTTCAGAAGCAGGCTTTACACAATGTGCAATGCTTTTGGGAAAGCTCACCACAAATAAAAGTCCACATTAGCAAGTCTAGCATTGTGGGGTTTTTCCAGTTCAAAAGATTTTGTAATGTTGAAAGCCAGGGGTATTGCATCCCTTTTCACAATTGTTTTCGTCACCAGGTTCTTGAAGAGTTTACGTTCTGGCTGCAGATTCCTAGCTGTGTAAGCTGTGACTGTAACCCGTGTGGCTTTTTGGCTGGATATCAGCATTCGGTCAGTGGAGTATACTTTATATATGAAAGACTCCATGCATATGAATATGATTTTTAAAAAATCATATTGAAAGACTGAGAAACGTGGCCCACAAGATCATGTAAATAATAAAATTTTCAGCGACAACGTTCCCAAAAGACTAAAAATGGAGCAAGAAGGAAAATCCATGGTCTGGTTCAATCCATACAGAAATGTTGATTTATTTCTCAGAAAATTGAGACATTGAAATTAATAATAATAATAATAATAATAATAATAATAAAATCACATAGTTTTGGAAACTTATAAGAAACTGTAGGAGCAGAAAGGATAGAAAATTTCTGGAGAAGAGTGGCTGTTGACACTCCTTTAATTCATCAGCCTGCTACTGGAGGACTCTGCAGAGACTTTATATGACGCAGTTTCATTGTGCTTCTCAGTCCTTGCTCCTGAGTCGGAGACTTTTCAGCCGAGTAGCAAACATCCTGCTGTATAGGTTTATGTTCAAAAAGCTGAAACAGAGACCCGCGGCTGGGGAGAGACTGCAACTGTTTTTTCCCACCAGCAGGAAGGACTTCGGCTGTTTTACGGAATTGCAGCACAAACGTTTCATTTTGTTTTGGGTCTCTGTTACTCTTTGTTTTGCAGATTATTTTTTTTTTTCTTGTTGACCCCAATCACATTTCAAAAAAACAAAACAAAACAAAACAGGCTGGAGTCCAACTTATTCCTTGCATAAGGCCATTTTACCTTTACTCCAGCGCTGACAAAAATGTAATAGATACACCCAAAACTACTTAGTGGCCCTCAGCCACTAAAAGCTAAGCTCTCTACCTCGAAGTGGCTTCTCTCCAGACTGTATAATGCTGTTCTTTCTGCACCCAAAGGGAGTTTCACAGAGTGGACATTGTTGTCACACCTTTCTTGACCTGGCTGTTTATTCAGCTTGTGTGTAAAGGCTGTGCCTTGTCCGAAGCGATCTTCAGCTGTGTGGCAAATACTTCGCATGTGATTGTATGGATGTGCTGTCTGCCAAACTTTCTGGAGTAGACCTCCCCGCCCCCCCCCCCCCCAGTTACAGTATTAATCATACATGAAGAACTAATAAACAGAAGGAATATGTTTATTTAATATATGTCTAGGCACAGGTAATGAAGAGCATGCTACCATAATCTAAACGGGGATGAGGCAGGGGATGTTCTTTTTCATGTAATACAGGAGCACATACCATGCTGGCTGATAATGATGGAAAGGATAAAAGGATAAAGCCTCTTTAATCCTTGCTTCTCTGCTGTAAAGCTGTTAATGTTTGTACATACATGCATATTTCTACAGAGTAACAAGTAGCAAGGGCAGATAAAATAATCTGGAAGTTTACCACAGTCAGGAGAAACACGGTTAAAGATTGCCTTGATGCCAATCAAAGCTCTACTTTTTATATCCAAATTAATAAAAATCTCAAAAAAATAGCAGTAAAATAATTTATTAATTCACCAGAGGCAAAAATAACCCCGTAAAAATTTCTGTCTCAGTCTTTTTTTCCTGGAAAATAAAACCGTGTTCTTTTTCCCAAACATTATTTCTGTCAGCTGGGGGTTGATGATGGTGGTATCTCCTCAGATGCTAAACTGTTCATCAGGAATGCTGCCTGTTCACACAGAAATAAGATTAAGATTTTGAGACTATCAGCCAACCCAATGAGTGGGTGCAAAGAGAGGGCGTATCTTCTTTACAGAAAGGTCCATAAAGGCATTTACTTTCTCAGGTGCAAATTAATCTATTCACTATTAGTAGCCAGACACTGTTGTGGCCCATGTGTCCTTAGGCAACCTGCATTTTTTCTCAGAGAGGACACCCTTCTTCTAAGAACATCCACCTTACAAAGTGGGGTGTACTGCAAATGGGACATATGCCCCATCAATAGGCAACTTCAGTAAGTGACGTGCCTGCTTAGCCTTTATAATTTGAGATTATGCTGTAATCTGTGCAAAATGCTTTGCAGTGTGAAAGAATGCCCATTATATCTGAAGCATTTCTATAACTCAATATTATCCTTCTTTAATCTTCACCTTTGTGTAGTTTACTAGCTTAAACTTCAGCTTCAGTCTTGCTCGTGTAATAGGGAATAAATGCATTTTACCACATCCAAGAAATGTCGTTAATTCACGCTGGTGGTGTTACACCCAAATTATTTTGGCAAGTTGTCTCATGGCCAGGGAGATACGTCGGTCTGGGTGGGCCATAGCCAGCCAAATGTACTTCGTTATCTCACGTAAGAGTGTTCGCAGTGCCGGCGAGCGGCTTCCCCACACCCAGCCCGGTACGATTACTGCGGGTCCTCAGCAGGACTCACACCACTCCATTTCACCCCAAAGCAACTAGCTGCAAGGGCAATAGTTTCTTGAGCTGATAGCACGTAAGAAGCAGGGTAGATCCCTATAGAAAAATCTTGGTCCCACGGATGCCAAGGAGAACTTTTTATCATAGCTGTCAGTCAAGACAGATTTCACTTATTTTGTCAGAAAGAATATCTTTCTTGAACAATGGATTCATAGCATATTCATAGCCAGGTCTAAAGTAGGTTTCAAAAGCATTTAAGTAACTTTCCAGACTTCACCATCACACAAATCGTTTGTATTAATCTTCCCAGTCCAAGAACTGGTAGAATTGGGTAACCGGTTTCTTGATATTCGGTTTTATTTTTCCCAGGGATTAAACTTTGAAATCTCACCTATCTTGAACTTTTATATATCGACCATTTTGATTTATTTTTGAAGGGGAGAGGATTGTGACAAAAGCTGAATAATTCTACATTTAAAAATACATTTTAGAGAAGCAGACTTCTAAAGGCAGTTAATAAAAAGAAACCTATTCTGTTCTGCCATTTATTAACACAGAGAAAATACTGCTCTAATACTGATATAAAATATTGCTCAGGAGGAGCAAGAGTGACAAAAGCGGGCTCTTTGGAAGAACAGAAAAAATACATCTTAAGATTTATAAGCAGCAGGCTACAGTTCTATAATCTTTCTACGAACGAAATCCCTATCTTTTGAAAGTATGAAGAACTAAAAGAAGAACAACAAAAACCCCTTCATGTGCTCCTTCCCCCTTCAGTCTCCCTTCCCCTGCCCAGAATTCCGGAGGGAAGGACCTGTTTTTAATAATATCTCCACTTCTGTGGGAAAAAAAAATATTTAAAAAAATAAAATCACTGCCTTCTACTGCATTTTTAGAGAAGCAACATATTTTAATTGATGACAATTATTCTTTACAGCATAGCATAAGTAAATAAAGATATATATACATTATATAGTTGAGAGTCTGTAGCATGATTGGGGCCACTGTGATACACAAAGTGTGACTGAAGAAACGCAAAGAGTGCAGTGAAACTGGTTTTAGAAGTCCTTTTAGCAGTAGCTTTAATTAGTACGGACTTTAGAATCTCTGCAACAATTGGAATTGTTCACAGTAGACATTCTAAGTCCAAGCAAGGCATGCAGAACTTAGAAAAATAAGTTACGTACTGCAGTGCAGTCTCTGTAAAAGCATTGGTACGGGGAAAACTGGAATCAAAATACACTGAAAGAATGTACCTTTTGCATCTGTATTCCTCTTTGATGGCTCAGTTTTTCCATTTTGCATCCCTAGTTAACCTGGCAGTCTTGTTGAATTGGTTTTTGTCCCGTTGGAGTTTTTTGTTTCTGAACGGCAGGTCTGATAGAGAGAGGTTTGTCCTGCAGTGTCTCACGTGCGTGGCTGTAAATTAACCTGTGTTGGTTGATGCGCACATTTTGGAATGAAGATCAATATTCTTTGATCTTTAAATCCTTTCTGTTGTTGCAAGTGGAAAGTTGCATAAGGAGAGGATGCAATGTGCAACCAGGAAGACAGAGGATTGGAAGCAGTTGAGAATTGATCTGTGATAGGTCATCTTTATCAATGTAAAAAATAGTAAGGAAAAGGAAACAAGATATATTCCAGTAAATTATTATAATTTGAGGAACCGCCTCCAATGTGCATTGTAGAACTATTCTGATCATTTCGTGATTTATATCTTTCTAAAAAAAAAATAATTAGACCTTTCTCATTGACTACGTTTCCTTATAAAATAGAATCATTCTATTATTTATGTTTGGACTTACTTTTAAATCCTGTGTAACAAAAAAAATGACACTATTTTTTCCCTTTTCACAAAGAATTGAGCAAAAGGACAGCTTGCACATATGTTTTTGCATCTCTGTGCAATGTTACCTACACTGCTTTAACAAAAGATGGTTCCCAGAACAGTGGTCTACAAAAGCATCCTACAAGTAAGATGTAGCTGTCTTGTTAAAGTTTGCTGGTTTAATAGTTTAGGAATGAAATTCCTAATACAAGTTCACAAACTAGGCTGCGGAGGGTTATGTTAGATTTTTTGGGGTTGCACTGGACCTTCATTTGCAAGACTGACTTTATGGGGATCCTTACATCTACATTTTCCTGCACTGCTTCAGTGAGGTGAAATAAGTTTACCACAAACAGAGAAGCTTATATGGGATAAGAATACAATGAAGTCATGTTTTCCAATAGAAATATGAATCAAATTTCCCACCGTTTAACTTCATGTTTAACATATATTTTACTCAGTGGGTAATCCTATTGATTTTCTTGGAATTATTCAAGGATCGGAGTAGTCAAGATGAGTTGAATGTCAAAAAGGGACATTTATTGCTGACACCCAAAGCTGATGAGTGATCCTGTTGGGCCAGTTTATGATTTATTTTAGTGTGGACTTGATATCACATGGACATTATAGCTGGGTGACTAGTCAAAAAAAAAAAAGAAGAGAAGGGCACTAAATAGGGGTCTCTCTTTAAGGTTGGGGAAATGCTGTGACGTCCTATGTCTTTGGAAAAAGTAATGACAAGATGTTGTGTCTTCACTTTCATCTGCATGTACCATTTCTGTGCCTCTGTGCACAATGGTAAAATGAGAGAGCAGTATTTTTGTGATGAATGCTGTCCAAAAAAACCCATAATATTGTTGATGCTGACAAGAATAATTGCCAAAAGCTCTCAATGGCATGAGACAGTGAACGTTGCTTTTCACAAGGGTCCTTTTGACAGTGGTTCACTTCCTTGTCTCCTGCTTGGCTCTGTTGCTGGTAGCTGAAGCAGAAGCATTTTTCTGAATAAAAAATAAGTGGCTGCTGACATTTTAAACATGACATTGCACAACCTGAATTTGAGAACAAATATGGGGTTTAAAAGCACTGTCCCTAATTGTGCGGGTAACAGATGGGCGGTGGTAACAGACACAATTTTTTTTCAGGAGTTGGACTACTAAAGCAAGAGATTGTAAAATTCACGTGCCTGTGACATGAGGGTGACTTAAGATCCCAGAAGTGACACTCCCTCTTTGCAGAGCTTTCCCATGGCGTCCTGTGCAATGCTTTAAACCAAGTATTGCTTCTTCACTGTTGTAAATCAAGTCTGCAAACTGAAAACTCACGTGCCCTTAAAGGCGAAAGGTGCAGCAAGTTTTGAGTCTTCAGTGCGTCCCTCTCCTTTACAAAATATAACTGCTTGTACCCTGTCAGAGCTTTTCCTTGTTTCACAGCTGGTGATTCAATGAAGGCGCTAAGTTTTGTTATCAGCGTACATGGATGTTCACACTGGAATTCCCTGTATATACCCTACGGTGGGAAAAATATTGGGAAACGGTTGTTCTATTCAGCGCGCGTGAGCAGTATGAATGCCTCGCTACTTTGTAAATTATTTGAAAACGGTTTTACTATGTCTCTGCTTAATTAACTGGATTTCTTATCCTGTAACATAAATTCCAAGTTCCGTTTTTTCATTCAGACTCTGTCTTCCTGCAAGAATTTGCGAGACTGTGTTAGACCATATTTGTGCGCCTACGTCTGCCTGTGTATCCAGCAATACTGTGAAAATACCTACACTTGGATCTTGAGAATAGCAACTTTTGATAAAAGTCCTGAGCTTTGTAAGCCTATCTATTTGGCAGAGTTTTCAGGAAAAGCCCGTGTTTTAGGTATGCAGTACTAACTTCATTCCTCTACATGGATGTTCTGAGCCACCCTTTCTTAGTGCAAATGTCAGAGAAAAGGATGAACAGAGTTAAATTAGCAGTCTGTATCATTCAAATATGACTAATTTATATACAGGAAATTACTATTTTTTATTCACACTAGGCTTTTTTCCACTAGAAAAAAAAAAAAAGTTGGTTAAAACATCATATCGTTCATTGACATTACTGCAGCAAAGATGGTAAAATACTTTAAAAAAGGGTGCTCGATCCTTCTGGCATTTTAACCACCCCTCTCCAAAACAAAGACAAATAGAAAGCAAAAAGGGTAAGCTGGTAAGATAACCTCTTTCAGTCAGTTTATAAATAGTGAAAATAAAAATACGTAACCCTTAAAAATTAAGGCTTGTAATGGAAACACCATTGACTTCTACTGGTGTTTTAATTCTGCTATAATCTCTTTATTAACATTGTTAAAACAAGGGAAAATGATTCATGTGTTTTAATCCATAAACTGTTGCTGATTTTGTTGCATCTTTTCTTCGTCTTCATTTTTTCTCTCCCATTTCACTCTGATCTGAAGGGTCTGTGGATTTATCTTCTGCCTGTCATTTGTCTTCACATGACTTTAAAATAATTAATTGCAGCACTCAGTGATGATTTATGATTTCTACTGACGTAATTAATGATACACATCAATTTTTCTTGTTAATTGAAGGAGTCACAACAAACTTTTTATAATATATGTTAAAGGAGGGCAAAATAGCTTTGGAAAATTACCTTTAGAATTTTCATTTTGTGTTAGGAGGAACTGGGAAGAGAATTAGCAATTTAGCACTGAAGGCAGCTAAAGACAGTTTGAAGAATGGAAGTAGAGACATTTTACTGCCAATGTGCAAAAAGAATGTCGACAAAATAAACATCAAAATAATGCTGTCATGAAAAGCTTAATTAAGACTTGCTGTCATTTTAGAAGCAAAAAGTTCATTTAATGTATTAATGCCCTTCCATTTTGTTGTTTTTGTCCCTTTCACTTTTTATTTAAGCAATGAATAATAAAAGAAAAAGCTTGTAAAATTATTGTAACCTGGACAAAAGAAAAAGTATTTGAACTTTTTCTTTTTTTTTCCTTTTCTTTTTTCTGTTTTTTTTTTTAAAGAAAAAGCCTCACTTCTGACTATTTGATTTGCAAACCAAGAAAATATGAATAGGCTTTGAATCAGCTTTATGTATAGAATATTTATTAAAACATCACAAAGTTTCAAGCCACCCAAATGAAAATTGCCTTTCTCAGAACAGTGCTTTATTGCAGGGTGTGAGTTGCCTCCACATTTGCTTTTTTGTCAGGTTTTAAAATTTGAAAATGAGAAAATGTTATAATGTACTGAATTCTGTGAAAAGAAGCAGAAATGATTTTCTGGGTAATTGTTATATTACTTTGTGTGTTTAATCAATTGATGCTTAAAGGAAACTCATATCCAAGACATAAAAAAATCAAGTTTAAAATAACATTTCCTCTATTGTAACATTTCCTCTATTATAATCACTTAGAATAATACAATTAAGTTGGAACTTGAGCAAAGTAATTGTTACAGTCACTATTTCTATACAATCTACTTTTTGAAACAAGAGTGGAAGAATTCTCCTTACGCAACACTTTATTATCATTTTTTGTTTATTATTATTATTATTATTATTATTATTATTATTATTATTATTATTATTTTAAAAAGCAACAGTAGATGTGTCAAGTGTTGCGAACTTGATTTGAGCATTTTATGGTACTGGAGTCAGCTGCCTATTAAAAGTGTGATCAGGTAGTTTAGAGTGTGACTAGCTGTGTCAACAGAAGGAAAGTGGAGGATTAGTCTCTATGGCAACAACAAAGCATCCCTGTTTGTAGACAGACAAATTCTGCTACATCTGAAAAAGATTGACAGGTCTATTCCTTTGCAACTGACCCATAGAAATTAGCAAGTAAAAGTTATTATACTGGGTTGTATTGAAGGGTTCTCAATATCTTAAAGTGCTCTTGTAAGTTTTTCTGCAGCATTTGCATGAGAAACCTGGCAGGGATTGTTCTGAGGTTTATATCTATGGTTTGATAGATTCTTTGTGGGGGAGTATTGCGGGTGAGAATAACTTAATTTTCAGTTCTCTGTATGACAGAATTGTTGGAGCATGGATTGAGGGAAAAACACACATCAAAGGACCTGGGCTGAATAATATGCCACATTTCAAAACCAAGAGACATTGTAGGAATAATATAACTGTACCTTCTCAAAAATGGATATTTAAAAATATTTTCTTCTCCAATTAGCTAAAAATAATTACAATCTGGAGTTCCTTAATAATTAAGATTTCCATTGGAAAGATTTCATACATTTCCAGAGATTCTGTAATTTAACCGAATAACCTTTCTGTTTCACTTAATGCACTGTAGTTCGAAGGCATGAAGTGCTGTAATTGAAATCATCTATATCAGAATTAATAGTATTCTTTTTTTTTTCTTTTAAGGGAAAAAAGAATGAAAAATTTACTTTCCTATTTAATTGTTCATAGATTGTGTGTTTAGGTAATAGCTACAGAAACGAGAATCCACCTTTAGACCAGTTATTGTAGAACTATCTAGAAACATCTTTTAATCTTATATTTTAATCTTACTATATATTGGCAAAAGTCCAACGCAAATGGAATGAGAACAGATCAGGAATGTGGCTATTTTTTCACATAAAACCTGAAATATTTTTAGATCCTTTTCTCTTCAATTCTGTCACTATCTGTAATCCTTATATTTGGAAGTAAAAGTTTAAAACATTTTTAACTTGTCATAAGAAAGCAATGTGAGTGATGTGTTTCCCAGACAGGCATGGAAAAATCACTAGAAATTATCCTGTGTGCTTTCCTAAGATTTTAAAATTTTGTTCGTGTTGGGAATATCCCTGGTGGTTTAACTGCTTAACCCGACTTGACGCAAAAGTTCTTCACCTCCTAAGTGGTGTGCTTCTGGAATTAGCTTATGTTTCTTTTTTGGTGAAAAAATAACACTTGAGCAACTTTTTCTTACCACAATTTCATTTGAGTTTCTCTTTTAGCCGGAAAGAGAGATAACAAGTGCTTTTGAATCTCAGGAATGAGTTCCTCTAGTTTTAGACAGGTAGGAACAGCGTAAAGTTTTTAAGCATTCATAAAATGCTGCCTGGATACAATCAGAGCAACAGCCTGCGCGAATGGGTATCGGTGCCCAGCTGGGCCCGTGGGGCTTTAAATTTTGCACTTTCGTAACAAAATCAAAAGATAAAGCTGATTAGAGAAAGACAATCCACTACAGTTGGAGGGTAATTACTGTTAACGTTTGTTATTGTTCATACATACCCATGGAAAAATCCCGAGAAAACCCCTTCCTTCCTCCCTCCAAAATTGTGGTGAGGTTTTTTTCTTGAGCCTGAAAGGCAGAGATGACAGGCTGGTGGGCGCTGGTGGTACAGGGTGCTGTTGAGGGGTTCATTCCCCGAAGTGCGGATATTGATGATGATGTTTTCGCAGAGACTGGGGTTTATGCATCAGCTTTTATTTGCCTACGTCTTGTGTGTTTGTGGGTGCATGGAGTCTGCTGAAGGATGGCAGGGGAGCTGCTTTCTGGTAATCTCCTTACCCTGTTCCCACCCTGTTTTTATTTTCCAAATATTTCTTGTATTGCACCAGCCATGGTCAGCCACAACCCGGGAGGCTGTGTCTCCAGCGTGCTGAGCACGCTATAAAAATACAGCAAACGATGAGCCCTGCACAAAGAGCTTCCAGCCTTTAGCCAATCTTTTTACAAATGCACGGCTTCTAATGGGAAGTGGCTGACTAGGAAAAATGTGCTTTTCTGCAAAAGACGCAAACAAAACCTGAAGTTTTGACCTTCAACCTGAGTGAACACGCGTTGTCTCTACAGGCTATTTTTTAGCAAAGGTGACAAACTTGCAATGGCAGAAACTGTGACTTTCTTGCTTTGTAAAATTCCAAATATGTCTGCCAGTAAATAAAAAAAAAAACAAACCAAACAAAAAACCCAAAAAAACAGGACATGTTGGAATCTTTAATTATTTGTTTTACTCGATACATTGTGAACTCAAAGGAAAAGTTGTTGTGCATAGTTACTAATATTTTGTATGTCCAAAAGGCAAGTGAAATCAGTTTAGAAAGATTTTTGTCCTGCTTTTTTCTCTCTCTCTTTTTTTTTTTATACATTATTTTTAGCCTGTATCTATCTTGTTTATTCTTTCAGAAAAGTGAATGGCAAAGCTTAGCTAAGACATCATCCTTAGAATTATAACTCGCTCTCTTTAAGTTCTGGCATTTATTTTTACTTTTTCAAATTTGACAATCTTCCTATTTTTTTCACTGCCTGAAACTGACACAGTACAAACATGCCGATCCCTATCGCTGCTGCTCCTGCGCTTCTGAACAGGTCTTTGCATATCCTATCAATGAGCTGATCAAACTGGTGACACTGGGATTTCGTGCCTTTTGACAGCTGAAACTGCTGTGCTTTTCTCCAGCTAATTATTGTTTTCAAGGGGCAGTCACTATCAGAGCCTACAAGCTTCTTTTTCCACCCCCACATGAGGCTAGAAATGCTTAAAAGGTTCGCCTCTCCCTCCCTCCACCTACTAAGATTACTTCAAGAATAAAAGAAATGGTAGTTAGCATGAAATGTAGAGGTGTTGCTTCATATTTAAGTCAACGTACAGGAGCTAAAAAAACCCCACTATTTCTGAATCATTCTATAGAGATTTTGTAATTTTAAACAAAATACTGTCTTGGTTGGGTTTTTTTTGGTCTCTGCTACTGCAAGCCCCATCCAACCTTTAACGTTACTGTTATAAAATGAGTCTTGCCACACACTCACTTATAATCTTCGCAGGAAACACGTTTTGCCTTTTCTCCGTTCTTCAGGAAGTCATAAAAGTTATGGATTTAGTATTTGTGTTCAACAACGGTCAATTAAAAGAAAAAATTCTCTCTATATGCATAGTGTCTTATTTTTCATTACTTGTTTGCTGTCCTGGAATTGTGGGGTGTCTGCAGCTCCCCGTTAATTAACTGCTGAACAGGGACAGGAAATCAGGCAGTTTTCCATACCTTCCCTCTTCAGCTGCTTTGCATTGGCTGTCTTCACTTGGGAGGGAAAGAAGGGTAGGGATGGAAAGGTCATGACTATTCAATCTGTATTATTGATATCACATTTCCCCTCCTAACAACAAAACTATGGGCTGGATTCACTTGTACCGGTGTCATGAAAAATATTCGAAATCCAATTAAAAATGTAGTAAGAGAGATCCTGAATTTTGTCGCGCAGTTTGCACTATCTTGTATAATACTGGTAGTGACACGTTTTACTGCGTGAAGATTGCAGACGTGTATTATGTCCACGTCTAGCCTAGACAGAGATTTCTAAAGCAATGCTAAAGCTGAGAAAATTCACTTAAAACAAGAGCTTTGTCCAGAGCTCTGCAGCAAATCAAAGCTAGCTCTTGTGCAGCTACGCGCCTTGGTTTTGGAGAAACAATGAGTTACCATTAAGCAATTGCTTCGTTAAGTGGAAGAAAATTTGTATTAAATTATTATAAAGTATTATGAACTATAGGTTTTCATTTACTGCATGGTGAGAGAAAGAAATTATCAGAGATTTCAGTGGCTGCTGATAGAAAGGCCCTATATTTTAATGTATCTTTGTTTACAGATAAAAAATAAACTGGGAGAGTTATTATGTTTTCCCATTGCTGTGGACACTAATACAAATAAATTAATGAAAAGAACAACTACTTTGTTATTGAAAGGCATCCCTTTCCATGCTGCTATATAGGAAAAAAAAGAAGGGAGTCAGAGAAGAGGAAGAATACGGACCCTGGTAGCATAATCTGCTGTGATTTACAGACTATATAGCCTCGAGTTTCATTTAATGGACTTGAGGGAAGCATTGTGTAGTATTATCACTTTCGTTCTGCAAAAATCAGTATTCGTCCATTAAGGAAATAACACGTATTCCACTTACAGGTTTTTAGAAGGGTGCAAATCCATTCTGCAGAAGGGTTAGTGGACATGCAAAATGGAAGGGAGCTAGCAAAAACGAGTGCAGTTATAGCTTTTCTTTCCTTAAAAAGAAAAAAAAAAAAAAAGCAATTTTGAAAATGGCATGTAAGTTAAAGCTGCCCCTGGCCAGCTTTAAATTATGTGATTCTCACTTATGCAAGATGCTGCTAGAGGAATTCCTTGGCTCTCATTAACATGGAGTAATCCCTCTAGACTTCACACGCAGCAGACGTACACAGGCACATACGCATTTCTACAGTCAGTTGCACATTTCCAACTGCAAAACAACACGTAATCTGCAACGGCTCTTCAAGCAAAAGACTTCAGGTTCCCAACATCTTTTCAGGCAGTCCTCTCTTCTGTTTTAAGAGCAGTGTTGCCGAAGTGCTTTCAAAAATGTTTGTTGGGAATAATGAGGAGTGATGGTCTTTGCTGCAGCAGTTTGGGTGATGTTCATTTTCCCCGTTTTCTAGGCACGGTGTGCCGATTTCAGCAGCCACCCCTGCGCTTTTGATTGCGCTATAACTTTATGGTTTATCATAAAGTTGAGGAAGCTGGAAGACTTTGCGAAGGGAGACAAACTCTGGTTTGTCTACACTGAACTTTTAAAATATTTTCTGGGAAACTGGGGCATAAACTTCCCTATAAAACCCCAAATTCCACCTGAAAATGCCAACAGCCAGCTACAGCATCTTCCTGGTTATAACTCCTGACTTTGGGAGTGCAATGCAAATTTAAGAGCTTGGATTACAGCTACCAAAACCAGGCTAGTGAGTGACATTTCAATGTGAAGTATTGTTGCTATAATTCACAAAAGTCTCAAATCACCGGTGTGTATTTGGCTGCTCCCAGGCATCCAAGATCTTCTGTGGAGGAGATAAGTCTGCAGCCAGCATATGTGGTTGAAAACTAGAAGAATTTGAGCTTGAATCTTGCACAAGGCAAGGGTTTTTTTTTCCCTAACAAATTAGTTTCTTCTTCTCCTTATGTCACTGTTTTCCCAGCTTGCTAAACCAGACTTTTAATTCTTTCCCCAGTTTCTCTTCAATTGTAGGATCCTTTGCACACAAAGGTATAAGGAAGTTGAAGTCGTGGTGTAAAAAAGAAAAAAGGATTCAATATTGAACAAAGATGGTGGCAGAGGATAGATCCACGGAGAAACGTTGCCAGACATTGGCTAATAGGCAGAAACAGCCAAATTCTGGCTCCTGGGAATGCTCAATTGGTGTCAGCAGGAGCAGATCTGTAGCCCCACCTGGAGGCATTGCACAGGGACTAATTGCCACAGTGTGTGCCTTACCGGAGACAGCATAATAAGGACTGAATAATAGGAACTCTGGCATTCATTTGCATAATCTTCCCTGGCCTACAAATTCTGGGGAATTTTTGGCCTCAGCTTTTGCTCTTCGTTGTGGGCCCGACCTCTTCCAGCTGGACAAATAGTGGTGGAGAAAAGCTCTGTTGCTTCAGGTGAACTGCTGCTGCTGCAAGCGCTATTTATGCAGATAACGAGGTAGGATTGGAGTGTCTGGAGCAGGATGAGATGGTACGGAAGGTCTTGTTGGTTGTTGGAGGACCTTGTTTGGTCTCACCAAACCTCTGCTTGTTGGTTTGGTGAGACTCTACAAGGAAGTTGACTCTTTTTCTCTCCCCCCGTGTCCTGCCTTAGTCATTCACTGACGTACCTTCCATTGCGTTCAGGCATTTTCTATAGAAAATGGGTCAGACAAGATGAGAATTACATTTACTAGGGGATTCACTAAAAACGTTCTTGCTGAAGGTTAGCACGTGGTGAGACTGATCCTAATCTCACCTCGCGGCATGGCCACCGGGAAGCCAAAGCCGTGATGGTGGCATCTCCAGGCGAAACCAGAACTGAGCCCCGCACGTGCCAAACACGGCTCTTGCCCGCGGAGCCCAAGCTCTCCGCCCGTCAAGTAGCTGTGCGTTACGAAGCTGAAATTTACTCCCTGTATGAGTGCAGAGCTCTATCATATGTCTTGTGGGTGGTGTGCTCTCCCAGCCTGTGACCCACCTGCCAGCATGTTAAGGCACTCTGCTCTGTGGGTTTTTTCTTTCCTGCCGCAGTCTGTTTCATACCTAAGAAGTCGTTTGCTGTCTTGTACCTCCAAGCCCTTTTAAGGACTTTGTGAAGAGCTGTTTCTGAATGTTTTTTTTTTTGTGTTTTGGGTTTTTTTGTTCTGTTTTGTTTGTTTTTTTTTACATGGAGGTGTTATTGCTTGGACTTCTTTTTTTGTTTTCTTGCCAGATAATGTAAACAAACCGAAATGATGGTTACAGCTAAGAATAAGGATGTTGTTGAGAAGGGTGATTTTAATCCACCAGGTGATAGGCAGTGTTTCTGAAAGATCTAAATAAATATTCTTAATTAAAAGATTTTCTAAGTTATTATAATTCAGTTTGTCAGAGAGGGAGGGATGGGCTCGGAATTCAGGTTCAGAAATTTAGGTTATGTAAGTTTGCCATGCTACTGTTTTAATGAAAAGAATATATATATTTGTTAGTTATCATATGGTATAGATTGATGACTTATCCTTGCAATAATGTGTTATCATCTGAGTTTTCTCCACTGCAACTGTATTTTCATTTACTCTTGGCAAATTGTTACAATTTCAGTTTTCTTTTTTTTTCAGTCAGTTTTAAAATTAGCCTTAAAAATTACAGAGCTACAGACTGGGAAGTTCAGCCAAGAGAGAGACGATAAAGCAACATTTTGTATCATTTTTATTACTCTAAAAATAGACGCTAAAATTATTTTAAGAAACATGCAACATCTGGAATATTTTTCTGTAATTGTACGTAGCTACTAAAAACCTGCTGTTGAAGAACATCTTCTGCACAGTTTCATCTAAGCTGTTTTCTTATAAAAGTATGCCTATTTTCAATTTTTGACATGATTCTTACCTGTACATGTGTTTAGTTAGGTAAATAGCGGGCAATACAACTGATTTACAGCCTTGTGCAAGACAGGAAGGGCAGTATACTACTGGAACAGAAATCTCACAATATATTGGTTCAGTCCTTTCTGCATCGCTCCCTCTGCCTCTTCTGACTGTAAAAAAAAAAAAAAAAAAAAAAAAATTATTCCCTTTAGTGTTCATACTTCGCAGCAATTCAGAGGTCAGGCTCAGGTGACAGGCTCAGACAGCTTTGTCACCTGTTGCTTGTTAACATGATGTTTTTCTGTCTTCAAGTGGTATCTCCCCATCAGCATCCTCTTTTCTGGGGTAATGGAAGTGATGTGCTTAGCTAAATGCAAAAACATCCGAGCTCCAAAACGCGCCAGTCATGTAGTCTAAAAAATGTTGGAGTTGTTTTGGAGATGTTAAGTGGGAATGCTCACGAAGAGGTTGCACCAAGGAAGCCGCTGAATGCAATTGTTTTTCGAAGAGAAATTTTCAAACTGGAATTTGTTATATAAAACGCCCCCCCCCCTTTTTTTTTTTCATATTTTACATTTTCTGAAATTGTGATGTAATGACGAGTAAGGAGACACAGCCAATAAATGAAAATGGGGAATTTTGAGGAGCATATATGCAACATATGTATTTCTTATTGTTGATTTGCCTGAAAAATGCAATTTGACTGAGAACTGACATGGTTTATAACATAGGGATGGTGTTTGAAGAAGGCAAGATTTTGCTAAATATATAACACATTTCTGATTTCTGGCAAAAAAAAAGAAGAGAAAGATTATTATCTGCAGTTGTCGATGAAGTCTATAACTTCTGTTTTTGCCATATTTCATGAAGTCAGCCTCTTAAAATTTGTGACACGAAGCACAGATCCAAATATATTTAGTGCAATAGTTAGCAGAAGCTAATGTGCTCTGTCAGAAAACTGAATCTCTTGATTTTTGTGTGTGAAGTGATTATGGTGAGAGGGAATATGTTCAGACTACCCAGATGCAGAAAGTGGAAACACCAGATTAAAATGAGAGCATTATTTCTCTAAAGAATTATTATGAAAATATTTGAGAGAGGCCACTTCACAGCCAAAACATATGCTTAACTTCAATAAATACTAGATTTCAGGCTTATTAAGATCCATCTAATCATCCTGTTTTTAGTTGGCACTTCTGATTACAACTGTAATTTGTTCCTGATGTTGATCTCAAGTACCGTAGACTAGCTTTGCAGAAACAGCTCCCAAACAAGTACTGGGATCCTTTTTGTGTCACTGAAACCTGCTGTTGATTTGTTTCTGGTATTTTTACAGAAGCTTTCAGAACTTTAATACAGTGAATATGAAAAAAAATATAGACTAGAATATGCCAGTCAAGATATAGAAAATTTAAAAAGAGTAGCATGAGTTAAACACTCCTAAATTTGATTCCCATCTATCAGTTTTTCGTATGTTTTCAAATTAGGAAGAAACTTTCTTTTTATTTTTCGGGACTTAATTTCCTTACTTTTGCAATACGTGAATCAGATCTTCAGTTTATCAAATCCTAGAAAATAATTGCAAACCAAATGAAGGAGTAAGATTATATCAAATAATGCAAGGAATAGTGTACAGCTTGAACACAAAACAGCGTCAAGATACAGCAACAAAAAAGTATCGATATAGGGCAATCAATGCTGTAGACAATACCTTTTAAATCTATCACGTTGGCTTTTGCCCTTTATATTAAGTCAAAGGGAAGGGGCTATAATGAATGAGCATGTCTTTATTCTCGTCGGCAACAGTTCTGTAGGAAACCTGGCAATATGACATTTAAAGTGATTAATTCTGGGTTGCAGCTCCAGTTTATTTTTTCCACACATACATGCATAAAGGGTTATTATTAATTTAAAAAAACAGACCCGATATAAATTGAGACTATTTCCAAAAGTTATACTGCAAGATTGACTCAAAAATAAAAGGTTAATCTTGTATTTTCAGTAATGTATGCTTTATATTTTCACATTTATCATTTGTTTCCCTTTTACAATATGGCTTACTAAACTTAAAGTGCCTAGGATTGTGAATGCAAGGCCGGTCAGTTTATATCTAGCTTCTTAACAGGTTTCCTACATTAAAAATAACACATAACTGAAGGAAATCTCTAGATATTAGAACATACCATGAAGCATACTGTGTAAAACTTCGGTATTTCTTCTTACTTCGTATCAGAAGGGGGCACTAGTGATCCATTATAAATAGGCAGTGTGACATTGCTTTTGTTGTGCCATATTTAATAATAATAATAATAATAACAATAATAATAATAATAATATAATTTCCCCATTTAATATTGAGGGCATTTGTGTGCATAATTAAAATTATAAATATATAATGGTAATTCAAAAAGTTAAATAATTAATAGATTGTATGTAAATATTGTCTGTTTTCTCTCATTGTCTTTTTTTATTATTATTGAAATTCCATTCTTACAGTTCATTTACTGTCTGTAACAATGAACTAATACTGAATATTTAATACTTAATTTTGGTGATTTCTAGTGTAAAAGAGGGGAATTCTAAATGTAAAGGATCTTGATAATTTCACTTAAATATATTCCTGGAAATGGCAGAAATTTAGATGACGCTGTTAAAAAGCCATTTATGTATGTTGAGATTTAAATTATCTTATAGTTATTACAACAAAGAAAATGTGTTAAGTATTCATATAATAATGTTTGTGTTTTCCATATTAAATTAAATGGATGGAAAAATATTCCTTATCATGATGCTTACTTAGTTTTCCTTGTTGGCTTATCTGATCCTGTACATTTTAGCAGATTTGTTAGTATTGCTTTGGCCTATAAACTGAGGTCAAGATGAGGTGGCTTTGCCATTTCATAGAATCAACTTTGGTATGTGAGCTATGTGAGCAAGAAAAAGCGATGAACAATAATATGGTTTCTATTCTTTGTCCTCATTTTCTTGCTGTCTATAGAATAAAAACTGGCAGAGTGCATAAAACTGCAAAAAACGTAAGTCAGTAACAGCAGGAAAACCAGATGAATTCTTGATTTTAAGGTTGCTGAGTGATACTATATCGTAATAAAATACCTACTTATTAGATATGTAGATGGCAGCATTCGTGAAATAGTGTCTATCCACAGATAATTAGATGCTCTTTTGAAATGTCCACTATTATTTTCATGTATAGAAATGAGGGTCGATGGGGAGCGGAATTTATCATTCACTAAATTGAGTCCAGTTCCACACATGAAAAATACAGCATCTGTAAAAGTTTTATGACATTAAAATAGGTGCAAACACGAATTTTCTGAAATAGAAAATGTTATTTAGGGCCAAAATAGTGTTTATTAAAATTATTTGCCAGTTATCAGCCAGTTGCTGTGTTCCTTTACTCAGGTGTAAACCCAGGATTTTCTTTGTTCAAAGTGCAATTAAATCCTAAAATGGCAGTGAGAAGAAAGGTTCTTCATACCTTAAAGGCAACTTCAAGGTATATATTCATGAGAATAGATAAGAGCTTTATGTGTGCATATAACCAGGCATTTTTCAAACAAAAGTGTACTTTTTCATGCAGGAAACTATAGTCATTCTAGATCAACCGTTTAATCCAAGCAAGCACATACCTGACCTCGTACCCTTGAATCTTAGGTTCTTTTATTTCAATTTTGCTAACACCAGTTGTCCTTTCCACGTAATTATCTATGAAAGTTACTGTCAGGATAACTAGAAACCCATTGTTTTCTAATGAGGGAACCTGCCTGAAGATCTCCTGTCCACCGTGGCATTCTTTAGTGAAATCTATTTAATTTTATTTTATTTATTTTTTTTTTTTAATGACAAAGCTTAGATATTGAATAAGGAGTTTTCGAAAAATGAACCAAGGCAAGCTACTGTTGTAGTTTTTCCTCTGGCCTGGATACAGAGAGGGGGTGTCTGTTTTGCATTGTGTCCAGTCACTGAATTGACTGCATTTTTATCCTCCTTCGTTATACTAATAGATAGTGGTAGCAGTACAGCTACAGAAATGTGAAGCTTGGCATAGGCTTCAGACTGGTTTTGAGAAGCTGAATAAATAGGTGTATAAATTAGCACCTCATGAATTGCCTAGTCTAGCCCTCTGCCTATACGGAGTTCCAGGTCTTTTTGCTTTTGCTGCCATTAATACCTGGATTTGAAGCTTTGCGTTATAATGCGAAACTAACTTGAGAGCCTACAAACTGTTTCAGCTTGTTTCAGTAATCAGTAATTTTGAAACTTGTGTGGTATTACTTCGAATGTCACCATTCTTAACTGTTTTTGCCTTTGGTCATTTCAGATGAAATATTTGTTACTAGGCACAGTGGTAACTATTAGGACTGTATTGGAATTGACTTCTTAATGAGAGCAACTTGACCTTCAAACAGAGAAAAGCATGGTTTTGTTACTTATCTAAACTCTGTCACTTGCGAAGTCAAAGTGAGCAATTTTTCATGAGGGGCTATTTGTCTTTTAAGTTCCTTATTACTCCTTAATTTTCCTTCATTTAATTATCCCTGAATGAACTCATTTGTACCTGTTAATGCACGAAGTCAAAACTACTTAGGTATATAAAACAATAAAAAGTATGTTGCCTGTTATTCTATTTTTTTCCTGCTGGAATTAAAAAGGCATTCTTATAATTGTCGAGCATGAGCAGATACTGGTTCTTTTTATACTAAAGAGGCAGCGATTGTTCAGAGGTGCAGAGGCATGCCTGCGTGCTTTGCCTTCCTCCTCCCTTCAGTTGAACCCTTTCTCTAGTCCAGCGCTGATTTAAAAATCACCATTTTGATTCTCCCTGTTCTCAAATTCTTTCCCCACCATTTTCTCACAAGGGAGATCTTTTTGAAGAATTCTCTTTCCAGTCCTGAAATCAAATTAGTTTCTTGCTTCTGAAAGGACAAAACCTGCAAATGACACTTATCTGTTTATACACCAATATTTATCTGTGTCACACTAATTTCTTGTTGCCATCATAAAAAGCTTTGATATACTAAAGAGAGGGTAATATTCAGGTGTCCAAACCCACACTGGGCTTTAATTTAAAAGTAAGAACCTGACTTTAGATTACTGGGGTTTTACCGGTACAATATCTGAAATACTTAATGTGTTACGAAATTTCAAACTTGTCCTGGTGAAAAGCATAACTTTGTACTGATTATTATGATGATGTTTGCAGTTACTGCAGAATCCAGAACTACATAATCCCAGGACACAAGAGTCCTCACTCCAGAAGGTGAGATTGTCACATGGTACACAAGATTTTGATGAAGGTAGGATAGAATAGGATAGAATAGCCTATTTCAGTTGGAAGGGACCTACAACGATCAGCTAGTCCAACCGCGAAAGTGAAAACTAGGTATTAATCATATTGGCAGTGGTGTAAATTCTGAAATTTCTGGAGTTATTCCACATTGTAATGTGGAATATATGTGTAATATGTAAAAATATCAGTACTTACTCAATAATGTCAGATCCTAAATTAATAGGAAAAAAGGACTCAATGAAGGTATCTTATGCGCACTTGAACCAACAGAACTAACTGGTTTGTAACTCACCGCAATCTTAAAGTTGCAATGACCAGTTACACTTTTTTTAAATGGGCCATCAAAAAAACCCACCTGATTCAGGGGAGCATTAAGAAGATGAGAAAAAGATTTGTATCTCCCCACTTTGTGTAGGTCAATAAGTGGGGCACTTAAAATGATAAGTAGGTTTAACTTAATTCAAACAGCAGAATTTGAGCAAGCAGCTAATTTCAATGTATATAGCTGGAAGTGATCAAGTGATTAGGTACCCTTAAACTTTCAATAGGTTGAGCTAGGACTACAGAGCCCTTCAAATGTTAGTATTTATACTAATCGATCACTACAGGAGAAATCCAAATTTTCAGATTGAGGTCATCATCACAGGGAACGAAAAATACAGTTTGCTTTCCTAAGTCATCCTTCAGTGTTCTGCTAAATATACAGGAGACTGTGCTCTGTCAGTACTTTTAGGAGTCTCAGTTATAAACACAAAAAATACGATTGTCGCCTTTTGTGCAGTGGCATTCATTAATCACAAAGTTGTTTATGTTCTTTTTACGTATTATATAATTTTATTGGTTTTGTTTTGCAGAGTTAAATAAAGGTACAGAGAAGTTATTCAACTTTTTTTCCAAGATCACATAGACAGTCAGCGATCGACAGGAGTCTTTTATGGTTCCCTGATGATTTTTTAAAATCTACAGTTCTCTTGGTTAACTTGTCTAGCCATGAAATGCCACCCTTAATTTTGTCTCACAGACCATACGCTACCATGATCCACCTTTCATTTCTGGAAACTTGAAAGTTTTCTGGTTTTCAGATTGTGCTCACTTTCTTCTTCCCAAAACTCAATGGCCAGAGGAAGATTACATGGTTGTTCAAGAGAAAAAGCGACTTACAAGTTTAGGAGTTTGGTCCTCATGATATTTTCTTGTTTAAGAAGAAAAAAAAAAAAGGGAAATATTTTTTAGACAGATAACATCTAGAAAGAAATATGATTTGCAGTTTTTTGTCTAGTTTCAGAGAAGAGGTGATTTCAATGCAGTGAAACATCAGAAAAAATTTTATTGAATGTACTTATGCAAATATTTTGTTCTTAATGGGCTTGTTGCTTTTGTGAAAATTCTGGCTTTAATAAGAGGTTACTGTATTTCTTTAATTGGCAGCTGAAATGCTATTGTTAATACTTTTTTTTTTTGAGGGAACGTTGATATTGTTTCTTTTTGTTTCTTTCTCTGTGATGTATTGCTTGTATATATGGTACCTGTTGTACCCATATTTCTATGCACAAGGGTTTGGTTATTTTTCTTTTCTTTTGAAGGCCTGTGACTGATAGCTAGTTGAATACAGACAGGTTCAAGAGAAATGGACTGGAATTTTTGAGCTGGCTATGTTGTTTTGAACAGAAAACACAGTGGAGAGGAGAAATAAGATAACACTTAGATGTTATATTGTGGACTTTTCTTTCTTTTCTTTCTTCTTTGTTATTCCTTTCCAATTTTTTCATATAATACTGTCAACCAAAACTCCAAGTCTAGAAATGATGTTCTGCATTCTGTAAAATGGCTTTTAAAACACCCATTACTCCATAACCTCAATGTCTTCCTCATAAAATGTGTTCACCTGGGAACTGAACGGTTTATCTGTTCTTCAGAGTGGTAGAGGGAGCTTGTGGTGGACCTTGTAGTTGAAACTGCCGTATCTCCCTATCTCCTTTCCTGTCCTCTTGCCTTTGACCCTTGAGTCGTGATCAGTAATGAACTTTCTGCAGGCCCAATCTTTCCTTCAGTGGATGTGTCAGTGAAGTTTCTGAAGGTTATATTAAAAAAAGACTTTTCAGTTTTGACTATCACGTTGGCAGCAAAAAGGTCTATATTGAAAGTTGCTGTTCAACTTCCATCATAAACTTCTCTTTACACTTCATATGTAAGTGCATCAGAAATTCCCTTTAGATTTTCACCCTTTATTGGTCTCATCTCAAATGGTTTTCTTGCTAAATTCCAATAAAAAGTTATCACTGGAATCTTAGTCTTCAAAAATTGGTGGCTGAACATGAGCAAAGCAAACACATTTAAAGTCTGGATCTACAAAGCGCTGAACAACTTTACGCACCAACCCACACTGGTGAAAAGAAGAGCAACCCTGCAATTTAAGATCACTTCAACAATGTTAACGCTGACAACTGTTGGCTGGAATCCTTCCTGAAATTTCATCAAACCAAGTTTATACCTCATTGCTTTTGACCAAAACACTTTCTTTTCCTTACGTGACCCAAGTGGGCTTTCAGCTCTGCCACAGAAATCCACTAAAATAGAAAAGTAAATCAGATTGAAATGTTATGAAATGGCTTTTCGTTGACAATTAAATTTTGTTACTTCTTTGCTTTCTTCTTCTCTATTTCTGTGGACCCAGAAATAGTTTCAGGGCTTCGGATCTCCAGGACAAGGGGAGAAGATGTAGTGGTGATAAGGTGATGAATCGCTAAGAAGAGTCAGAAAGCATGAGGAGGAAGGCTTGTTAGTTTGTTCGTTGATCAGCATACAAGGAAAAGGAAAATGAGTATTCATAGGTGATGGGAATGGGAGGGAGGTGCTAGTGGACAATACTAGAAAAGTTATGTGTTATTATTTAATTTTGAATAAGTGGCCCTCAAAATCAAAAATCTTGACATCATTACATAGTAAGTGTAGTTAAAGATCTTGAATATACATAACAACTGATAAAGTCTTAAGACAAATATAGTTTATAAACTTTATTAAAAGTGCACAAAAATAAGTTCAGTCACTGAAAATGTAAAGCATTAATAAAATATTTAAAGATAAAAGTCCTTATTACCTTTCTCTTCTAGCTACAGGATTTTTTTGTTTGTTATTTTTTTTTGGTGGTTTCTTTTTGAAGAGAAACCTCCCATTTGACAGCCTTTGGGATGATATTAAGAGATGAGTAAAAAGTAGTTGAGGAGGGCTGGGGTTGCTGATACTCTTATTGATCTCTGACTATTTCCCTGAGAAAAAAAAATGACATGTATGTAAAAATGAAAAGAACTGCAAAACCAGAAGATACACCTTTGGTTTACAAGTTGAATTTTGTTTCCAACCAGGTTCCTTGGGAAAGGCAAAAGAACTATATGGTTTTTATTATGTGTTTAAGAGATATAGCATATTTGGAACAGGATGCCCAGAGAGGTGATGGAGGCCCCATCAAGGCCAGGCTGGGTGAGGCTCTGAGCAACCTGATCTAGTTGAAGATGTCCCTGCTGACTGCAGGGGGGTTGGACTAGGTGGGCTTTAGAAGTCCCTTCCAACCCAACACATTCTGTGATTCTATGATTTGGAGCAGTTCTATGCTTTTAGCTACCTTCTCAGTTTCAGGATCACCATAAGTGTTGCAGAAGAACAGCTCAAGTGGATTTTAATTACAAAGCAAAAAAAAGAAAAGAAGTGGTGTGGGGAAGGGGAAATGATGGATAACATGACATCAGAAAAGCAAGTCTCACTGTCGAGGTGAATTTCAGGACTCAGTCATGGCCAGTGGAATTAACGGGTCACCTGGATTCTTCTTTCCGACTTACCACAGGTAAGTTTCAGACCTCAGTGCTAAAGGGAACGAGATGCTGCGGTGGTTCCCTCGTGATAGCTGTTATTTCAGTAAGGGTCCTCTTTTTGGTTTCCGGTCTCCTTAGCTCTAGTAACAGATAACAATTTCCCATATTAGATTGTCTTCATATTTTGGCATATCTGTCTTGGTCTTTCTTTTTCCTTGCACCTTCTTCCACTCATCAGCCATGACTCCTGGATGTTTGTGGGTAGGTGGGGATTATTTTTAGGTTTTATAATTTTTTAAACTTTCTTACAAAAGGTTAGTGTTTGGGGTATTTTTACGTTTTGTGTATGCTTTTTTTAGTTCTGTAGGACAGGGTCAGTTGGTCCACCATTTTTGTTTTATCTAGGAAAGCTTAAGGTAGTGGTACACAGTGGTGCTCTGATGGGATCCCGCACTGTGGAATTGCTCCCGACATGTGGCTGGATCAAAAGCCTACCTGCACTCCACGGCAAATGCCATAGGTCTGATGCTTCTGCAGACAAAGTCTCTCAAAGCTAAGTTGGGAACGGGGCTGCAGGCTCAGAGGAATTGCACCCATAATTCACATGCTGTCTCTATCCGATGACATAATTAGGTGAAAACCTATCAAATGAAGCAAAAGGAGGCCCTTGGAAAAGGTGAAAATATAAGTAAACACCTAATGTTGGAGCAGTTAATTCAGCCTGTTTATTGTAGCTCAGATTCATCTGGGAAAGGGACTAGCAAGGGCAAGATGATGACTAGATGACCTGTGGGAGGGAGGAAAACTTGACTATCAGCACCCTATGCATAAAGCATAAACCTGTTTGTACAACAGGCCTTGAAGAAATGAGAGGAGGCAATGAGAGATGATAAGGGTACTGATGATTTAATTTGTGTTTCCTCGGTTGAGCAGGAAGAACCAAATTTCAACTATCTGAATGATGATTTTCTTCAGGAAAATACTGCAAGGAGGCATTTCAGTGTTATTTACCCCTTGATTAGCTCTACAGTCTTATTCACTCTGTGCTTTCACATCTAATGACTAGTTCGCATTAATATGAAAAGAGTTGAACCCCCCTCTCTCCAGAGTTACTTAGCAGA
The DNA here is from genome assembly GCF_964199755.1 of Larus michahellis. Lineage (NCBI taxonomy): Eukaryota > Metazoa > Chordata > Aves > Charadriiformes > Laridae > Larus > Larus michahellis. The sequence goes on from NC_133930.1 coordinate 84,616,431, forward strand.
AGAAATAGTTCATATCCAGACATGGTGGAACACATCTGGGTAGGAGCCTCTTATTATCACAAAGGAAACTAAATGCATAGTACACCATGAATACTTTATTCATCAAAGGAAACTGATTTCAGTCGGAACCAATGACCTGAGTATTGTCTAACAGTATGGTATTTTATTCCTAGTATATTTCAACGCCATTACACCCCTGATTGCTATATACTGCATTTTGCCCCTTTTCTTATTGGTCGCTACCTCTTAAGAGTTGCTCTAACTACAATTGGGAAGGTACCTACGTGGTAGTGGCTCAACCATGGCTGTGCATATGTGTGTTGGCGTTTCATTTATAGGAAACAATGCAGGGTAATAGATTATTTGAATTCAGGGATTCGGGGATTGTGTTCTGCTCAACCCACTTGGTCCTTCAGTAAAGAATTGAAGTTCTTTTCAAATCACTAAGAGCTTGCTGCTGTTTTCTTCTTTAGCTGCATAAATAAAAATCTGACACAAGAATTTGATAACATGATCTCTGTAACAGAAACTATCACAGAGAAAAAGCTATTTTTTTCTGCAGAACTCAAACGAAATAATCTTCATCTTAAACATTTTTATGATGAATATGATAATTTTTGTTGGCAGAAAGGATAAAGAGGATGTTCTGGAGCATAAAATAACGAAATTATCATTGAGAGCGTTATCAATTGAGACAGTTTATGAGACCTTCCTTAGGCCTTTCGATCTACCTACCTAGTGATGTCCAGAACAGTGTAGAAAAAGTCTAATGTTGGAACAGTTATTGTTTACTTGAAAGGTTAAAGATCATCAAAGGTCAGGAGCCGCAGTCAAGGAGAGAAAAGGAGGTGCACAGAAGGACCAAATAGAGTGGAAGGTGAGCCCTGTCTTCTGACACCTCTGGCTGCTGCAGGAAGAATCCAGTTGCAGTTTTGCTGCAAAACCAATTGAAAATAAATGTGGAAATGTAACTGTCCTTTTAAATGAACGTGACAGTTCCCTGGTGGGACAGCAAAGCAGAAGATCATCTTGAAGAACTGCAAAAGACTGCCCTGGCCTTAACTCTAAAGCCTGTAGGAAGAGAAGAACAGACAGTGAAAAAAGATGGGACAATATTTTATCAGGAAGGCTAGATCTAGTAGCTGCAAAAACACTGCTTGTATTTTTACCTGAGGATGGACAGAATGACCTCTTTATACCTGTTCCCGTATTAATTTTGGTCAGAGACTGAGATTAATCTAGTTACCATTGCACACGTAATGTAGGTTTCCAAGGCAGGAACTGTGTCAGTAGTCATTAGCTAGTTCAGACTTTCATCTGAAACCTCTGTGTATCTATCTTCTGTGTCTCTAAAACTGTCTAAAATTAGGCCATGGATGAGACTGGACTTCAAAGAATAATAATAATATATATATATATATATAAAAATATATATACAATAAGTAAATATATATATTACGTATATATAAAAATGGCTACATTGAGATCAGGCACAGTCTCATCTGTGGCAGGAGGTAGAACAATCTTGCGGTTTTTCAGCACACTTTCAGCTGAAATGGGGCTGAACCTGTCTTGGAAAATACAGTTAACACTTGACAAGTCAATGGTAACTTGACCATCTTTACTATGCTGACTGGCGTCTCTCTGACACTGTAGGGATCCCGTCCATACTTTGTATACTGTCAATCATCCTATCCCAAATAGAGAACACCAAGTTTCTCTCCATTTTTTTTACTTTTGTGTGTATGTAGAGTCAGAGAGAGGGAAATGATATGAGACTGTCACTACAGAAAAAAACACAGTAACTTTGCCAGTGGCCAGAGAAATTACATTGTCAAGTGACAAAGGCATACATCAAAATAAAAAATGTAGTGTTTTGCCCATTACCTGGTGGGTAGCATGTATGCTTCTTTGTTAACTTTCCTCACGCTATGGTGTGCTGGGCAATTTCTCAGCACCCTGTTGAGCACAAACAATCCTGCTTAAACCAAGAAGCCTGGTCGGCACCTGTTATCCTCCACCCTGTCCCAGCTGCTTTATGATTTATGTGAAACAAAGAAAGCAGGAAAATAGGTTTAATCAGTGACTTGGGAAGCTGAAGACCAGTGCAGTCTGTGTATGAACAACAGCGTCAGGCTAGGTTTAATTCCCAGAAATTAAAGATACTCACCAGTTTCAGTTGTAGCCTATTAATAATATATGGCGGGTGATAAGAAATACAATTGTTTCTAACTTTATCTTCTTCTTTTCCTTCCTAGCTAGCCCAAACTTTCCTTGAAATTGTTAATGTTTAATCCCAAGGATTGGTGATTTTCTTAGCTAATTTCTTCTGAAATACCTCAACAACCTTTTTTTTTTTTTTTTTTTTTTATTAAGCCTATTTTTTTGTCCTCTTTCAGTGATTAGGTAGTTGACACAAAGCATCAGATTTTCTGTGAGCTGGATGCTATGTGATATCAGAGGAATCCCATGTTTGCTCAGTTTATCAGCAACGACCAGCTACACAAATGGATAAATAATTCACAGATCTCCTCTTAGCCAAAGAAATAATATGAAAACTTGATTGCAATACAAAATAGATGTAGCTGATATTTACTACCAGACACAACTGTAAATATTTCATTCAAACATTAAGAAATGAATATTTGCTTATTAGCCATCTTCATCACAGGCTCCATCTCTATTTCCTCTAAGACTGAAATCTACCTGGGCACACTATCTGATAAAATTTGCACTTTCAGGCCCTCTTAGAAGTCAAAATGCTTTTCTCACTGATGAACAGGAGAGGGCTTGAAGGGTCACAGACAAGATCCTTGTTAACAAACCTAACCTTTAACCCCTTACAAAGGGAATTACAACTTTCAACCTTTTTGTTGTTTGTTTCTTTTTTTTTTCTGTTTTAAACCGACTAAGGTTAACTCTTTTATTAACTTACTTTCATTGTAGAGTTAGCCTCGAAAATATAAATTATTATGAAAGAAACAGGCAGCAGGGCTCCACACATGGCAAGGACCTGTGGCAGAAGACTGTGAAGTATATCCTGGTATTCACCTTCCATAACATGACTCTGCTGCGGTGGTGATGTGGTCCAAACACTTTCCATGCTCATGGGCATTAGCATCCAACCATAAGTAGACAATGAATGCCTTTCATTCCTTACGAGACTATACTCACAGCTCATCTTTGGACTGCGTTTCCGGACTGAAACCGTCTCTGGGAACATTTTTAGATCATCCTGGGCGTGATTCTCTTGCTGCTAGTGGTGATACTGACTGGCATTATCCCTACGTTGCTCCAGCCTCAGAAAGACAGAGGTGAGGACCTCTGGTCTTCAATGTCCTGTAATGATCATCGGGTGATTGCTCTTATATGCCACTACCAAGTAGGGATGACATTCAGGAGACGTAAGAGCCCTTCTGTGTCCCTGGAAGCCTATGAGCTCCCTTCCTCAGTGAGGTCCAAGACCTTCTACTGAGGAAGGCTGGTGTCAGACGTGCATGCTAGGTGGGAGACTCATGAGCAGATCCCGAAGGCAGAGAGATGGAAAATTCAGTAAAAAGACTACTTCACACCCGGACAGTTCTTTTTTATTTTATTTACTACTGCCTTCATTTACATTGCCAGCTGAGGTGGAAAGTATTGAAAAGCATATGTGATCCTTTTTCCATATCTCTAGCCATCACTGCTTGTTTTTGCCTTCTTATTCAATCTCTGCAACATCGCAAGCACTCTCTAGAGTCTGTTCTTGCTGTCAGTCGTTCGTTTTCCTTTCTCCTTCAAAACAGTGACACTTTGAGAGCATGGGCAGATGTGAAATTGCAGCAGATGTTGGAGTAAAAATCCTCAGAAGCACAGCCATTGAAAACATAGGTATTATGCTCTTCCACACCAACAAATGTGACTAGAGAGCAACATGGCCCCAAGAGCTAGGAACAGCCCGCTTCTTCCATTAAGTCTGCTGTCTTGAACTCACAGGTGGACCAAATGGGCTGGTAGCCTAGGAAGAGCTGGTCTGTTTAAACAGCACATAAGATTTTCTGGGACTTCTGCCTGGTTTCTTTCCTTATTTAGAGGAAACATTCGATGAATTGTTTCAACTTTCTCCTGGTGTTTGGGAGGCATTGTTAGATTGAATAGCGTAGAGCTAGGAAATCTGTATATGAACTTAGAATTTAGGACACTCTGCAGCATTTGGATATTGGTCAACTTGCTGCGAATAATGGGACCTGGGGATTTTGTGTGACATCCTTACGGATTAATATGGTGCTTAGTGGATTTCTGCACTCGTTGGATGATGAAGTGTGTGGATTTCAAAAATAAAATGAATCCTAAGAAAAATCCAGGCAAGATTACTATAAATTATTCTCAACACTGCACATAATTAAATAACTATTGTACAGAGCTTGAAGTGCATGGTTGAGTATTCTTTCTCGTGTTAATATAGAGGCCTGTTGCTTAAATTAGTCTGATTTATCTGCTCATTTGTTTGAGTATCCCAATAAAATAGTTTTAGCCTGATTTGCCTATTAAAAAAAATAATTTAAAAAAGACAAAGAAAACCCCTAAACTGCCTGTAAGAAGTATTTTCTCATCAGTCTGAATTTCTGAGCATATAGCTTTCCTACTTATCTATATAGAAAAAGCTACCAGCTAACCCTGTGATTGTGGTTCAAATGTGGGTTACACGTTTGGACAAGATGGGGCCTTTGTCCCTTAAAGACTCTATCATGTTTTTGCCTCCTTTTGCTCACACACTTGGCTTTTTTCTTTTTTTTTTTTAAAGAAACATGGGATATTCAAATCTGTAGAGAGCGAATGGACTCTCTGAGGTGGTAGTAATAGCAGATTCACTCATTTTTAAGCAAATTTTCAGGAGAACTGTTTACCCCAGGTGTAGATTTTACACCTAAGACTATATGTATTTTCTTCCTGTATTTATTTTTTTGTGCTTAGTTTCCACTTTATTGTCTTTTGCATTTAGACCCCACTGATATAGCTGCCACCCAGGCTGGAGGGCTATGAGGACCCCAGTCACCTTCCTTGTCTTCCTACCCGCAGCATTTAAAAGACTCAAATATTATTTTTTCAGATTTGTTTCTCACACAACTGTATTAACGGCTTTGTTATATCTGCTCATAGGGGAAAATTTATTGTATAATTGTACACTGTATAACTTGTATAATGGAAAATAAAATTTCCATTATCAAAGAGCAGTGAAACAAGTGTGCTGTTGTCTATAGGTGTTTATAAAAGCTGAGGTATTATGTGATTTAAAGTGTTTTTTTTTTCAAATCTATATTTGAGAACACCAAAAAAACCTTGTAATTTAGTCACTTGTAAGACACTGGTCACGAAATACTCATGATCATATGTTGTAAGAGATAGCTAGAGCAGGCACAAGGAGCTTTGAATCATTTGAGCAATAAATTCTTTACATAAAATTCATCCCTATCATGTTTTCAGAGTTTTCTGTGTTCATTGTAGAGTAAAACCAAATTATATTGCTTTTACAAGTCGGAGGAAGATATTCTACTTTGTGGACATTTTGGCCGATTTCTGTCTGATGATGTTTGCCCTTTATATCTCATTCCCATTGCTCCAGTAGTTAATCCCATAAAATCAATAGCTTCTTGTTCATAAAATCTAAACACCATGAAGCTGTTCCGAGCTATTTCTTACATATGAAGAAGTGCACTCATGGAGTTGGGAAAAGGTTAAGGAGAAAGATCGTATGGGGTGAATAGCAAAAGCCCCCACCTCCTGCCCCGTTCACTGTTAGTCCTTCTTCCTGCCCTGTAATAAGAATGAGACTCTCCTTAAAACTTTTAAGTATGTGATTGTGAGACTTCACCTGTGACTATTTTGACAATTAACAGCTACCCACTGGAATATTTATGCTGGAAAACTTGCACAGTCATTTTATGATTTTTGAGCCATGCTCTTTGGCTGGTATCTTGAAATGAGCCAGATACACGGTATTTCTTGTTATGCTCTTCATCTCTGCTGTGTTTGCGTTACTAAAAATCTTTGCACAGATGGGCAGAGGCAGTGCTGTCAGAAAATTTTCAGTTGCAAATTCTCTGCTAAATCTAAGCTTTTCTCCCTCCAATTGTTTAAAAATAAAACAAAACAAAATGCATAATACGCCTAGTTCTGGTTATCTTTTATGCTAACTTACAGCAAAAATGTATTGCCTAACTTTCTTTTTATTCCCCCAGAAGAAAAACTATTATGAAGAATGGTATTTACTTGGTTTATTTCATGTTAACATTTTCCTGGTTTTAGCCATTATTTTTCTTCCCCCATCCCGCGTTAGCATTTTTTCTGGTATGGTTTTACATTACCAGGAATAGAGGAACTGAATGGTATCAAATAAGATCAAAGCTCTTCATCCTTCACTTCATCTAAAAGGCACTCTGAATCTACCTTGAATTTCTGAAGACTTTAACTTACTCTTTTCTATCCCTCATGTTCAGCAAAAAAAGTCTGATGCTTCTCATACTGGCAAATAAAAAAATGGGAAACCCACAGTCTGCTAAATTGGAAAAGAGTGGTAGTAGATTATCTCTTAATGTGCATGGAGCCAGATTCCTTCCTTTTTCACTTCTCTTCCATTTGTATTAAGGGTGTAATAGTGTAAATCACATCATATATGCAAATACACATGCAGAATTTGTTCTATTCTGCAACCATTTGCACACTATGAAAATGTTCAAATCCACATTTTTGTGAATTTGGAATAACTGTAGAACTAAAATTATGTAGTATGAAATATGATACGTCTGGCCATTATTCACTATATACTCTGTGCTACTGCCCTGTTTAAACAGACTCATTCATCTAATACGGGCGGAGAAGTAATAGGATATGACCGTGGTGACTTCTGATAATCTGTGAATTCAAAATAACTAGCTCATACGCATCCTATAATATGAAATACATTTGAATAAATAATCCCTTCAGTTTTCCCAAATGAGAAATACATTTGTAGAAATGGGTCTTCTCCCTTTTCGTCCAGGTTGTTGAGTCAAACCTCTTCTTGAGATTCTGAAATAAAAAACCCTCAACTTCTGCTCCCTGAGCGGGTCTCCCATGTCACTACTTCATCAAACCCGCCTCAGTGCTACGGTGTAGATCGACCAGTAGATTTAACTAAGAAGATTTTGTAGCAACAATACTACTTAAAATAAAGCCACTTCGCAAGATTATCACCACAATGAAGCAGTAGACCCATTGCCTGCTCCGGGATTTTCCTCTGCAAAAGGCGGCAGGTGAACGAGGTGTCAGGGAACGTACCTGGAAATCAGCTGAAAGGTCCCAGGGATTTTTCTGTCCCTGGGGTGGCCCAGTCAGGAGGTGACAAGCAAATTACATCAACTTTCGCTTTCTTGCTCTCTGGGAATTAAATGGACGCACTTTTCTTCTATAAATTCTCTTCTCAGTATTTTGAGGTGTTTATTTAATTCACTCATTCCTAGTCAGGCTACTAATTTTGCCTGCTTCTTTGTCTGTAGCGAACTATATGCTATATATACACATATATATCTATGCAAACACACACATGCACACACATACGCACACATATATTTATAGGCATACATATACAAATATTTGTATGTCTATTCTGCAAACACATTATGTATAGTTAAGTATAAAAATAGCTACAAACAACATTAGTATATAAAAATATGTGTAAGCTGTCATTAAATCTGATTATGATTTCTTACTTGCAGTAAGAGTATGTATGAAATGGGTTTTATGTTGCTTTTTTGAAGACTTGCTGCTAATGCATTGGTATTTGGTGCTCACATATTTTAATATGCTGCATGCCTGAATGACAGATGATTATCTGACAAAGGAAATCTGGTGTTAAATAAAATGAGCTAGTACTACGTTTAAAACCCCCCAACTCTAACAGAGCAACAGTTAAGTATATGTATCGTATTTTAAAAATTTAATAGCTGCCTATTGCCGGTATTGTCTTTGTCCGTGTTGACAACAAAAGGATAAATACAGTGCATACAGTAGGTCCCTCTGGTTATACCATGAACATGACACATGTCATCCTATGATAAATTGGCTCTGTGTCTGTTCAATTTCAAATCCAAAGCTCTGGAGGCAGAGGTGTTAGGAAGCAGGCATAATTCTGGCGAGCAGAGGCCTCAGATGCACAAAATTAGTGTGCATGGAACAGATAACAGAAAGCGAGAGGGAGACTGAGAGGAAGTTTGCACAGGTTTGTCAACTTCCTGCGGTTTAGGTAGTATTGGCAGATGTTAGGTGTAAAAAAAACATCTGTAAGCATGATAATGAATGTTACCAGAATTTGAAGTGACAACTGTATCGAGCACAAATGCTGTCTTGTTTCTTCATTTGCATACCAATTAAATAAACCCCCCAAATATTAGGTTCCAGAATTTGTTTGACAAATAATCTGTGGGGCTTACTCGGTACATCTGGGTCAGACATGTTGGCTGTGTGACAGATGCAGTGTCAAAAGAAGATTTTAACACGGGAAAAATGAATTCAGATTGTCTACTAAGTACTGTACTTAAAGCAGAGATTAGAAAAGGGTCTAGTTCAGAAAATGCTTTAAAAATGGTGGTATCTCTCTCTCTGTAGGCATGTTATTGTGCATTACTGTCAGGTCTGGTCTGCGAGACGTCTTCCTCACCAACCGCTGAAGAAAGGAGTAGGCAAAAATAGTTCTCTACCATTGCGTTGCGCAGCTATCTTATTCCCTGGGTAAATACATATGTTTTGTGAGACTACTCAAAGAGTAAGAGACTACTTGATGTGAGTAAGGATGGCAGAATCAAGCATTACATGCTTAAGCATTTATGCAGAATTTTACATTTTTCATGCTGCTCTGAAATATTTACTAAGCAGTTCATGTGTGGTGAAGGTTCAGGTCAGTTCTCGTTTTAGTGAAACAAGTTCTTTTGACGCTGATTTTAAACCAAACTTGAGCCAAAGCAGGTTAACTGTTGTCTTGGCCAAGTGTGGCTCTGATAAACGGAACCTAGATGCCTTGCTGATATGTATGTCTTCTGGGGTACGCCACCCACGTGGCATCTCATTTCGCCCTCCTTCATGCTGCATTTCGCAGTGGTGAACACTGGATTTCACCTTCTACTGAGCCAAAGACACTCCCTGCAATTTTTTATGAAATCCGTCTCTTCTTACCGAACTTCCCAAGTTTCTAAATATTTGAGGGTCCTAAAATGCTACACTTTGAATAACACCAAGCCACTAGACAGTGAGCATCTATGTCAGTGTTTGGAGATCCTTGCGATTAACACTTGTATACGCATGGAACCTAGCAAAGTATGTTGAAAAATTCCCATTGAAACACTGGCCGTGCGCACACTGCTGCACAGAAAGGCCTTCAAATCAGGAAAAATTACTCATCTTTGTAGTGCCTGCTTACACGAGTGCCATTGGGTTGACGTAGTGCAACCCTGATGGTTTTCTGAGGAACAGGATCATGGTATGTGTGACGCTTCAGGGATAAGCATGCAATAATACAGAATTAAAATTGATATAAAAATTAAAAAATACAATTTTTTAAATGTAAGTTATATATTAATAAATTTATTATATGTCTTTTTTTTCCTTGTTTTTTTATTGAGAAGATGAATTTACACAGGGCAAATGTAGTATTTAAATATTTAAAATTTAAATGAAGAAAATCCTCTTCAATGCACCTGTACGTACTGGATATGTCTGAGTCCATTTTCTATAAGAAAGTAGGCCACGAAATTATGTGTTTCAAGAAGTTAAACCACTCACTCACATAGAACTAAAATTTTCTAACCCCTTCTGTAAATAGTGAACTGCTTGTGAAAAGCCAGGCAGAGACTCAAGCCATTAACAGTGCCTAAAGGTGCAGTTTTCTAAATTTCAGAGTTTCGGAACTGGAGGAAGTGGAACTCCCACTTATAAAAAAGTAGCAATGGAAAAAAAGAAGTGTTTTATGTACTAAAGTGGTGACTTTTATAGCGTATAAAATCTTTAAAAATATAGTGAATAAAACCGGAGCACTGCGGGTTATGCTGCTATGTGGAAGGAAAAAGACACATGGTTAGTTTTGAACCAGCAAGTGTTTCATACTGCAACCAAGGGATGCATTTTGCAGGGATGAAATTGAGCAAAGGAAAATTTAGTCTTATTACCAGGAAAATGTATCTAATAGTGAGATCTATTAGAATTGTGGAATAGTCTCTAGAGAGAAGTGATGGAAGCCCCATCATTTGAGTCTTTGAAAACTGGTCTAAGGAAAAGTTTTCTTGCTGGGAAATAACCTTGTATTGGCTGTAGAAGGCATGGTGTCACCTATTGGAAAATTTCTGCTTCTAACATCTTCTGAACTCTGATTTATTATTAGCACGCTAGTGTAGCATTTCATAGAAATCTGAAAGACAAGACAAGATCCTGAAGTCTTGATGTTTTTCATGACACAACAAAAGCAAACAAGTTCTGAAATGCTCTATTGTGGCTCAGCATTGTTGCTAAGTGTTTTTTCATGTCCATGCAGTTTCAATAGACAGAGGTTACTTTATGCCTTCCTTATCTTTAGCATTTTTTTTCCTGATTTTTTTTTTTTTTGGTTGGTTGATTGGTTTGGTTTGTGGCTTTTTTTTTTTTAAATTTCTTATTGATTTTTTGCTTATATGGTTGATTTCCAACAGCATGAAGTCACGTAAGAGCCGAGAAGAATACTTGTATAGGAAGAGGTAGAAGGACTTTATTAATGTTTGTTCAAGCTTTAAAAGAAAGTTCTTCAGACAATAACTTGTGAGTTTTGTTCAACTATTAGCAAAAAGCATGTAACATAACCGTTTATTAAACACCAAATATAGATGCGTCATTGGATAATAACAAAACCAGTAAATTTTAAGTTTGTATGCTTCAGTATTCACAGTAACTGCATACATTTCTCCAAGAGAATTTCAAAATCCTCTCGAATCAATAATAATAAAGTACAACTTCTCTCTAGCTTTTCAGTGATTCCTGTGAAATAACTTGCTGGGTGTCTGTCCGTTTCTGCTGGAAGCAGGTCTTTAGTCTCTACTGAGAGTCACAAAGTGTTATACGGAACAGCAGATCTGAACTACCAAGGAGAGCAAAGGTCCCTCACAGGGAGGTAACATGAAGTACAAATATGAATATGACTTAATTATTTCTTAACCTTTCTTGGGGAAAGTATTTTCTTCATTCTCTACAGTAGTTCCATAAACTCTTTTATAAAGTTAAGTTCAGTTCTGTCTTATGCATTTTTATATTGTCAAGAATCAAGCTAATAATTACCATGTTCCAACCATCAACAATGATCTGACAACTATTAAGTTGTAATATGAAATGTTAAATACAAGGCACTAATACTTAGTAAGACATTTCTAAGCTCCACTTGACTCAGAATTTATCTTAAACAGAAATATGAGAGTGAATAAATACCACTGATGATGGTGCACAAAGGAACAGAGGACTGGCTTACAAGTCTGCATTTTCCTAGTTTCCCCATCAGTATGAAGATAAAGTTGCTTTTCATGACTAAAACCTGTTCATTCAATGTGAGTCAAAGAGTTGCTTTTCAGTCATGAACAATGCCCAGGTCTTAGCTGGATTTTTGTAAAAACGAGTTTGAAAAATGTCAAGGTTTTCACATTTATTTTTATATTTAACCTGTTTTTCTTTATTCCAGTGTCAAAGGTTAGAGTTTGTCCAAGAAAATACAGCATGTCAATGCCTTTGTTCTCACGCATGTTTCGTGATTGCTCCTGTGTTGAAACCTTCTCACTTGAAGGTCTTACGAGATCTTGGACAACCGGAAGCATGGTGGTGGCAGTCAAGGTCTGTGTTTCTGTTCATCTTCAGATTCACTGGATAACAGTGCGATGCTCATTCAGATGTCTACATAGTACAAATTCCCTGGAGTCTGAACAGATTTTAAATCTATGTTCTAGCAAAATTTTATCTCTTTTTCTGCAGTTCCTTTTTTCTTGTTTTCCTTTTCATTTTCAAAACGAATTGCACAATGAATGTCAACAAACAGCAGAGCTTAGAATTCATTTTAGGGTTCAGCAATTTACATTTCTTAATCTTGGTGTGAAGGTGAACCACGCAATTAGGATATGGTAGAAAATGGTCAATGCACTAAAACCACTCCACAACTATAAATGGATTTTATTTCATTTTTAAACCTAGTCTGAACTTATTTTTGTTGATAATACCAAATTATAAAGGTTTTTTATATTACGTTGAGATTGAGAAATTACATTACAATTGTGAAATGAATTTATGAACCACTGCACTGCAAATGTGTCTAGGCTGACTCTGTAAACGTTGACTCTTCTGTCAATGGAGCTGACCAGTCTCCCTCCTGGCTGACGGAGGGAAGGAGAAAGATGGGGAAAGATAAATCTGTGCAATATAGAAGAAGGAGAACAGAGGAAGAAACAACACATTTCATCTTTGGAGTTGGAAATCTGCTAATCCTCACAGCATGGTTATGGTTAGTCAGATTTTTTTCAAGTGCCTGCTATGTCAGTGTACTTAGTTGGTGGAATAAAATGTCTGGGTCCTTTTTAAACTACTTAGAAGAATTACAGAATATGAAGATGCCTCGTCTGTTTGAAAACAATTTGAGAAAAGTCCACTGCTGGCAAAAGGCTTTAAGGTCCAGTGGAGGTTCCTCTCATGAAACTGCTAGAAACTGCACCGCTTTTGGTGAAATGATGCCTCTCAAAGTGGAGCTGCATTTCACCAAGTGGGTAGGAATTTATTGCACAGACAAGTTGGAGGAGTATGGAGCTGTGGCTTGATCTTACCCTGTTTCAGCTATCTAGACAATGTAAGAAAATTGTAATTTCTATATGGTATCAGACAGCTTCTGCTGTGCTGAGTCAGAAGACTCTGCTATGCAACATATGTGTGGGATTCTGCCTTCAATCTGTTCACTTTTTGCGCTGGATTACACCACGATAATCCCAAAGCTGCTGTACGGTTTAGAACAGAAAAATCAGTGGCCAATGTCGCTACCGGGGATGACAAAACTGAGACTGAAGAAGGGGAGGATGTGACTCAGGTGCTGAAAGGAAAAGCTTACGAGGAAACTCGTTATGTGCATGGAGAGGCGCTGGCAAAAGATCTTACAAGATTCTCAGGCCCTGTGAAGTGTGAATGATACAGAGCCCGATTTGGCAACGTGCTTCACATAGTCTGTTCTTCCATAGGCAGGAGCCTCCTTGGCATGGCTGAATTACAGCGCCGTTCGACTTGCACATCCTGTGGATACCTGTCCAACGTACCATCAAATCATCAGCGTAGCGGCATTGAGGTTATGGTCTAGAATATATTACCTTTTGTAGCAGGAAGAAACTTGTCCACTTGAAATATTTTCAGTAGCCCGGTTTGCTTTGCAGTTCCAAGGAATTCTTGCAGCATATGTTCATATTTTAGGCAGTTATTTTTTCATTCTTTAATTAAGGTCTCACAGGTGTCCTGATGAAACGTCCTCTGCCATCACTGAAAAGATTCTTTTTGGCATCAGGTAGTGTAAATCTGGGCTCAAAAACACTTTAGGCTTTATCCTCATATACATCAATACAGTTTAACACCTTTCTAATTATTAGTTCCCTGGTCACAGTAGACATGTGTAGATGTATTCTTTTCACTTTGAAAGGTCCTTTCATGTTGCTAAAGCATCAGGAATTAACCTTAGTGTAAATAAGGACCATTCTCCAATCCCTAAAATATCAAGGCTTTTACCTAACAGATATATCATAGCAAAATGTACATGCTTTATCACTTTAGGAATAATGAGTGTTTGTAAATTGCAGCTTGGCTTTGATTTCTTTTGATGGCTTCCAATAGCGTTATTTTGGCCTTTGTGCATATATCTTCATGGCATGTATTAAAATTTAGGCATTATGATAATACTCACTGTGAAAAGCATTTATGAATCTCTCCTTGATCATGGCCCTAAGTTTTCAGACACCAGTCTTGACCTTTTGAGGTGCTGAACGTCCTGTTCAAAGCCACTGTATTAGCAGACTCCAAAATTTACGAACTGAATCATTATTTAAAAGTCTAACAGTAGGTACTCAGCTTTGGAAAACTTGGTCCAACTCAAATACTAACAAGAAAGTTGTTGAAGAGAATTGAGATGAACTCTGCTCATAAGTATGGCTGAACAATTTTTTTTTCTTGACTCTCAAATTCTTGATGTCATTGTGTAATATTGCAAATAAACAACGCATATCATAGAAGTTGCAAAAAATACATTCTCCAAATATTCTCTACCCAGTATCAGATTTTTTTCCTTCAGTAGCAGAATGCCTTTGAATTAGTTTTGAGGCTGAAGGAAACATATAGCAGCGTTAAAGAGGAGTATGTAACAGTGGAGTTTATATTTTACTTAAATAATTAAATCACTAATTCACAATTTATTTGCTGTTTTCAAGATGATAAAAATTTGATCTAGTTGAGCATATCTTAACGGTCCTGTAATAACCCACGATCATTTACAAAATGCTCTTGTTTGGTGTCGGTTTTATCAAGCTTCTCTTTCCTACTGATGTTTCACTGAATTGAAAAAGGTTTTTTAAATCTTTTCCTTAAAACACATAGAAGTGTAAGGAGGAGAGTTAGATAAAGGATGGTACTAGTGTTCAGGTATTAAGTGTAGTCTTAGCGAAGCTGAAAACTAATCAGCACACACTGAAATGTTTATTTATTATCTACTTTTTCTGTAGACATTGACAGAGATTGAACTACCATTCATATCAGATTCTGAGAAACGGTCAAACTCCCTTTCACAGATGGTTTATGATGCCAGGCTGTACATATATAAGTATGTCATGTCACTTTTATTTTATTTTATTTTATTTTATTTTATTTTATTTTATTTTATTTTATTTTATTTTATTTTATTTTATTTTATTTTATTTTATTTTATTTTATTTTATTTTATTTTATTTTATTTTATTTTATTTTTTTTAATTTTATTTACTTTTGCTAAAACTATTTGAGCCTGCCTCCCTTGGACGTACTTTCTTAAGAGATGGAAAAAAGTCGTTTATTGAGTTTGTTTGGTATTTCTCTTAAAGGCAAAGTATTCACATCACTGAAGAATACTTCCAATACTTAGCAGCTGAGGGAGCTGGGGGTGTTCAGCCTGGAGAAAAGGAGACTGAGGGGAGACCTTCTCGCTCTCTACAATCCCCTGAAAGGAGGGGGTAGCCAGGGGGGGTCGGTCTCTTCTCCCAAAGAACAGGCGATGGGACAAGAGGAAGTGCCCTCAAATTGCACCAGGGGAAGTTTAGGATGGATATTAGGAAAAAATTTTACACTGAAAGGGTTATAAAGCATTGGACCAGGCTGCCCAGGGAAGTGGTTGAGGCACCATCCCTGGAGGTATTTAAAAGACAGGTAGTCATAGCGCTTAGAGATATGGTTTAGTGATGGTTTTTGTCAGAGTTAGGTTGATAGTTGAACTCAGTGATCTGAAAGGTCCCTTCCAACATAGGTGATCCTATGATTCTATGATTACAAACATAAAGTGGGTAAGGAAGTGATGTTTGTCTTCTAGGCTGACAGGCATTGTGAATGCAGAAGTGAAGGCTTGTAGGTCTTGAGATACCGCCATCCATGACACATGTAAGATATCATGAACACCCATGTTTATCTTGGGTTTTTGCGCAGCTGTCATTTGTTCTGACCTTCACCACGGAGACATAGAGGAGGACAAGGTAATTAACGCACACCTATATGGACTGGATTTCAATTCAGATGCTTCTACTCCCTGTTTTATTGGGGAGACAGAGCATGACACAGATATGGGTCTTTCCCCTCCCACCAGAACAAGACTTTTTCTTGCAGAGGGATGGATTATGGTGTCTATAGGGATGATATCATGAAAATACTCTTTTCCCCTCCTTAGCTGTTCACTGATTTTTCTCGCTGTTTTGTTCTCCTTTTGTTCAAGGAGCAACAAAAAAAGTTTCTTAGTTATATGACGCATTTTCTACTATTTGCCACCAAAGAATTTTGCAATCAACTCATAAACAAGACAAGTCCGATACTATTACACAGATTTAACTGTGTTCTTTAATAATAGATGGAACTTAAGCTAACTGAGCAATGTCCTTTTACTCTGAAATCACTCTTTGTTAATTATCCCCTTGACTTCTCTTATTTCTCTTAGCAGTAATTTCTAATTTTACTGTGATCTTTTATTCACCCATAACCTTTGAACAATATTTCCAGGGTATTTTTTTATTCAGATAATTTCAGCCGATTTCTCTTCAGTGACCTCAAAAAGTACAATAAGCAGCAGCCAAAATCTCTTCTCTAATTTAATAAAGCTCTTCTCTTCTTTAGCCACTTTAATCTTCTTTTAAATATCATTTATTTATATGTTCAAAAACACCTGTATGAAAAAGAAGTGTGTTCTTTCACAGCTGGGCAAGGGGAAGAGTACAGAATTGAATACAAAATTTGGTCTAGGAACCCAAGTGAGAAAGAGATAGGAAAGGTCACAGAAATCCTCATAACTATCCCTCTGCAGCTGCTGGGCAACCATGAAACATGCAGAATTAGAAGCCTGCACTGAGCTGCCATTCTCCATAACCTTGTTTGATAGCTCAGGAAGATAAAATGAAGTCCACTTGCTTTGGGTTTGTTGGTTTGTTTGGGTTTTTTTTGAGGATGAGATGAGTCTAGAACATACTACTATAAAAGGGTAAATATCCATGCTGTTTCTCAGAATCAAGACAATGATTCATGAGAAAAAGAAAAAAAACAACAACCCATACGTAAGTGTGATAAAAGCTAAGGGGAATGTCACTGCTGTTGACATTGCATGAATTCTGGGAAGCTATAGATTTGTGGATGTGCCAGAAGTGGATCACAGAATCATAGAATTGTCTAGGTTGGAAGGGACCTTTCAGATCATCGACCCCAACCACAATCAAGTGTCACCTTTTTCCCTTTTAAAGATGCACCTGCTCGTAGCATACGAGTTCTGAGAAATACAGTCTTTAAGTCTGCAGTGTTAAAACCATCCTTCACAAAAAATGATGCTATCCTTCCTACTAGTTAAAGCCATTTAGAATGTTCTTCAGCTATGTTACAAGGAAAACAGCAAATCATGTAATTAAGGATTTTGCAGTGATATTATTCTTTTAAAATTTGGTATTTGCCTTTAAAACTCATTGATCCTAGCAAACACCTATGATCCAACCAACAACTATATCTGACTTTAGTGCCATTTCTTATTGAGGACTGTGATAGCCTAACCCACGAGAAAGGACTGTACCACGCGGTGATTTCTGAAGTGAGAATCCATTTCCCATCCTTAGCTAAAAATACAGAAAAAATGATACAGGAACTTGAATGTGAAGGAGTTAATGTGAGTTGAGGGTGACTGGTGAAACTTCTGAAGAGATGTAGATTTATTGGATTTATGTATGTGTATCTCTGTGTGTGTGGATGTGCATGCAAATGACTGTTCCACTGTATATGCACCACACGAATGTGTGACTTGTGAATATCTGCCTTCAAATACCCTTCTCTAATGTAGTCTACTGTAACTCAAGCAAAGAAATTTACATGAGTAAATTGTGGAAAGCCCATGTAACTCTATGAATAAAGCTGATTAATTATGTTTAAATTTCTATAATCTGTTAAAAGGGTCAGCCCCCAAATTAGAAGAGTTTTCTATATTCCTATTATAAAACATAGACACAGTGCCTGGGCTAAATTAAATTTTTAAGCAGCCTCAGGAAAGAAAAAAAGATTTAAACTGCTGCCACAGGGAAATTTAAACCTGACACATAAAATAGAAAAGTGATCATCAACAGCCTGTGAAACAGAGCTTCTGGTTCTATTTCCAATTTGCCACTTTTTTCCTCATAATTTTCTTTATTCTTTGTTTTGAACATAAAATTCTACTGAGAATGACAGTACTATTTAGCAAACGCTCCTGTGGTGAAAATGCAGTAGTGTAATCATGCAATTTTTTTTTTTTTAACACAGCTTTAAACTTGGGAATATATTTTTTAGTTTATTTCGCCACTTTCAAGCGATGTGTTATCAGTACGTAATCAAATAAAATTAGAACCAGCTTTCTTTTTAGCTAAAATTGGGATGTGCAAATATCCATGCTATGTTTTTAGATATTAAAACATAAAATTATATTGGTAAAAAAATTATAATATTAGAACAATACAGCAATTAAAAATCCACATGCCCATAAACATTGTTCGCTTAATATCTGATGTATCTAGACAGAGTCTAACAAAATAAACACTATGTCCATTCAGTAATTTACTTTTGTTTTACTCTCAAATATAGTCTATGTTAAGAGAAATCTGCGAATTTCACTACTGCCAGCTCTTCGTTCAACATCCAGGTAAAAAGAGCATGTCAGCGTAGTTGCAGAAGGTGTAGGTCTTATTGACTGTAAAAACCAAATAAAATATCTTTTAAATATCTTCCTTCAGCAGAGGTCTTAAATCGGAGTTCTACCTTGAATAGGAGAAAGAGGTAAATTTCATTTCATTTGTTTTCCTTGTGAAAGTGTAACTGTATTGTCACAGTTACATATTAAATGTTACAACTATTTGCTGAATTCACCAATACTTTTTAATCTTTAAAGAGAGATAGGGTTTTCTGTTTTCAGGCTGACATTTCAAATGTAATTTTTGTTTATAAGTGGAACAAAAGATGAAAGATTGTACAAATAATAAAAAATAAAAAAGAATAACTAAAAAGCATGTTTTCTAAATGCATCCATAGGTTTGATATTTTCTTCCATGAAAATTTTCACAGAATTTAACTTTTTACAAGATATTCTAGGAAAAAGTTCCAGGAAAGTATTCATTAAAAAAATACACAGGAGACCTCTTTTTTTTTTTTTTTTTTCCCTTAAGGTGTTCAGTATGACCTAGAATACTTATTTTGGTTAGACAACTAAACGTTTTGACTAGGTATGTTAGATCAATAATGGAAAAAAAATATTAATGGATAATAACAAATGTCCAGTTACTGTTAACCGGTATATGAGGTAAATGGTTAACCTGAATTTCCAGTGAATTTGCAGTTGTTTGAATGATAATTTGTTATAGGATTAATGAAACTGTTCCATTTTAGTATTTTTCTAAATTTATCCAATATCTAAATATACAAAAATGAGATGCACGTGCAATGATTTCAAAGTAGAGTGAAATAGCCATTTTACTTATTATTTTTTAAATAATTTTCTTAATTGTTTAGAAAGGCCTACTCAATATAAAATTAGAGTATTGTGTTAAATATTACAGTGCAGAATGGCATATTTACAACATCAAATCTTAAGAAATCAGAGCTTGAAATACATCTTTGAGTCCCTAAAGTCATTTAAATGCTTTGAGAAAGAGTGATAGAATTCATGACTGACCTTTTGTGTTAAGTAATCCATTGATTGTATGTAAAAAAGAGGCAGGAAGGATCTTCTCTAAGAATTTAATGTGAGAATATTAAGTAGCTTTTGCAAGACTTTTATACTGCAGTCTACATGCTCTCTCATTTTGGGGAAGACCATGGATTCCGCTTGACCATTTCTGGCTCTTTCTATTATTATGATTTTAAAACTAAAATATTAGAACTAGGACTGCTGGAAATTATTAAAATCTTAAAACTTATGGTTTCCTATAACGTAACAGTTTTGCACCATATTGGACCTGTATCTTACTCTTTCCATAGAAGTTATACAAATGGCTCAAAATCTCTTAGTGATCTGTAGAGATCTAAGTGTAAATGCTAAAGAGAATACTAAATGTTATAGGGCTGCCCTATAGTTTAATTGAAGTTTTCCTGTAATGCCACTCTGAACATACTCTAATTTAAAAATTCCTAATATTTGGAAGATGGATTCTTGAGACAAAACAATTTTCAGATTCCATTCTTTTTTTCATAATGATGCAAATCTACTAGGATGGATTATATTATACCTTTCTAAGGTATATGTAATATTGTGGGTGTCATATAACTGGTAATTCCATTTATAGAATATTCATTCATTAAGCATAAAAAGCTATACATATATTCTCAAGTCCAGAAAATTTGTGATGTTACATATAAAGCAGAAAATGTAGTAACCGAGTCTCTCATATGTTGACTGCTTGGGACTACTATGTTTTCTTTTTGCCCTTTGATAAGACTATTTTACCAACTTATTTGCTTTTTTCACACCTATTAAGAAGCTGTGACCAAACCAATCTAAATGTGCTAAAAACATGTTTGATTGATGTTGTGTGGAGGGGACCTGGATGTAAGTTTTCTAAAAATTAACAAAAATTTTGTTATAGCTGTCTTGCCTATGAAATTTTTCACTGTTTTGATAAATTAAAGAGATTCCCATCCTGAGATTTTAAATTCTAGAAATTTAGATGTCTGTTACACCTGTTGAATTTCAGCCTCTTTTTCCAGTTGTGAGATTAACCTATAATCTTTGTATTTGAGATCAAGTCGGTTTATAAGGAAAAAACATTTAATTGCTTATTCTAAAACACTTCAGGTTTTTGTCAGCAATTATTGTAGATCTCTTTCTTTTGACTGAATAACGACTGAAACTTTAGTAACTTCAGTGCATAATGTGGGATGCAAACCTTCTGAATCCATCTTTGCTTTAATACACCCTTGTGGAGGCCTCTGATGTGTAAACATAGTATTTAATATTGTTATTAGATATTAAAGAGCATAGATTTGGATAGTGTTTCATTAGGCATTTTAAACCTAAATTGGAGAGACACAGATCTGATGGATGGACCACTTGGTGGATAAGGAACTGGCTGGATGGCAGCGATCAAAGAGTTGCTGTCAATAGCTCAACATCCAACTGGAGATCAGTGATAAGTGACGTTCCTCAGCGGTTGGTACTGGGTCTGCTGCTGTTTAGCATAGACAATGGGATTGAGTGCACCCTCAGCAAGTCATGTGTTGCGGTAGACATGCTGGAGGGAAGGAATGCCATCCACAGGGACCTGGACAGGATTGAGAAGTGGGCCCACGCCAATCTCATGAAGTTCAACAAGGCCAAGTGCAAGGTCCTGAACATGGGTCATGGCAATCCCAGGCACAAATACAGGTTGGGCGGACAATGGCTTGAGAGCAGTCCTGAGGAGAAGGACTTGCAGGTGTTGGTGGATGAGAAGCTGGACATGAGCCGGAAACGTTCGCTGGCAGACCAGAAAGCCAACCACATCCTGGGCTGCTTCAAAAGAAGTGTGGCCAGCAAGGTGAGGTGGGGGATTCTGCCCCATTCTGGGGAGACCCCCCTGCAGTGCTGCCTCCAGCGCTGGGGCACCAACAGCAGAAGGACATGGACCTGTAGTAGTGGGGCCAGAGGAGGTCTACAAAGATGACCAGAGGGCTGGAGCCCCTCTGCTGTGGGGACAGGCTGAGAGAGCTGGGGGGGTTCAGCCTGGAGAAGAGAAGGCTCCGGGGAGACCTTCCAGCCCCTTCCAGTCCCCTAAAGGGGCTCCAGGAAAGCTGGGGAGGGACTCTGGATCAGGGAGGGGAGCTATGGGATGAGGGGGAATGGTTTTAAACTGAAATAGGGGAGACTGAGATGAGATCTGAGGAAGAAATTCTTTTGTGTGAGGGTGGTGAGCCCCTGGCCCAGGTTGCCCAGAGAAGCTGTGGCTGCGCCATCCCTGGAGGGGTTCAAGGCCAGGTTGGACGGGGCTTGGAGCAACCTGGTCTGGTGGGAGGTGTCCCTGCCCAGGGCAGGGGGGTTGGATTTAAGGTCCCTTCCAACTCAAATCGTTCTATGATTCTATGAAACCTGAATTAAAAGGAGTATTTGTAACCCAAATCACTTAAATTTTTTTCAGGACATAGTTTAGCCAAAGCCAACTTCATACCCAACCCAAGCTGTTGGACAGTGTTGAACAAGGTTGGTCATAAGCAAGAAATTGAAGTTTTATGGAGAAGAGCAGGGACCACAGAAAACTCTGAGTGTTTAGCTCCTGTATGACAAGTCTGGATAGACTGGAGATGGGCAAGTGCCAATGGTGCTGTGGTGGTGTCCAACTGGAGATGTTTTGTGATTTAACAACAATTGATATTCTGCACCTGAGCAGAACAGTTTATCATCCTGCTTAACTGCACACAGGAACGCTCAGGTCATGGAGGTTGTAATGCTTCATGGTGCTTTTTGTCTACCAGTTATGACATTCTTGGAATATTATGGGAAAATGGGTCTTTGAGACTCATGGTTGTTGGTGAAGCTTTCAATTTTCGTAATACCTTAAAGTTATAGACATAGTGTACTTCAGTAGTAAAGTCCCTTAGTAAGGAGATCTGTGTGCTTGCATATTAGAGGCTGTTGGGCATTAGTTCAATATAGTTTTTCCTGTCCTTTTGCAATTATATTTTTATTTTCAAGTATTTCATGTATCAAGAATTTTTCTCTTTTACATGACCTCTTCATCAACTCTCTCTGGACCAACAGAGACCCTTTCCCATCTAGAACAATGAAAAAGGTGTTATGTTTGAATCATTCTGAAATCACGATCTCCGGGGATTATAGAAGTATTTTTATGATAGAGCTGTTTAAAAACCTTCTTTCTCACTATAAATGTGAATATCGGTTTATGTGAAATCAGCAGAGTACGGGCTTTTATTTTACCTTTCCTATCCCTGTATTTATCTGCAAGAGTTGGTGATTCTGACATCAGTTTCTAATTAGGCAGGCATTCAGTTTCCTCTCTTCCCTTTTTTGCCAAAATGTCAGCAGATGGTGACCCATGTTTCGCTGATGTGTTCCTGGAATTTCATAATACTAATTATAGGCTGAAGTTTGAGTTTGTATCCTTATATAGGCCGTTTTCAACTCAGCCATTGGTTTATGGTTTCCATGGGATCGTGGAGAGTAACATGATGTAACTTGCACTTCACTGCAGACTGCTTAATGCAGTACATTATTAGATAAACCACGATTAGGAAAAGTTTGATGTGATCATTAGCTACAGGATCTTCTAGTGAAGCTGCTATATGAAAGTATAAAGTAATAATCAATCACTTTTTTTTTTTTTCTTTTTTTTATTTTTTATGTCTTGTAAGTGGGTCATAGGACTGGAAGGGAAACCTCTGAAATCATCCAGGCAACTCAGGTCTCCAGAGGGAGTCAGCTGCCCTTGGAATTTCTGGTACAGGCTTGTCTAAACTTTCTGTAAGATCTTTGTAACCTCCTAATTTATTCTGATGTTTACCATGCTTAATGTACCCTGCCTGCAGTACAAGCCTGTGACTTCTTATCCTATTTACTTGAAGAACAGTTGTTTCTTTTCCCTCCGTAGAAATGGTTCATGAATTTGAAAACAGTTGTCACGTGGCCTTATACTTTCCTCGTCTTAAAAGGAGCCAGTTCTTATTCGTTATATATTTCTTCATAGGTTATATTTTCTCCATCCCTGCTATTCTTCATATTTCTTATTTTATGTAAGTGGTTAATTTCTTCTAGAAACACATAGTAATAAATCTAAATCTTTGTGTGGCAGAACAGAAAAAAAGAAGACTATTTCCAATATCCTATGTGTTTTTCTACTGTTCATAAACTCCAGGTCATCACCAACATTTTTGCAAATGGAAAACGTTGTTGTTTAAAATTCATTATGATTCAAAACAAGGCTCTAATCCTTTCCTGCTGTATATTTTGTCTACCAACTGCTTCCCAGGTTATATATGATTGTTTTTTTTAATTATTTTTTTTTTCTGCCTGGCTGTAACATCTTGCACTTGCTCCTATTGAAAATGAACATACTTTTTCAGACTGTCTCCCCAGTTTGTTGAGATCATTTTGAACTGTAAAATCATCCTGAAAGACGTTAGTAACCCTTGCCAGTCTGGTGCGATCTGCAAATTGATTATACATACCTACTAATATACATACTATACCTAGACTCCTAATATTACATAGTACATTTGTAACATCCCTCCTTCTTGACAGTTAACTACCAATAATTCTCTAAGCACAGTTCTTTGGTTAAGTTTACGTTCACACTGTGGTATTTGGATCTAGACCTTTATAAAAGTTCATTTCCTATTAAAATTTAGCTCTGATAAGATCATGTTTATTGCCTACTTCACGACAAGTTTGTTCTTCCTGTATTTCAAAGACAGTGTCTCTTCCTTCACTTGATCAGTGCTTGAGCGTATGTGCCATGCATCAACACATTCTTCACTCAGTTCTTCAAATTTTAGATCTTTAAAGTAATTACCTTTAATACGTCTTTTCAAATTTTTTGTCCTTCAACACTTGAAGGATTATCTTCGTCCTTTGTTCCTTAGCAAGAACATTTTAGTTGCTTTAAACAAAAAACACTTTAAAATATTGAGTATTGTCAAAACAAATAGAAAACACACTGTCCTAGCGACTGTCTACTGATAACTTTACTTATTTTCTACAAGCATTCATCACTAGTAGTGTTTTTGGCAATCACCACTCACATTTTTTTCTGAAACTGATCAAGTTAAAAAAAGTAATTTTAACATGCACAGCTGCTAAACAGATTATCCGGATATTAACCGTGCTTTTGGTAAATATTCTGGAGTGTATTTACAAATACATGTCTCTCAGATTCATATCCCATTTCCAACTGAAAGATTTAAAAATGAAAGAAACCCGTGTGCATTTCCGTGCGAAATATTTGCTAGGGTTCTTTCAGCAATCGTAACCTATAATTTGTGATCATTTTAAGCTAACTTAGGCGTGCCCTAGCTAATGGTGCAAAACAGGCTACTCCTTTGGGCTGTGGCTCCAGCCTATTTTATTTTAAAGTGGGTTAACACATACCTTGTGTTAGATTTTGTCACATACAGGCTAACAGACTCATATTCTTGTGAGATAATTGCACGCTATACCTTCCCTGTGAGTCATCTGTGGAAATCTGGTTAAATAAGTACTATCATTGTGCCTAACACTCAGGCATCTTTAATGCCTTCCATTTCCCCTCATCATTAAGATTTGCGTCTCACGGCTTTTGGATGTGTCAGTGTGCTCATACTCCCAGGGTCGTTACAGTCCAAGTGGCTGGAATAAGCACTTAGATGTAATCTTGACATAAATTATTATCCTAAGGAAATTATGTACTTTATCTATATTTACCAAGGTAAACATATTAAGGATGGCTACAAACTTATTGAGATCTATTTGTATACTTAGTGGTAAGTTCCCCTCAGCTTTGGTTTTTTTTTTTTTTTCTCTTGCGTAGTATTTACATTACTGCTTGTTTAGCTCTGGGATAGAAATTCTGCTGTTTTCCATGCTGCTCAAAAATTCTTGTCATATTCTTCCACTGTTTTTTTTTTTTTTCCATAGCAGAATCTCATCTAGACCTTTGTGTTCCTTATACAATTCAAACCTCATTGTATTTACTTGTGAAATATCTTGAGTATCAAACAGAAACCAGACAAACATCTCCAGAATGACTCTCAAGAAGAGTACAGGTTGAACATAGATGTGTATTCAGATTTTTGTAAGACCTGTGAGAACTCTGCTGACACATCAAATATAGAAAATATGCCAACATCAAAATTCTGAGCTTTTTAGGTAGAGTTAAGTGTTTCTTTTATACAGTAAAAGACACCCTGCCTCAGTTGGTCCGTCTGCTTTTAATAGGGTAACCAGGCTAGGACATTTATTACCTTCTGCATCCCAGTAATAGGAATTATTCTAAAGGCAAGAATTAGTGGGAAATCAGTGTCTTTTAGGTATATCTTGTGCTGAGATGAGGATTTCTCGACCCTTTGCAAATATTTTCAAGTTTTATCTCTTGTTCAGGCTCCTCGGTGCTCCAAAAATATTTTCTTTGAGACCTGGGATTGGAGATTACTCCTATATTCACACAATCACTGAATAGCTGAGGCTGGAAGGAACCTTGGGAGATCATCTACTCCAACCCTCCCCAGCTCTGAAAGGGTCAAATAGAGCAGGTTGCTCAGGGCCGTGTGCATCTGGGTTTTGAATATCTCCAAAGATGGACACTTAACAGCCTCTCCGAGCAACCGGTTCCAGTATTTGATTAAGCCTATGGTAATAATTTGTTTTCTTTCGTTTAAGTGAAGTTTTGTCTATTATGTCCATTACCTCTTATCCTTTTGCTGGACACCACTGGGAAGAGATTGGGTCTGTCTTGTTTACTGCCTCACCAGGTATTTATACACAAAGATGAGGTTCCTCTGAGCCTCTCCTTGTATGTCAGATGCTCCAATGACCTAATCATCTTTGTGGCCTTTTGCTGGGCTCTCTCCAACGTGCCCGTGTCTCTCTTGTACTGAGGAGCCCAGAACCAAGCACAGTACTCCAGTTGTGCACCTCAGTGCTGAGCAGAAGGCAAGCTTTACCTCCCTCCCCTTGCAGGTGATGATTTTCCTCATTTCCTAGTTCCACCACTGGATGCTGTTGGCCGCCTCTGCTGCAGGGGCACAATGCTGGCTCATGTTCAACTTGGTGTCCACCAGGAACCAACCCCAGGTCCTTTTCTGCAATGCTGCTTTCCAGCTGGTCTGCTGCCAGCATGTATTGGTGCATGGGGTTGTTCCTCCCCAGCTGGTGGCTTGGCATTTGCCTTTGTTGAACTTTATGAAATTCCTGTCGGCCAATTTCTCCAGATTGTTGAAACTTTCCTCTAAGCTAGAGTGCTGTTGCCAGTCTCTTTATTCATGTCATGTTGTCCGTAACATAACTTAGTAAAATTGTGAAAAGTCATAATGCATTTTATTGGAGTTCTTGCAGTTTTTTACAGTCCCATGTATTGCCTTTGTGATGTTTTCAATTATACAAAGTGCAGGTCTGTAATGTTGGAGGGGAACAAACTTAAAGCTCTCCAGTTCTTATCATATGAAATTCTTGCATACGGTCTATGTGTACCATGTTTAATATGACACTTTTAGTTATTTGAATTTCACTTCTTATCAGTGTTACATTGGTTAACCTTTCTTTGTAACCGTGTGAGTCTTAGTTACTTTCAAAGATGTGTTTATTTATTCTGAGCTATCTGTACTTTTCCTAAGCTAGGGTGTTCCCTGGGCCCTTTCTAACTCCTGAAATTCAATTCTCAAGAAAATATTTTTTTTTTATTACTAACTTTATGCAAGGCTGTTACCTTTACCATGCCCCTCTTCAGCATCATGATAGACTGAAAAACACCTAAGCAGAATATGAAGAAACGTATATTTTTACTGAAATAGCCTTAATAAACAAAATTTGGAAACTAAACAACAGAAAGCTTGGGATGTGTAGTAAGTAATAGGAATAAGAACAATATTACATTTGTCCTGCAAAGCCTGCTGTGGATGTTACTGTCTTAAGAAGAGAATTGAAATATACTTCAGTTCATTTCAGTGAGCCCGATGATCAATATTATTAGTAAGAAAGAAGCAAAGATAGTTGGTAAGTGAAATTATATGCTTTTTTAGATTTCAGTCACTAAACTCACAGAACTAGCCATTAGATGTGTGATCAGGAGTGAAAGGGACAAATCATGCTCTTAACTATCTCCCATCAAAAAAAAAGCAACGCATTTAAAAAATACTGTAATTTCTGAGGAACATTTAGACTAAACTAAATTTGTGCACCAACAAAATGTCTGGGATTTTAAAAAAAAATAAATCCAAATCCTTTTTTCTGTAATGCAGCTTAACAAAACAATTTGGAGACAGGACCTTTTTCAGAATTGAGCTCCTGATATCTGCTGAACATTTATCCAAGAAGGAAGTCAATATTCCTGTGGGAATAGAACCACAATGAATGAGAAGGCAAGGACTCATCATCGTGCCCATTAAATATAGAATTACAGTGGGGCAGGAGACCACTGTAGCCTTTCAAGGATGACTTTGTCTTCGTCTTTCCTGAGTCTTTCCCATACTATTGCAATTTACTTTCTAGAATTTTATCCCTTCTTCCTGTGGTTTAATTTTTAAATATCCTATTAACTTGCTCCCTCTCTTCCATCTTGCAACATTTTTGTTATGCTATTTGATGGTTTTTTTGTAAAATGGTGTGAACAGGTGCAGGTTTTCTCCTTTGCCTTATTAATTGGGGACATTGTCTCAGAAGAATTGATGAAGTCCTATGTCGTGTTAAGCACCAAGATGATTCCTCAGCTGTATTGCCCAATCTTTAGCATTGAGGATGTGTTGCCCAATCAAGAATATGCACAAAAGTGTCCTCAGAACACACCTATGACAATATCTGTCTGCTCAGGAAGGACTTTGTTTGCGGAACGAGGTTAAATTTTGACAATGAGGTTGTGATGGGTAGTTTTCACATCTTTTTAATTGTCTTTGACATGATATCTAGCAGGGGTAGCTGCGGGGCTGCCACCATTGCACTGAGATTGCAGCCAGCCCTTCTTTCCCCTGCCACATGCAAGTGCTTCGTATTGCCTGAATTCTTCTCCTTCCTTTTTTTTAAAAATTCCTCGAGAACGCCAGACATACGTTTTGCCCACAGCAACAGGAAAACATCCCATGAGACCTCCTATCTTCTTCACTTGCTGGTTTGTATTGGTTACAGGAGGGCAGAGTTATAACAACGTTGTGCATTTTTGAAATTGCCTCCGAAATAGTGACAGTAGAGAAATGTTTTTGGCGATGTTTATACTAGTGCAAGATAAAACCTAGCTTAAAAACTAGGCTTGTAACAGTATGACAGATTTCTACTTATTTTGCTAAGCATAAATCCTGAGAAAAATAAATCAGCTTCTCAACAGGTTTGGTAAAATATTTATTTCAGGAGCCTTTTATGTTTAAATATGTATAACTCCTATAGAGATCTTTGAGATGTGACACAGTGACAAATTTTTCAACTCTTATATCATTAATTCCGCCACGCTGCACATTACTATTTTAAAAATATATACAGAATTTAAGCTATCTGTTAAGCCACGTGAAATGGTATGGTGGTTTGACCCCTTAATTGAGGCAATTGGTTTATTTTACAATACCAAGAGTTACAGTAACCACTGATTTTTATTTTTATTGGCCATTTCTGCACAGATATCAAAAAAATCTTGTAGCCTCATGGAAATTAGTACATGTTTTTTCTGCAGGAGATCCCTTCAAATCCATGTGTGAAAGAGAGAAGCGCTACTGGCTTTACTCTCCTTTTTTTTTGGATAAACATCAGAATTATGTGGTCTTCAGCAGTGCCAATTCCCAGTGCTTTCTAAGAGCTAAATAGATTCAGAAATCAAAGAAACTTCCAAATATAGCTTTTGGAAATTGATAAATGTTTTAGCATTATAAATTTCACAGAAAAGAGAGAAAAAACAGAACTAAATATGTATTAATGGATCTTCTCAGTTCTGGGAATATTCTCCTATGATTTCCGTTGTAAACTGTTAAGTCCAAAGTGGCAAGCAGTGATGAATGGTGTTCTTCAGGGGTCAGTACTAGGACTGCAGCTCTTTAGTATCTTTGTAGGTGACATGGACAGTGGGATTGAGTGCACTGTCAGCAAATTTGTTGAGGACACCAAGTCATGTGATGCAGTAGGTAGACATGATGGAGGGAAGGGATGCGATCCAGGGTGACCTGAACAGACTTGAGACCTGAGCCTATGCAAACCTCATGAAGTGCAACAAGGCCAAGTGCAAGGTCCCGTACCTGGGTCATGGCAATCCCAAGCACAAACACAGGTTGGGTGGAGAATGGCTTGAGAGCAGCCGAGGAGAAGGGCTTGGGGGTGTTGGTGGATGAGAAGCTGGACATTAGCCGGCAATGTACGCTTGCAGCACTGAAACCCCCCGCATCCTGAGCTGCATACCCAGCAGTGTGGGCAGCAGGGCAAGGGGGGGATTCTGCCCCTCTGCTCCGCACTGGGGAGACCCCCCTGCGGTGCTGCCTCCAGCGCTGGGGCACCAACAGCAGAAGGACATGGACCTGTAGTAGTGGGGCCAGAGGAGGTCTACAAAGATGACCAGAGGGCTGGAGCCCCTCTGCTGTGAGGACAGGCTGAGAGAGCTGGGGGGGTTCAGCCTGGAGAAGAGAAGGCTCCGGGGAGACCTTCCAGCCCCTTCCAGTCTCTAAAGGGGCTCCAGGAAAGCTGGGGAGGGACTCTGGATCAGGGAGGGGAGCCATGGGATGAGGGGGAATGGTTTTAAACTGAAATAGGGGAGACTGAGATGAGATCTGAGGAAGAAATTCTTTTATGTGAGGGTGGTGAGCCCCTGGCCCAGGTTGCCCAGAGAAGCTGTGGCTGCCCCATCCCTGGAGGGGTTCAAGGCCAGGTTGGACGGGGCTTGGAGCAACCTGGGCTGGCGGGAGGTGTCCCTGCCCAGGGCAGGGGGTGGCACTGGGTGGCCTCTAAGGTCCCTTCCAACTCTAACCATTCTATGATTCTATCATACAAAGGAAGCCTTTAAAGACATTTGTCTGAACTTGTGCATCAGAATTGCTTTATTTCATCTTATTTTCTGCTTTACATAGATTATCCTTCAAAAGCTCTGGTGCTTGAGGTTTGATTCTAGTTGCTTTCATAGAAAATACAATTGATTGATTGATCAAATTCAGCCTTTGCTTCTGTAATTTTTTCTGATGGCTTTTGATCTTTTGTGTTATGGAAACTTACTGGTTTAGTTGGTTAAGGCTTGTCATAGGTTACTTAAAATGTTTTCAGATGTGTACATTACTATTTTTTTTTTCTGTATCTATTTATTTGATTTAGGCACGTAAAATATATTAACCAATTCATTTAGCTTTTAACAGTACAAGGATGTATTGGTTTTGCAACAAGGGGTAATACAATTATGTGGGTTTTTTCCTTCACCTGCTGGATCCCACACAGCTTTCTTGGGTTGCGGTTTGTTTTCTTTTGTCAGCCAAAGCTGTCCTCTTTAGTTTCCACTTGGGCAGAGTGAAATAGCACTATGTATGCTTCTGGTAACCTATGGCTATGTCTCATAACAAAGCAAGATACAAGAACAGATAGATTTTAAAGTGGATTTTCTGTAAAGCCTTGCACTCCACCAAATCTGTGCTGTCATCTCTTGGTATACGTGACCAGTCTCATTTTGCAATCTGTCAATGTTCCTGCTGAGTCCTTTAGAGTCATGCATTAGCTCAGCGGTACCTAAATCCCCAACAACCAAAGATGTATTTCTGGACAATACCATGAGACACCTGAGTTATTCCCTTCTGTAGACTCTTCTCCGTGCCTTCTGGTATTTTCCCAAGCAAACATTACCACTGATCAGGAGGAGAAATGTTATTTTCTTCAAATCAAGGCCTATAACACTCTAAATGATCTTTTGTATAGTTTTATGCAATGCTAAGTATTACTATAAGTCCTACGGAAGAAAAATATTCTTTATCAAATATATATTTATTAGCTACAAATGTTTACAGAGACTAAAGAAATCTGTGCTTATTTGTTTCTGCAGATAATTTCGCAGAGTGCTAAAAATGAATATTCTACTGGAAAATAAAGAACTCATTTATATTTGCATAATTTTATTATATATAGCATGCTTTACCTCTAATACATAGCTTGACCCATTCTGACCTATTTTTGTGGCCTGTATTCACCTGGGAAGCTTTGTCTTGAATATGGCTATTATAACAAAGATTTACACTTAGAATATCTGCACTAGAAGTTGATACTGTATTAACCATCTTGTGTGGAATTGAATACTGCTTGAGTGAACAGGTATAAATAGGAACATGTGTCAACTCAAAGCTTCATGACAGATGCATTTAGATATAACACATGATACATCACAAAGTAACATCTTAGCCAGAAAACTTGAAAAGACCTGGTTTTCTAAAGAATGCAAAGATGAAAGACAATGTTTTCCAGGGAGAGATGCCTTTATATTTTCTTCTGAAAGCTCCAGGCCTTCAGAAAGTGTTTTAATAGGTATTTGTTATTTGAATCTATGTGGATAATTACCAGGTCAAACTTCTTTGTAGTTTTCTTCTCTATATGCAGTCTGTGCTTCAGAGCTGGCAGGGTTCTATCTTTTCCTTCCTTGGATGCTCTGAGTGATGAGACAGACCATGCTGGAGGAGGGAGAGGAGCCGTAATCGGTTGCTCAGGTTGGAAATGCAGTTTGTTCTTGGATACGCCCTTCAGGAGTAAACACCGTACTAACCTGAGTTTGTTTTCCCCACTCACACCGCTGCTTACACTGTCCTCTTCCTCACAGCCGAGCAGCGCTCCGCACAGGCCGTGGAAACAACGGAAACTTTCTTCTTTAGTTTTGGGGAGAAAAAAATACTTTTGTTTGCTTTCTATTAAGTATTCAGGAAGCACTGGTCCCTTGAGGAGAGAAACTTTATAAACAGGAACATAGATGCTGGGTCAGCAATTACTAAATCTCAACTTAAACGTATTTTTTAGTTTTGACACAAGCTGTGTTTCCCACAGCTCAGTTTAGGGAATTGAAATTGACCCAGTTGTGTTGATCTCCGTCTGCTAAACTGGGACATTAACCTCCAGCTACAGCCAGGGGAAAGGATTAGGTTACTTAACATGATAGCTAATGTCAGTTTGATCTTGATTTCCTCCTATACAGATGAAGTGTGAACAAAAAACAAAGTCATTCGATGTCTTTTGTTTCATAAGTAAATTGGAGTAGATTGATGACATATAATCCTAATCACTCTTATTTACGAACACTAAAACCAATTTATTGATGCCTTTTATTCTGAATTTCATGCTTGCTAAGAGAATATTTTCATTGACCTCAGGATCTGAAACACACTTGTATAACAGATGCAAAACCATATATTTTTCCACCAGAATTAATCTTTATGAATCTCATGTAGCTATAATAGGAATGTTACAGAAGCCCTGACAGCCGTTAAAGATAGACTAGTGACAACACTGGAAAGAAAAGACTCATCTTGAGAAGACAATTCCAGCAAGACCCAACCAAGACCTTGGAAGGCTGGAAAAGGCAAAGCACCGAATGCAACCCGAGGAGCCAGCAAAGGCACCGAGATGTAGAGAAGGGCTGGGGGGACCAAGAGGTTGCTCTGATCCCTGGGGCGGTGGGTGGGATTTGAGTTCTCTCAGACTAACCCGGCTCTTCACCTCCTATGGGACTGATTGCCGGCTGCAGGCTGTACCCGGCTTTTTTCGGTCATCCTGTGAATTTTAGTCTGCACCTGACCAGTAATGATGGAAGAGCAGTGAAATGCTGTTAGTGGAAACTGCAGAGTTACCAGAAAGTGGTTTAAGGAAATGTTACACTTAAATATGAAGACAAAGGTCAAACAAAAGAGATGCCTTGTCCTGTGTAATGTAATGTACATCATGTTGCTCGGATCCCTCGGCTGGGTACAGCGCGAGTCTGCGGGGAGTCAGTAAGTGTGTGTATGTGACTTATTACTCTGACACGACACTATTATGCTTTAGTTTTTAGCATTTTTAAAGAGTAGGTAATAGTTATGAGAGATGAGGAACTTGGAATTAAGTACTGCAGTTATACACAGAAGGATAATTTGGGTTTGATAAATTGTCCTGAGCCTGTTAACTAATAATACAATTTTTTTAAGTAGCATCTTACCAGTAGAAAAAAGAGGTAGTATCATTATTAATGTCTAAACTATAGTGTGTTTCACACAGGATTATGGTAAAGGTCAGACCATGTTTCGCTGAATTAAAAGCTATTCTGAGCTATAGCATTCCTAATCAACTCAGACCTAAAGGTGCATAGCTCAATTATAATGAGGCACAATGAATTTAAATAAACTGTGCAACACTGTGTAGTGATTTATAAATGCACTGTGATATCCTTTTAACTCATTAGCAATGAATGATACTACTATATGTATTCTCCAGTATTTTCTGCTGTGTAATTATTTTTACTCACTATGCTTCTCAGAGAAGACACCTTTTGTTGTTCCTTATAATATGCAGGAAGCTAAATGCAACAGGGGATATCTTGATGAACACAGAAAAAGAAACACAAAACAAACCCCAACCCTGCAGTAGTTAGTAGAACAAAGCATTAACCGTTTTTAATTTTAAAATCTGTGATCACAAGCCTATAACATTTGGCACAAAGCTGGTGGTGTAGGTTCCTAAGCTTTATCACAGGAGTGCAAATGCTTTTACCTGAAAAGAATATATAGGGAATAGTTAGAGGAAAATGAATTTCCTGCATCTGGGACACAGCCACTAGAAAAAAAGGGTTGTAATCATGTTTTCATGGGAATAGACAGCACAAAAAGAGGGTAATAAATGTAGTTTGCAACATATTGTGCCATAGGTGGCATAAAAGAACATGGTCGTTACAGTTTGGGAATGTTAGTTTGTTGGAAGGCTGAGATAATTTTGCTAAATAATGTTCTAAAAACTTTCAGAACGTTATACAGCTGTTTGAGAAAGTTGAGAAGAAGATGTTAAATAATAATTGATTGATTGATTAATTAATTAATAATTGATATAATTTGGTTCCTACTTCCCAGTATGGAGAACATTAAGAAAGGAATTTCTGTAGGTTCTGAGCTCTTATGCTCAAGCTTTCAGAAGTGTTGTGCCACTAAAACCCATAGCAGAGCACCTAGAATGCGGCCAGTTTTCTGAAATACAAAGTCTATGTTAACTCACAGTTTGGGGTGTTTTATTAGCATTAGATGTGTTCATAAATGAAGAATAGTGCTATACCACTGTCTGAAAACACAACTGCGTGACTGATTTTCCTCCCTTATTCCCAGAAATTTCAAAAATAAGTTTGCCTGTCTGTGCAATGACATATAAGCCTTGTGAGCCATCCCTTGAGGGGACGGTTTTAGAATTTTACCTATGCAGTCAGTAGACTCGTAATATACACATTTAGTCTATAAAGGATGTTTATTCTCAGAAATCTTGCCCTTGACATGCTTAGCTTGTAGGGAAGTGTATATTTGTGTGTGTGTGTGTGTGAGAGTGACATTTGGATTAGAGTCCTGTTGTCAGTCCAGCCACACATGTGCTTTTTTGGATTCCTGATGCATCTCAAACAAGATTTGTCAAGCACACACACCACAGTTTTAACAATCAGACGTATAACATCACACGCATGGTTAATTTCAGTTGTGTTCAGCAAATGAAATCTCATAGTGAGGTAAGATCAGATTGCTGGGCTTTCATGCCCCCTTCCCTTTAAAAAAAAAAAGGAACATGAAAAAAAACAAACCCAAATTGATTTAATTTTCTTTTTTCCTGTCATCAGAAATGTTGCTTAACAGACACAGAGGTAAAACACATCAGCTAGTTTGGCAACAGCCTGATTCTCTCTAAAGTGAATAACCTCACATAAAACTAAGGATCCCAAATTCTCCCATTTAACTTGTGTACTTCTAAGAACCGAGAGACAAAGGTGCTGCTGGTTCAAACTCACATCAGCAGGGCCAGCAACAACTAGAAACCCTACCCAATACTGCATGAAGATGTAGGAAATTAGACTTCCTAACGAATTACTCCAACTTTCTATGAACCAAGGAAGGTGTAAGCAATTTTCTCTCTTGGCCATGCCTCCATCTACATGTGTGAATATCTGTAAAGGACCTTTGCAAAAAGCATTTTATTTTTTGACTGGATAAATGTATTGGCACACTGATCTGATCTTATTTACAAAGGTGACTGGCAGTATTTACAATGTAAAGGATTTTGTAGTGAAAATCAAAAATTGTTGCTCTTATAAATGAATTGAAGTTAACTCACGTTTCTTCTATATCCTTAATTATTTTTTTTTTGTTTGCCTACTCAAATTTTCAGCTGATGTCTGATGTGGGATTAGTACCCTTAACAACACACCATCGTCACTTTTGAACTGTGGGACTGTGGGGACAGAGAAGCCAAAGCCTCACTTGTTCCCTTTTTTTTTTTTTTAAGGAAGGGAGGAGGGATAAATCTAGCTTGGCTGCATGGTAATAATTCCATCTACCCACTCTTGCATTAAGTGATTATCCCACTGGAAGTCAGTGATCTGCTTTGAAGTCCTCAGCTTCAAAAGAGTCACCACATGAAGCCTATTCATATAAGCAGGGGTTCCTCTAAATAGAAAAACATCCTCTGCATCTCACTCTTAATTTTTGCAGTTGATGAAATGCCTTTCAGCATCAATAGGATTTTAAGATTACCATAATTTCTTCTCAGATGCACAACTGGAAGGGCAAGGGCTTGGAGGCCTGACTTTGGAGGTTGGATTCCCTTTAATAATCAGGACGAAACAATTGGAGGATGATTTTGATTACCTGCTGTCAAAGTATTCCCCAGATTTCTTCAGTGCAGGAGTACTCCTGCTATCAAGTCAATATGTTTTCGAGACAATGAAATATCAAAGAATATTTTTGCTCATTTGAGAGATAGATTATAAACCTGGAGAGAGAAGGCAGAATGAGAAAAATGCCATTTTCATACGTATAGATATCTTAGCAACCCCTACCAAAGGGCCTGCTCTGCACTCTTGAAGATCCCGTGTTTAAATCAGAAAGAAGATTGCACAAAGCTTTTATAAATATAGTTAAGCATTCTGCAGCGTGCCCTATAAAAAGATACTTGAGTTTACTCATTCAAAAATGCACTCACAGTAATATCCACAACTAACACAAATAAAGGCTAATTAAATTTATTTCAAGGAAATGTCCCTGATGCATGCTTAAAGCTGCAGCCTTGTCCTTATGGTCATGGTTCCCCATGAATTATATAACATACTTCTGCATGTAAGCAAGTAAATAGATATATGAAAGCATTTCTTCACTGTGTTTAATTTTATCCAAAGCATCAAATCCTATTCAAGCAAAGGAACAGAGCCTTAGAAAGATCATTTCAGGTCGTCGTTTCCATTACCCTGACCCTGCAGGTAACCACGTCATAAGACTCACTTTAGTCAAACTCCAAGACATGTGTACTGATGTTTGTGTGCTCTAATTTGACTCATGCTCTTCTAACATATTTGGGGGGAAGATCTGCAGGGAATGGTGTTCTTCTTATTTACAAGAAGTTGAAGGAAATGGTCCAGTTGCTGGTGGTGTTGTGTTCCCTTACACAGAGGTATGAGCTCATGGAGACCAGATAACACCGTCCTGGGGGGTTCTGGGGGGAATGCCATCAAAACCAGAGGTGTTTTCCCTTGCTTTCTGTTTATCTTTTCTTTCTTTTTCATTTCCTTTCATTTTCTCTTGGTCTTTCCTCCACAGATCTGATTTCTCAAAAGTACTGGGCTCCTTATTATAGTTATTTATTCTCACGCATATCTCTAACGTTTGAACTAGGCTATACCTGCATAATGTTGCACACCATTGTTTACTTTTTTACAGTGTCTGAGATTTCTGTTTTTCTCTCCTCACATGCAAAACAAAGAAGCTTTCCTGAGTGGAAAAGTGGGACAACATCTTCTCCTGCGAGGTGCTTTATTGGCCTCTCATTCTAGTGGAAAGGGGTGGTGGGGTGGAGAGTATAAACAAGGTAATTACTGATTCCCACTAACAATTAGTATATTTAATGCATAAAAATTCCAATTTCTTGATAAATCAGAATTGAAAAAAGAGTTAAGGAAAGATTTCATCAAAGGAGGGTAAGAGAAGTCGCTGGAGGTCCTGCTGCCTGGTGCGAGTGAGGAGAAAAGGCCCTTTCCCTCACTGCTTAATCACCATAGAAGGGATGACATGAGTTATGAAGTTACGAAGCGGTGGGGAACCTGCGGCAGAAGATTACATGGGGATGAATAACAAAAAAGTTATGTAGTAGTTACTGATGGATTGTTCCCAGATGATTTGAATTAATAAAATTTTGGTTTGACTAAGCCACGTATATCATATCCTGTTCCTTTTTTCCTCTTGCATCCAGAATGAAAGATTGACTGTATGGGGAAACCCTAACACTGCTGCTTCCATCCACAGACATAAGTAAGTACAACTTCCCCTAAACAAAGAATCTTTTTTTCGTTCTCATATGCAGCAAATTTTCAGCCACTGCTGTTCTGCCCCTTTTCTTTACATAGAAGGAGAAGGCTTCTTTGACATGCTCTTCTCTCTCTCTCATCATTTGCATCAATGAGCAGGATTTCAGCTTCATATATATGTAAACATTTCCTCCCTTGGTGCTGGAAAATGAAAAATTAAATGTGGTGAGAAATAAAGAGTCTATGTCTGCATTAAAAATAGTGCACTACTTCCTCCTGCAATAGATGTACGTAACTGTACATCCAGTTGCAGGTGCAACTGCAAAAGGAAACTTTGGGAGAAGTGTAAATTGTGTGCGTGCTTTTGGTTGATATGTAGATTTGCATATTCTATGTTTGCAACTCAGACACAAATTTTTAAAAGTGATCCCAGAAAGATTACGAGACAAGAAAGAATTTTGACAAGCACGGCATCTGTGTACAAGCGTGCGTGTATGTATCTATCTATGCATCTATCTATTCCCTATGTAATGCATACTGAATATTTTAAAAGTGTTATGAAAAAGAAACCTGAATTCCTTGAAAGATAGTTGTTTACAAGAGTACCTCGACATCCTGCTTTCTTTGTTGCTCTCTAGGTTGCATCATATATCATTTGGTTCTACATGCTTCTTCCTCTTGGTATTTCTTTTTATGCTGTCAGATCCTGCCATGTCCATTCAAATCTAAAATTGTCTGAAACTATCTAAGTAACAACAAATCTGCTGTGTGAATAAAATCTTTATGGCGAGCTGCTAGGTTTCCAAGGCACATGCATAATAGAAATTCAGTATCACTTCATTTGAGCACAGGCACTGCTAGCTGCATATCATGGAGTTCCACAAATTGTCCTATGAAAAGAAAGATTATGACAGAAAGACAGCCCTATGTATAAGAGTCTACTAAATGTATTCCACAGCCAGCTGTGTGAATCACCTTGGGGAAAAATGCATATGAATGCACATGTATATTAGAGAGGCTTCTAACAATGATCTCATTCTGTACCAACTCTGAAATACTTTTAAAAAATATGACAGTTTAGCTGAATTATCTGGAGAAGACATTTGGAAAGGCTGCCTGAACATGAATTGTGTTAATTCCAGAGCTCTCTGAAACATAGCAGTTTTGGTTAACAGGGGTTCCTGAGAACATAATTTTTTGGCCTCAGTTAACGTGTGCTTGCAGACCCCAATTTCTCCTTGGAATCTGAGTTTGTAAAATATCTCTGAATGGAGCTGAAAATGCTGAGGCATATTAAATGTTGATATTACATGAAAATATGCCACAAATGAATGAAATGAAATCGTGTCTGTTTGTCTAAGCTGGGCTTTGGCTGACAGGAAGGCTTTAGCATATCTTTGGAGAATATGAGTGCAATTTGTGAAGTGTCATGAAATCCCAAATCAAATAAATTAAATAAATTTCAATATTTTATTATATAAATTGAATAATATATTTCTTCCTATTCTAGCTTTATTGTTATTTTTAATAGAATACAGAAAATTTGCTAAACTCCAGTAGTCCTTCATAGTAATCATATCAACGGCTCCTACTCTCTCAATTGTCTCTCCATGTGTACCCATAAAGTCAAATAAAAGCAGGACTGTATTGCAAGCAGACACAACCATGTTCTATTAATATATTTAATATATTAATTAGCAGCAGGGGAAAATGTGGCAGCACATACTTTACTGTGGGTTTCATGAGCCTACTGCAGACCTCAGATGTGTTCTTGCCTTCCTGATCCATTCTGAAATCCGTGTTACCCCAGCCTCTCTGCTGTAGGTAACTTATGTACAGTTAGTATGAATGCTACACTTTGACCCTTTTTTTGGTAAAATTCAAGTCCACTTATTTATATATAATATTAAATTATAGTATACGCAGTTATATATTCTGCACGTATCATATTCATATATTGATGTATTTACTTAGCTGTGTCTAAATATCAGGCTAAGTCTAAATATCAATGTAAAATTCCCCAAAGACAAGGCATAGCTATATAAATTAAATATTAAATGTTAAAGAAAAAGAAAATAATTGCGATTGTACACTTTCATTACTGCTGAAATGCTTTTGGTTTAA
Source organism: Larus michahellis (assembly GCF_964199755.1). Taxonomy (NCBI): domain Eukaryota; kingdom Metazoa; phylum Chordata; class Aves; order Charadriiformes; family Laridae; genus Larus; species Larus michahellis. Next base: position 84,656,438 of record NC_133930.1, read on the forward strand.
GTCCTTGAGACTTTGTTTATACTTTCTCCCATAATTGAAAATTGTCAAAAACGAACATATTCAACGTTATTATTACTCCAGAACTTCATTATTGACAAATAAACAATAAATATGCATTGCACATAAAAACAGTTGAAATGGATGCCACCCATGTAATGAACTGTATATTTGTAACCCTACTCCTCCCCAGGAGATTAAATATAGCCTAATTACATTCAAAGATTGTAATGGTAGAAAGGAAAAGACATATAACTTGAAAAAACTCAAGTAGAAGGAATGTCTTAATAAAGTATCAAAATGTCCTTCAACAGCTGACTGAAGACTGATCTGATGTGACATTCCTGAAGAATAAAACTTCTGAGCCAGGTGGCCTCAAGCAGAAATAGCAAGGAAAAAGCAAACAACGTTTTGACTTTGTCAAGGAATGGCTGAGGCTGTAGAGTGGGCAATTTCATCATGGAGAACTCGTTCTGCTGTTTACATTTGATTTCAAAGACTTGAAAGTCTTGGAAATGCACGATTGCAAAGACAGGTGTTCAACAAAAATGTGGTGCCCCTAAATAATGTTTCCGGTGGGCACCGACATGAAAGATCCGCATGGATGACAGATAGAAAAAGTGTCTCTTCTTGCCTTCATGAAGCCTCTAACAGAATCTAATTTCTGACCATTATGGATTGTGTTTTTTTAAATTCATCCAGGAAGGCAACACTGCAGCACTGGAAAACAATTTACTGAATTTGTGGGGGTTTTTTTGTTTTCTTTTGTTTTTTGTTTTTTTCTGGTACCACTGGACCTTTGTTAAGGTTGAAATCTTGTTACACTTTGAGAGTCTAAAAGATCGTTGAATTAATATCCCTGTGATGAAGGCAGAAAGCACACAATGTTTTGCACAAAAGCGGAGGCATTAGGCCAGGTAATTACCTAGGCCTGGTTGAACTTCCTGTGGAATTCAAAACAATGAGAGCACCTTACAAAACCGGCCCACTTGCTTAAATGCACAAATATAGATTTAATAGCCTTCTTTTAACTATCCAGTTTAAAAATGAGCCAGTGATCTTACAATCTAATAAAACATAATCATGCTTTATTCAAAATTCAAATTTCTAAGTGATTTTTTTTTTCCTTTAAGCAAGACTTCACCTACCTGAGAACCATATTACTGATCTAAAAGGATTTGATTAAAGGTAGAAACTTAAACCAAAATTACTTAAAGTGCCTCTTTAAAGGTGAAGAGAATTCCTTCGAAGCTTTTTTTTTTTTTCTTTTTCCTTGTATGTTTCCAGTTTTATCCCCTTCCTTCATCAGTCTTGATCCACAGAAGTTACGAAGGGCTTTGTGAAGCTGGGGATCCAGCATCACCTTCAGATCCCTTTCATGCAGACTGAATTCTACCCTTGTGTGCAGGTTCACTGGCTCATTTTTTGAAGACTAGAGAGGAGCGTATTTGGTGCTTAGACATTGTGTCTTTTCCTTGCAGAGTAAAAAAAAATCATCCATAAGTAGGTCCATTGTCAGTGAGAGAACTCACTTTAGCAAAGCAAACAGGATTTGGCTCTTTTATTTCTGTGAATTCTTATTCTTAAGCACTACTTAAAATTCCCTTCATTTCTCCCCTATCTGAAATAGAGAAAAATCTTATTCAATAGGATATTTATACTCTTTGTATTAGATTTATTTATTTATTTTAAACTAACAATTTAGGCAAAAATAACTTTGGTAAAATGGTTGTCTGTCTTCATTTTTCATTGCTACTCTTTTTTTGCAGGATTGTCAAATGAAAGTCAGATACGGGATCATTTTCCTAGAGTGAAGCAAATGATAGTAGCCATCCTCAGGTCAGTCCTGACATTTGAGATATGGAGTTCTTTATATACTTTTAGAAAACACTGCTGTCTGTGTCTTGCAGACCTGGGAATTCGGAATTCTTCTTAAAGCTCTGAAAACAAATATTGTATTGTAACAGGTCACAGGAGGTGATTCTTCCCCTCTACTCCACTCTCGTGAGACCTCACCTAGAGTACTGCCTCCAGCGCTGGGGCACCAACAGCAGAAGGACACGGAGCTGTTGGAGCGGGGCCAGAGGAGGCCCCGGAGATGCTGGGAGGGCTGGAGCCCCTCTGCTGTGAGGACAGGCTGAGAGAGCTGGGGGGGTTCAGCCTGGAGAAGAGAAGGCTCCGGGGAGACCTTCCAGCCCCTTCCAGTCCCTAAAGGGGCTCCAGGAAAGCTGGGGAGGGACTCTGGATCAGGAAAAGAGTTGGAAGAGACCTTAAAGACCATCCCATCACACCCCCTGCCCTGGGCAGAGATACCTCCCACCAGACCAGGTTGCTCCAAGCCCCGGCCAACCTGGCCTTGAACCCCTCCAGGGATGGGGCAGCCACAGCTTCTCTGGGCAACCTGGGCCAGGGGCTCACCACCCTCACAGCGAAGAATTTCTGCCTCAGATCTCATCTCAATCTCCCCTCTTTCAGTGTAAAACCCTTCCCCCTCATCCTATTGCTCCCCTTCCTCCCCAGAGGGAATCTGGGGGGAGTCCAGAGTCCCTCCCCAGCTTTCCTGGAGCCCCTTTAGGGACTGGAAGGGGCTGGAAGGTCTCCGCGGAGCCTTCTCTTCTCCAGGCTGAACCCCCCCAGCTCTCTCAGCCTGTCCTCACAGCAGAGGGGCTCCAGCCCTCCCAGCGTCTCTGTGGCCCTCCGCCAGACCCATTCACTTTTGAAAAAAGTTGTAAGGCAACAAAACTACTAAAAGAAAAAAATTATAGGCACTGAACATTTCACATAGATACTGAAAAGTATCAGCTTGTCTTTCTTGTTATATAAATTTTTAGGACAAATTGGAAATAACTCAGTTATTGAAATATTATAGGACTGATGCAAGAGGAGAACTGGGAGGCATGTTTTTAAAACATGTTTCAAAAGATATATAAACTAATTTTTATTTTAGACAGCATGGGTTTTTAGAGACAAAAGTTGTGCAAAAAGAAAACAAAATATTTTGTGACTAGTTGACATATATCTTAATTTGAATTCCTATATTTTGGGAATAACCTTTTTAAGGATAAACTATGGAGCAAAAATTACTTCAAGTACGATCAGAACGAACTTTTTTGAAATGGTTGTATGCAGAAAATTATGAGGTAAACTCACATACACTTCTGAAGAAAATAATTTTCTGTCAAAATTCTTGTGCTTATTCTGCTCCTGAGGACTTTCTAGAAAGATCTAGCAAGATTATTTCTCTGGACATCTTTGGAATTTACTGGTATATAAAGGTGGGGGAGGTGACTTTCTGTTAATTGAGTCATTCAAATGATGACAAAACTCAAAAGTATATTCATTAAAAAATACCCAACTGACAAGAGATTTAATGCTCAGTGGGGACAAATGGTTTAATGTATTTAAAGAATTTTAGAGACTGATCTTGTGAAGGCTTACCATTGTGAGTAGCTCTACTGAAGTAACTTGTACTATATAGTTTTACATTTAAAGACCTGAGTAACAGTACAGTAGAATTACCGAAATTCTTTAAATTAATCTAGAGTATAAGTATGCAGCAGTACCTGGATCTGGGACTATATTTTAGTTTGAAAACCACTGCGTGTGCATATGATTATGAATAGAATTTCACAATATTTGACTGTACGCTGTATCTGAGCCCAGCAATGTACATATCTGAAATAACATTCACAGAACGTAAGTCTTCTGTGGTCATCCTTATGCCTGTGTGATCAAAAAACACCTGCAACATATTTATTACAAACACACTGTGCATGGTATCTTGAGTTCATTTGAATCTCTTCATTTGAATTGTAAAAAAAAAGATAAAAATCTGATGAACTGATAAAAGAATATACTTAACCATTTTTGAAAATGAAATATTCATTTAAAATCTAATAAATCTCTGTTGATTGCAGTGGGAATTCTTACAGGCTTTAGTAAGTAATCCTTTATTACAGTATTTTTAGTAGTGGAATTTGGCTTTTTTGTGTGTGGAATTCTTTTTCCTATCTCAGAAGTTCATCAGAGGTTCAAAAGCAATATTTCTATGAACAGGTGCAACTTTAAAGTCTAGAGACTTATATTTAGAGCATGAGATTGGTTTATTTTTATGTGCTTGCATACCATAGCATCACCAGTTATCTGCCTTGAATTTCTAGTTTAGAATCTCTTGAGATCTTAAAGTTAATTCAGTAAAAAAAGGAGATTTTTTGCTTGGTTTCCACACACAGGTAGATCTGCTTGGAGCAGTGTCTGGTTATGCTGAAAAGGGCTCTTTGAACCTGGTGAACTCTTTGATAAGCCCATCTGAGTTTAGAGTTTCCAATCCACCACTTACATGATTGGGTGACTCCCAGTTTTGTTGCACGAATTTCTCAGACTCTCCATCTTTGATTTTCTCATTAAATTTTTATTAGAAATTTTTGAGTAAACAAAAAATACTTATGAATTAGGCATGGCCTAAATTCTTAGCTTCTTTTATGTTTATGCTTCTCACAATTTTGACATACAGTGGGTATACTCACAAGAGGATCTGGACTAAGAAGTGTTATACTGCAGTACCAGAAGAAAGAAAGAGAAGGTTTTTATAAAAATGATTTTAACATTCATATATTTCTTGTCTTGCAAGTTTTGAATGCTTATCTTGTAATGGCATATCAAGTATAACTTAAAATAGACAATTAAATGGTCATTTAGAATTAGCTATTATGATTGTGCATACACATATAGTAGCTTTTGAAGTCTGTAATATATTTTACAACAATATCATGTATATTGTGTATTGCTTTTCTGCTCTTCTATGAAGGACAGAGTGGGGAAATAATTTCACACTGCATATAATGCATTGGATATGAAGGAAACTTGAAAATTATTTAGTTACAGATTTCTCTGACCAGGCTTGCAAAATGGCATATATTATGTTAATGGGCAAGAATTTGAAAATGAACTTGAATATTAAACACAGTAAGTTTGGGTTCTGACATGAATGCCGGCATGGTTGGTGTATAGCATAGAAAATAGATTCTTTGTTAACCCTTCCAGGTCTCTTACAGAGTAAGATATTGTCTATGTCAAAATACACGTAATTATAAGTGAAATATCAGACGAACATGTGTGTTGCTATTAGAGTCTAGTCCCTGTCACATCAAATCCCACAGCTCATCCTGTGCTCCTCCACATCAGTGCGTTTCTAAGTCAGTTGTGCTGTGCTCCGGTAGCTTAAATAAGCACAAGTGCAGCAGACTTTACTGCTGAAAACCCTACGAGACGAGCTGCTTCTGCCTGTTTGCAGCAGCCCCGCGCATCCTTCAGGAAGGGTGCAGAAACGGTGAGCACCGCCCTCTGGAAACTGGCCACGCGAGCCGCGTATGGTTCACTGGTGATTGCTCAGTTTGTGGTGGAGGCATCTATCACAGCTGTAATCATGACCGAGATGTGAAAGAATAACAAGCACATTATGTACTCTCATCTTCAGTATGTCAGACGTGTCATCGGCTTTTGGCCAGTTTTTAAGCAGTTTCTGAAC